>NC_071470.1:48653235-48977047 GCF_028500815.1 Rissa tridactyla | reverse complement strand
GGTTTGTGGCATGCATGTATCCAGTTTTGATTTCTTCACTGTTTTTTAATAACGATGATGTACAATTGCACAACTGATTTTCTGGATTTTGAAGGTCCTTTGAGCGCCAGAAAATACTGACTAGTATTTTTTCTGCATACCTCAGTTTTTCCATGTCCTGTTTGACATCAGAAAGCCCCCCCACTGTCCCTTGAAAAACCAAAAAAGCATTATATGAGTGTTAAGTTGCCCCTTCAATCACTGGACCATCTTGTAACATTTTGAAATACCATGAATTTACTGTAGGATTTGGTTAGATTAATTGAAAGGGTATGACAGTTTACAAAAAATCTGGACTTTAGGTTTTTTCATTCACTTATCTCTTGTTTTAACTTCTTGATGTCCATTGCAATCATCAGTATGATGCTGACAATATATATGGACTCTATGAGCTGTAAGACGTACTGGACCCCCTTGATCCTTTGTTTGTTTTAAGGGAAGCTGAAGGACATTCATAATCCTGCAGGGGATATGTCATTTCCCTATTTGGATTGGGCTCTAAGCTATAAAAGAAAAAGGCGGAAAGAAAATGAACCCAATAGAATAAGTCCATTCATAAAAAATGATAGCAGATGCTGTAGCAAGCGTCTTGGTTGCCTGATATCTTTGGAAGAGGCTTTTTCTGCCGAAGGTAATTCTTGATGTCCTACACGCTATTCATACTCTTCTAGATAAGGTGATTTCCATTTCACAAGAATTAATGCTTCCGCATATAGGAACCCAGTTTTTATTAAAACTCTCATTATGGTGTTCTGAAGAATAGGTAATTGCAGGAAGATCAGAAACTAGTGGGTAAATGTATGTCTCTAATGAATTTTATTCAGTTTCCCAAAAACATAGCAACTTATATGTCTCAAATTATAAGATGATTCTCCTTTTTCAGTATAATAGTCTCAGTAGACTTTTAAAAAATATTAATAGGAATGGAAGAACTACGCAAGGGGAGAAGGCATGAATAGCTGATGTAGGAAGCTGGCAACATGGACTGTGGGTACATAGGTAGCATTTTCTTTTTTAAGTGTTCTAAATTCCAGTAGACAATTAATACCTCATTGATCTCCATGTGTTTGGGAAGAATGAGTAGCTAGGTGCCCATCCTAACCCCCCCTTCCCTCACTTTATAACCTAATAGTTAGCTGTCTTCTGATTTTGGAATTCTGTATGGGCACCTGACACAGAGTGGGTGATACAGATACCATTCACTAGATGCTGGTAAATGCTTAGGAAAATCAAGATAATCTCTAGCATCTTCCCCCAGAGGTGAGGGAGAGTATGCTTCCAAAGGTAGCCACAAACTAAGGAAGTCACTAGGAGAATAAGTAAAATAGGACTGTATGACATGGGAGGTGACTATCTGAGGCAGTATGGAATCAAAGAGCCTCCATGCTGACAGACCTTTATCTAGTGGGTTTTGGGATTAGAGGACTTGGGAAACCTGTGGGTTAAGGGCTGATCTTTGGGTCTTTCACAAGAGGCCTTCTCAGTCTTAAGAAAATTTAGAGAAAAATCAATTAGGGCAGATCTTTAGAGGAAAAAGAGGTAATTGGAGACAATGCGACTAAAAAATGTCAGTGGCCGAACAGGGGTGTTTTCCAAAGGCCATAACTCTGTGTGGAGCTGCAGTTTCCCAGCACCCATCCAGCGTTTTACAGTTTTTCTTGTGTAATACAGTATTCCTTTCTTTGAATCAAGCATTCAGACTGTAGCCTGACTGCTGTATGAGATCCATGACAAAATTACAGAACATGTGTAACTAGTTTTATAAATCAAGCTCTAAGCTCTCTTACAGCTCTATATATGCCCTTCTACAAGCAATAACACTAAATGTCTTGGATCTGAAGACAGTTTGCCAAATGCTGGGGGTAACAGAATAAACAAACATTAACAAAATGGAGTCCTGCTCTGATAAGTACATGGTACATTACGTTTTGAAAATGAGACTCTCAGGATCAGATTCTCCTCCTCTGATTTAGACCAGCTCACACTCATTAACTGAAATGAATTTACACAAGTTCTGTAAAAATCTGAATCTAAAGTTACGGATTTCTTCCCTCCTTAGGGGTGATTTGCAAACCATGTTTCTTTTATTCCGTATGGTGTTTCAGGATTATGGTGCAGAATTCAGGCTTGGTCTTGAGAAAAGCAAAGAATCTGCAGCTTGCCCAGACCAGATTTGGTCCACAGTCTGGGAAGCTCTGCTGCAACAACATAATGAATCAGGAAAATGCACATAGCTGATAAATAGCTAAGAGACTCCTCAGGCTGTCTTTTGAATGCTGATTTTGAATTTTTGTTTTTCTCCTATAGGCAGTGAAATTTCTCCTCTGAAATCGAGGTTGACAATAAGCATTCTAAATTGTTCTAACTCTGCATAGATAAAGTGTAAGTAAGGCTCATGCGATCACTATTAGATTGTGGTTATAGGTTATCCTGTAGCTTCTCCAAAATCTCAAAAATCTCTCATTCTTTGTCTGTAGTGGTTTGTTGCTAGCTGACAAACTATAGAGTACCTGGCATGGCTCTCGGGACACAAAAACATCACAGGTAATAGGACTAGTGTATGTGTAAAGGCATCTCTAGTCATCCAGGACCACCCACGCTTCCACATGTACTTAATGGAGGTTTGTGCATTGAGCAATATATATATATATATATATCTCTATATATATCTCATAGAAACCCTTCAGAATTGGGAGGCATCTATGGAAGTCAAATGGTGAAAAATTCCTACTCAATGCAGGGCCAACGTAAAGGCTGCTGGATCAGGCTGCTGGATCAGGCTGCTAAGGGCCTTTGTTCAGTAAAGTTTTTGAGTATCTCCAAGGATGGAGGTTCCTCACGTCCCTGAGAAATGTGATCTAGGGCTTAACTGCTTTCTGTTACTAAGCCCTTCTTGATCTGGCGGTAGTTGTTGTCTTCAATTTAAACTAAACATTGTAGGACATTTTGCTGCTTCTGTCTGTACTGATATTAACTGGTCTCTGGCTTCAGAGGTTTTGTAGGGTCTGCTCTTGCAACAATTTATTGTGAGATTTGGTAAGGAATTTGCAAGACTCAATTTTTTTTGGTTGTTTTTTTTTTTTTTTTTTTTTTAGTTGGCATGTAGAGATTGAGGAAAACTCAATTGCTTTACCATAAATTTCTAACTAAACAAATCAGATGGTGACTTCAGGACAGATATCCTTGTTCTGAGTCCTCTTGAACTTAAAAAAAGCTCAGCTGAGGAGCAAGACTGAAACTTACTTTGCTCAAGCCTATGTCTGCAAAGAAAATAAGGGAGGGGGCAAGTAAATCTAGTATGGCGTATGCTGTTTGAGATTGTGTCAGTGTTTACATCAGCTTGTGGGTGCTGCAAATATGTTGTGCAGTATATTGCATACTGCAAATATATTGTGAGATCTTAAAAGTAGGTGAAACACCAGCTAAGAGAAAAGACTCAACTGCAGTCCTCGTGTTTTTGTCTTCTGCATCTAATTTAGAGGAAAACAGACCTATGACTTAATCAGCTGCTGATCTGAACAGTTGGAAAGGATAAATTCATACAAAACCAACGATCTCTCTTGCTAAAAGAATGTTTCCCCTATTATAATAGATTTTACATGCTGTGGATATTACTCAATATCCTGAATATTTCTCTCTCCAAGGAAAAGTGGAGGAATGCTTGTGTTGCCACCATTTTTTATTATTTTATTTTTATTTTTTCCCAGGGTTGTTGAGGTTGCCTGGTTCATCCTGCAATGTAATTCAGAGGCTCTTCTTCATTTCATTAACTGACTGCGGGCTGCTGGGCACATTCTGCAGGTTCATCTTGCTTTTGATTCTGGAAATTCCTTTGAGATATTTAAATGATGATGTGCTCTGAACTGTTTTTGTTTGGAACTTTGTATACTACCAACTGCCACCATACTTTCTTATAGTAGCTAACAGTTGCCTTTTGTGCAAGTAAGTCTTCCTTATATTGGCTGCAGTTCAGCACAAATCCAGATTCTGACAGAATTTTCCATGCTTGCTATTTGTCCTGGTTTCAGCTAGGATAGAGTTAATGTTCTTTCTAGTAGCTGCTGTGGTTTGAATTTGGTGTGAGAAGTAGGTTGAGGAATGCTGATAAAACATATTGTTTTAACTCTTGCTAGGTAATGTTTATAGCAAGTCAAGGACTTTTTCAGCTTCCCAAAGAAGCTGAGGGGAAGCACAGACTTCCCCTCAGCTGGGGGGGTGGGAGGGTGGAGCTGGAGTGAGCGAGCAATCAGTTGCATGGTCCTAGTTGCCGTCTGGGATTGAACAACTACACTGTTGAAACGCATCATTATCTTCTATGCAGAAGTAAAAGAACTTCCCCAGTTGTCTTTAGCAGAATTCCATATCAATACTTATGACGCAGAGGCCTTTTACCCCTTTCCTCCCGCCTATAGAAAGATCAAGGAATGTGCTCCCTGAAAGTGATCTAAGGGTTATATGAATCTGAGGGAATTACATGGAAGAAGGTGATGTGGAAGAAGTACTACAGAACCTATGTCCCTTCTTCTGCCCTTCTATCTAGTTCTCTGAACAGTACATCCTATTGAAGCTAATGTGATAGAATAACTCAAGTCTGTACCAGAAAACACTACTGTTGTGGGAAACTAACAGAGAGCAGTTGATCTAGTGGAAGCTGGTACATCCCCAGATGAGTTCTCCTTACTTCTGGTGATCTTTGGAAAAAAGCTACAAACAGCAAAGACTAAATTTTTCTCAATTGTTTCATAAGCACTTAGATTTTGAGTTTTGAAAGAATTTCAGTAAAAATGCTTGTTCATGTGATATTTTTGTAACAGGTTCAAATAATCCAGTATTTCAAAAACGTCACCAGAGGAAATTCCTGAGACATCACTAGAGGAAATTCCTTAAAATGCAACCTTTAAACATAACATTTTTGAACATTTTTCCTTCTAGATCCCTGTTATGAATTCTCTAGCATTTTTAAAGCATTTTCTTTTTTTTTCTTTTTTTTTTTAAGAATCATGTATACTGAATTTGGAGTTCAACTCTAACTTAAAAAAAAGCTTAGGTTTTAAGAAAGCATAGATTCTCTCACAATTGAGTTAAAAAAATTTTTGACAACCCAGGCTAAGATTCAAGGTTATTGTAAAATCTGAAGCTGTGCAAGTTTGACATGGTTTAATGGTTTGATAAGAACATTCTAAGCGCTTCTGAAGATACCCACGCTTCATATATTTGACATAAAGTATTTTCTCTATAAACAATATTTTCCAAATCTCAACTTTGTGTTGAGGGATTAATGAGAATGTTCACCTTTGTTCCTGGCATATTTTTTTGCCAGAAGCAAATTGATTTTCCTTATTAGCAGAACATTACTGATACCTTTAATAAACCCAAACAAAACAAACAAAAAAACCCACTAGGTGAAAATACAAAAGAGTAACTGTTGGTAACAGTATGCTGATACTATCCTTTCATCTTCATCCTAATTGCATATTTAAGGCAGATACCCTGTTATTTACTCTGAAAGGTGCTCCCTTTCTCTGCAGTCTTTGCCTGGTATCTGTGGGGAAATAAGAATATTGTTAATACAGTAGAAGCCACATAGCATATACACATTCTGTGTATTGGAGATGTTTTCTGGATGCCACATGTGACCAAAAATTAAGCAACTGTCACAGCGTCTTCAGTCCTCTCTGTGCCAAGCTTCTGTTTTCCATGCAGGAGAGACTATGAACGACTTCCATTCTGAGGCACAAACTTCAGTTAAGATTTTAAGTGTTAATTTACCAAGTCATTCAAGAGTGTTGTAGTTACAAGTCCTCACCCAGCAAACCATCTGTGAGATGCTGCTGGGCAGGCTTGGATTGTTCAGCAGTTGTGGCAATAACATTAGCCCTTGGCTAACAGTGCTGGATCAAGAGCTCCAGGCTTGAGGCTTGCTGCGTCTGAAACCTGGTGAGTAGGAGGATGTGGAAACTGGGCACTGTGGCCAGATTATCTACGTGGCTCACCTCCATCACTGTAGAAATGAGGCAGGCTCTAGCTCTAGTAAGGTGTGCATGTGTAACCCGCTGGCACTGAATCTGGAGCAGGTGAGCAGGTTTCTTATGTGATGGGGTGGACTTCCTTGTCACTTGTTCCTGGTGCAGCAACATCAGGTCAGCTAAGTGTGTGTATTTGAAGAGGGGTGCCACGTATGAGTGTGGGGACGGTGAGGTGCAAGGATAATGGGAAGTGTATGTTAAGGAATCCAGGTTGACTGAGGGTATGTACTGGAGGGTCCTGAGTTTCTTTCTCCTCTGCAATATTCTAACAAGGCAGCACTTATGGTGCTCCAAGTGAGGTTCAAGGCCAGCACAGCATGGGCAAGCAGCAGACTGGGGCTTTGAAAGACGTACCTGGGCACTGTAACAGGATAGCTTAGACGCAACTTGCTAAAATCCTCCAGGGTTCCTGTGTGTGCAGGAGGAAGCGGGAGGGAAGAGTACCTAACAGAAGAGAAATTTGAATCTGGAAGCTTTTGAGATGTCACCTTAAGCCCCATAGAGTAGTCTTAGTGTAATTTACCTGCCAATAAACCATCTGAAGTATGTTTTTCCCAGTCTCATGGTTAGTCCTGATCTCTGCAACTTCATTAAATCTTTCAAGAAAACTTTACTTGTGGTTTGACGGAGAGGTCATTTTTGAGATAAGATGGCAAATTCTTGTTTGAACAAACCTTGATAGAAGAACTTTTTCCTCCTAAGCTTCCTATTTCAAAAACAACTCCATATATCAGAATCATCTACAATTTGGATAGAAGATAGTTTCCAGGATGGCCACGTTGCTGTTATAACATTCAAAGTTATAGCACAGGAAGACTGGCTACAGAAAATATTCTTAGTTTTCCAGCTTGGTTCTTCTGTATAGCTTATTTGACTATTTTTGGTAATTTTTGTCATTAGTCCATTCATGTTTTACTGTCAGGATCTTTCTGACTGATAGCATTACAAGGAGGAAATTATTTTGAGGAAAAATTAAGGTGGGTAGTACCCATTGAGGTTGAAAGGGAAAAGATGCTGACTGCAAAAGTCATACGGATTAGCTGAAGGACTCTGGGTGCTGTCACAATACTTTCAAGGCATGGTTTGACTAGATAACGAATTTGATTGTGTTCCTTTCTAACTCTGGAGGCATTAGAAGTTCCCTGTAATGAGCCCTAAGGGACGTTTGCTTTGGAGTGTATTTTTCCCCACTGTAACACTTCTGTGATGCAAATTATGGATGCATGATTGCAATCTCCAGTTGTAGCAGGATTCCTATGTTTTAGCTTTAATGAAGCTACATGATAGTTATTTGGCAATATTAGGGCTTGTTAAAAGACTGTATTGATAATTAAGTGGCAAATACCACTATATCATTGGGAAATCTGTCAGCAACAGTTACTGTTTCCATTGCCTTTAGCACATTCATCAAAGGGATAACAAACAGATACTTTTTTTTAATTTTAATGGAAAAATTGTAGTGCAGTCATGTGGCTTTAAAATTCAAAGGTCTATAAATAATGAATTATTTCAGTGATGGTTACTGTTTCCCTATCTTTAGGAAAAATAGCATCTATATGTTGTACTTTGTTGCTAACAGCATACTTTAATATTTATGAACTGCCAGTTTTCTATAAACAGAAATTCAGTAGTTGTCGCTGTAATGGTTTGTTATTTAATGGCTTCTAAATTTTACAGAAGCAGAATAATATTAGTGTATAAAATTTGAACTAACCAGAAACATTCACTTTTACTGTTACATTGAAATCAGGAACTTGAAAGCTATGGAATTGTTGTCATATGGCCTGTCATGAGAAAATGGTCCAGAAGCCTTGGCTTGAGAGAGGTTAGTGGGACTGTGTGTGTGTGCGCGCGCGTGTGCAGGACCCCAGCCTGCAGGCAGGGAACATATTAAAGAAGTAAGGCGTTCTGTTCCAGTATGACTTCTTATCTTGGGATGAATGGAGTCATTGTGGCAATAACTAGATTCCTTGATTAGGAGATGAATCTTGCTGTGGTTGCATGGGCCCGTTTTCTAAGAGGAGTTGATGTCATTTGAATTTTACGTATACTGTTGGCGTTTCAAGAGGCCTCTGAACATGTTATAAAAGGACTGTGATTCACTTCTCAAGCTCAGTTTGTTTGGACACTGCAACATTAATACACACAAGCATTTGTGTTTTCTAAGTAACTTTAAAACCCTTTAAATCAAAGAACGTCACAGGCTTGTGCACTTGTTCTGAAATTTCAGTTCACCTTTGAGTGTTTTTATTTGATTCAACAAAATGGCATCTCAGGTGTAAAGTGAACCTTCAACATTAATTGAAGGGTATTTTAGCTCTGTCCCAAGGTGGTGTTCTTTTGTTGAGTTACCAAAGGACTTGTAGAAGTTCTTAGGTTTTTGACAGTGGTAGCTGCGTATCTGTTGCCACATGATATTTTTGGAGCTTGTCTGAGTTGTAATAAATATATATGCTCTCTATCATGAACTGTTCCATCATTTCGCTCAAGAAGTGTCCTGTTCAATGTTTTAATCATTTTTTTCCTCTGGACGAACAGCTAAATTATTGACTCTGTTCTTTTTGTAGATGAAGAAAGATGTAGTGTTGCTTCCAATGTACAAAACGCCGACATGTACTGTTTTGTTACTGAATAGGTTTCTTCTCTTTCTCTCCATCTTTCTAAGTGTAGCTCCTCTGCTGCCTCTTTAAAGGGTGTTCTTACAAAATATGAATTGTTTGAATAAGACCTTCTGAGTTATGTTCTGTGGGGCCTAATTTTTAGACATCTGACATAGAGAACAGAATCCAGAATTTAGAAGGGTGCAGGGAACAGGGAGGAAGAAGGCATCTCTGAAAGACAGTGCAAAGAAATTCTCATGCTGCCTAAGGAGCCATCTAGTGCAAAGAATAGAAACCACTGTGGTGGCTTCTATCTTTACCTCCACTCTAGCTTAATCTCCACTCTCTAGAGCCTAGCTGCCTACCAGTGGCTCCAAGAAAGGTGCTTTGCTGTCTGTTATCTACAAACTAGAACAGTCTTTTATGAGCAGGTTCCTGTCAGTCAGTCACTTGTTTACTCAACTCTTTAGAATAAAACAAAGAACTGACATATTTTGTTTTTAAAACAGCAATTGAAAAATCTACACATAGGTACCTTATTGTATTTTTAGATACCTAAAAAGCTTTGTCATTCTGGCACGACATTTCAAAAAAAAAAGGCATTTCTGAACATTATGCTATTGGCTTAACTACAGACAGGTAAAAGACAGGTAAATAAGGGTTCATGAGGTCTGAAGGGTAGATATTAAAAAAGAAAACCATTTAAAAATGATAAGACAATAGGTTTGGTTTTCATTTTTTACTGTATTTACCTGTTTGGTAAAAATATTTACATTAAAAATTTCTGAAGTACAGTCCACATTATGCAAACAGTCTTATTCTGAGAATGAACAAAAAGTCCATTTGCTTCTGTTTTCTCCATAGTTGCATGACCTTTATCTGTTCTGTAAATTAGTTTTCATACTAGTTTACAATGCATTAGAATACGAATAATTTGAATTATGATGCGCGGAGTCCACTCCAAAGTACTTGGGTATTCTATAATTCATGCCAAAATTTGATTTCAAGGCTTTGGCCGTAAAGATAATGTCTGTCTCCACTGCGGATCTTGCAGAGCACAGGTTTTTTAAAATGTAGGTTCCCATACACATTCAGTGATTCTTTTTCACAATACTACTCTAGACTAGAGGTAAAACGAAAACCGAGAATGGGACATACGGGGGAAAAAAAACCCATCAAATCACAAATCAAAACCAGAGGAGGAAGAAATTCAGACAAATACAGAGCCTCTCCGTAAGAAATATATGTGCAGTGAACATTCAGATCATCACTAGCTGAAGCAGTGAAGATTGCATCTGTGTAAAGTATAATGTTGCTGTGTGGCTTGTACTTGCTACTTGATTTTGATGCAGTTCTTCTCTTTATTTGTATGCAAGCTCCTACTAGGATGTTCCCCGTGTATTTAGTCCGAAACTGTCATTCAGTGGCTTTTAGGAAATTTTGAATGAGCTTCAATGAATCAAAGGCAGAGACAATAGTTGTCCAGATGCCAAAGTTTTTTGCAATATCTAGTCGTTCCTATGTTACGTTTCCCAAAAAGAAACCTTGGTGAATGACAAACATTTGGTGTAATTAGAGACAATTCCTATTAGAGGTGCTAAAACAGAGGGAAGTGAGAGGCAGTGGTAGATTTTTCAGTAATATTGGCAGTAAACACTACAATCAGATTTAATGGAATTCATTGATGGAATTAAATTTTCTTCTCCCCTAGCATGGAATAACAGGTTTGTACACTGCTTTGCTGTGCTGCGGACCGCTGCTGGTCACGACTTTGGTACAGGCTAGTTAATTGAGTCATTCTTAATCCTTTTGTTAAGCAACAATGACTATAATGCTTTCAAATGAAGGTGACTTTCCTGTATTGGAATGAAGAATTGTCCACCTGTAGTTTTGTGGAGATTACCTGTATTTTGTGGTTGGTTCTGTATAAAGAAATTAAGTCTGGCTGAAATGGGACTCCATATTTTTCAGTAGAGTAAAAATGATGAAGTAAGATATTTCACAAAAATGTCTGGGTACTGATGGATTTTTATTTATTTTTTTTAACTTAAAAACATGCATTGGAGTATTGGAATCTTCAGTTTTGTGTGCACTCCTTGGGGTCTTGTCAGGATTGGAAGCTCTCATGCTTCCACACTACTCCGTGGACCACAACGACATCTCTTAAGAGACAGCAAATCCTGGAATTCCCCCAAGCACCCCCTAAGAGATGAGGAACAGGCGAGGATACTGTTAGTTTACAGGAGATGTAGTCACATGGGAAGAAATGAAGTTTTTCCTCACAATTAAACATATGGTTTTTTTCCATCCTGAAAAGGTATTAAAAAATTAAAAAAAATATTTCTGGTGAATGCAATTCTTAAACTACCTTTTGGAATTAATAAAAATGTTTTATTCTTAAATACTTTAGGTATAAATCTCTTGTTTTCTATGTTAAAACAAAGCCTGAAACTGCCTTTCCCTGTTTCCTGTTTTTTTTTTTCTTAGGTTGTAACTGACAAATATTTTTTTTCTATTTCACTTTTCACTAATCACATTTTCTGACAGCAAAATGTTCAGCTGGATAACTTCTAATCAGTCTGGCATTGTCATCTGTTAAAGCATCACAGACTGTAATGGAGAGTCCCCAAACTGCAGTCTCTAGAGACGTTTCTGTAGTGTTTCTTTTCTAGTGTAATCCAAATGTTCAGTAAAAATTAAAGTGGATGGACTTTTTTGTTTGTTTCCCTCTGATCAACTGTTTTTCTTTATGATCAGCTTTTACTTACCCATATCCACAGAGCTGGATTCCTACATCAACTCTTAAGCAGCTTCAAACTATGCATCTGAGTTTTGATCTGCAAACATAAGTAGGCAGGCTGAAGTGTAAATTATTTCATTCAGTTGTTTGTGGCTTTTTGTTGTTTGGGTTTTTTTGTTTTGTTTTGGATTTGTTGGGTTTTTTTAGTAACAGGAACACAACATTTCAGAGTAGCAGTATCATTATTAATGTCAGCTAGTAGCCTACTACTGAACAGCCTTTACAGACATTTTAATTCAAATATTACAGAAGATCAGAGAAAGGGAATAGCAGAAGTTATCACAGGCAGAAAGAACAGGTACTGAACTTCATGGATCTTAAAGGACATGAATTCAAACTTTCAAAAAATTCTGTTTTGTAATAGCACTAAGAGCCTCTGTATCAATCCTTTTTAAAGCTGGATGGGGACAGACTGCACCATCAGCTTTGCCAGAGGCCCTTAACTATCCTTGATCTTTATTTGCCAGAGGCTCTTAATCATCCTTGATCTTTATTTGACAGATAAATGGCTCATACGTTGGTTCTTAATGCTTTGTTTCAAACTTTGAGAGAAGGGGGGAAAGTACAGCATGCTCTCTACTTTGCGTAACATACATATAAGATGCTTTGATCTGGTGAAAATATACAGTGTCAAACAAATCTGTGGAAGGACCTTAATAAAGAGAGCTGACACGACTGTATGCATTGTCCTAAATTTCAGAGCTGCAATAAAAGGTCTCTGTAATGGCACTGAGCAGTGCTGTCAGCTGGGCTGAGCCCAGCCTCCCTGCAGTGGCAGCACTCTGAACCTCTGGAAAATGGCTCTTCTCTATTTATTTCTGCATCTGCAGGATGCCTGAATTTTGGCTAGACCTAATCAGCTGACTTTTTATGTGATTTACATCAAGGAAGTAGTTAGAATTACTGGTTGTCTTATCTCTACTTGGTAGATGGGCTACCAAGGGACTGAAGATGGGCTCCTGTTCTTTTCTAGGCAGGTTCTTAAAGTGCCTTTCCCTGTTTAGCTTCTGACAGGGAAGGTGTAGCTGGCACTCGTCCTGACACGTGCTCACTTCTGTGTATGTGTAACCTGTTCTTTTGTGTGTGTGTGTGTGTGTGTGTTCTTTAAAGGGCAAATAAATATTATAGCTCGTTTTCCACGCTTAGGTCTTTTAAAATATGGAAATGCCTTTCAGCTCAGCATGAGGGATCTGGCAGTGCCTTGCTGAGAAGGCTGGAGCTGGCTGTGAGGCTCCCACAATGAACAATGACTTCTGTGACTTTACTGGTACTGTAATTCTTGCAGGTTCCTTGTTACTCTCCTTTGTATAGCTGTAACAGAGCTTAAATATTAGTCACAGAAACAATGCTGTCTAGCTTGTGGTTTGTTTTCTGCCAGCTCCTGTTTCTTTTTCTTCCCTTTTTTTTTTGTCTTATTTTGTGTCTTAGTTGATCTTTTTCTTAAAGGCCCAGCTCCATCTGAAAGCTGCTGCTGCTGATAGGACAATATTATTTTTCCATTTTAAAACATAGGAAAACAAAGAGGGGTGGGGGGAATAAAACTTATAGCTTGATGACTGCAGGGCTTCCCAAATGTCAAAGCTTAAGATCTCCTGTTTGTAGGAAGCGAGTCTGAGTCATGGCTGACATTCTTCAGTAGAACATCTATTAGCGCGAGTAAAAGACTGCAGCATTTGCTTTGAGTGGGAGACAGTTTTCTTCCTTTAGGTTAGTACCTAGAAATAAATCATGAAGACCAGTTAAAAATTGCATTTGGTTGAAAATAGACATTTAATAACCACTTTTGACCAGAAAGTGGTTATTTTGGCCATTGTTGCCTTAGAGATGATGACTTGCTTGAGGGTATTGTGAAGAAACCTTTTCACTGTGTATGAAGTAGCATCTGTTTCTGTAAAGTTAGTTTGTTGTAAAAGTTCAGTTGAATAAGCTTTGTTTTAATTGTTGCATAGCAGTACAGAAGGGGTATTGTATTTTAGGGATTTATGTATTTTTAATATTACCTTAAGGAGTTATATAATGTGAGCTTTTGCTGATATAGTGGTAGAGCATGAAAATGCCTGAATTTGTGTATTTTACGCAGTGGTAAGAGAGGCTACTCTTCTGAATGAGTTGGAGTCAGCCATGGATCAGGAGTACTAAGATGCGTAAGATTCAGACTATCCAAAATCCTCCCTCAGGACTTGATTGGAACATTTCCCTGCCTCTCTTTACGCCCTTTGTGTAATTGTCCTCTTCATTTTAGTCTTTGCTCTGTTGGCATCTCCCTCTCTGAGCAATGTTACCATTATTTCTGTTTGGGAGAGACAGACCTCCTTTTCTCTGAGGAAGAAGCCATGAAACCTCTGATCTGAAGACCAAGGATTTAGTTTTCAAATAAGTGTTCTTGTAGATGGTATCTAGCAACTGAAAGAGGAAAAAAGTCAAGGATCCGTGTAGTGTGTTCAACATATACATAGCAGCTCTATGTAGATGAGAGTGGTTGCAGGTCTGCTGTGACTCACGAGAGCTGTACAAGGCCTGGATGGATCTGTGAACTTTTGCCCACACATTTGGAAAGAGATTTCTGGGATTGCTTGTGCAAATTGAATTCAACTTTATTAATTTTTTGTCTACCATTAAGACACGTTGATCAGATAAGGAAATACTTTTCCCAGAACGACGTGTTATAGGAGATTCTTGTGACTGCTCCCAGTATTTCCTGATACAAATCCCAATAGCAAGACCTTTAGTTCTTCTAAAAACTAACCTAAAAACAATCCAAAGTTGTTTACGTTACTTCAGGACAGCTTCCAGATCCTGCTCATTGAATGCATGTGCCAGAAGAGAAGCAGCTGTATGGGGAGGGAATTCAAAAGGCTGTGGGTGGTCCTTTTGCTGATAGTCTTGTCTTAGGCTCACGTAAGCTTTAAAGTACCTAAAACATTCATCTAACTGGATGAATCTAACTTCATTACCTTCCTGGAAGAAAATGGAAGAATTATAGTTATCTAAAATCAGAAGGGTCTAGAACTGGTGAAGATCAAATAATCCAGACTAAAGGTTTTCTCCAGTCAAGAAAGCTGGAAAGGTCATATGGGAGTGGCAAGTTGAGATTTAAAAGCCTGCTTTTTGTGAATCTCAGAATGTTATAGTCATGTTCAGATTAGTCCCTGGGGTTTTTCTGAGTGCTTATCCTGGTAGAAAATGTTTCCTTTTGAGATGGATTTGGTATCAATATTTTGAGAACAGTGCTGTCTGTGACAGGCCTCCTGTTAGGCGTAGAATCGTCAATCCATTTCCTCTCCCTCATCATAAGTAGCTCTCTTTTTATGGAATGTAGAAACAATATCCTTAGAAAGCTTATTTTTAAAAAAAAAAAGCTTTCTGAAACTTCCTTTGTAACAAAGCTTATCCGTTTTTCTGTAGAAGGTTTCATGCACTGAGAATTATAAAAGGACTAGTGTATGTAGAGTAGTTAATTTTTTTTACTTTTGTTGAACACTGTTTGCTAAAAATATGGTTTGAAATCATTGCAACATGGTGAATTTGACCTCGACTTGTAACATTTTGCAAATATTTTCTGTAAGAGACAAAAAGGTGAGTTGTTTACATGCTGATGTTAGGTAGAGTGCTCCAAGGAAGTATTCCCTCAGTGATGCCAGGGAAAACATATTCGCTTGTGACTCTGCAAGTCAGAGGCAGGCATGATGGAAGCAGCGATTTTATTGACCTGTGCAAACTGTGGTGATCAAGCACGTGACTGACTGCTTGACAGGTACTCTGGTCAATTCTGACGGAATGAAATTGCTATCTTTTATAGTAACTTTTCCCCGTTTTCCCCTTGCAAACTCTTCTCTCTACCACTTTCTTCCCCTCCAAAATAAACATTTACTCTTGCCCCATTGCTCCTGATTTTGCTGATTTTTACACCTTTGTTTGATATATCATTGCCCAGCTAATTTCTGCCATTAATAATTCCATTAAGATGGTACTCCTGTTATGTTATTTTATGATGTTGCTCATTTCTGCCATTTCTCATGTTGTTATCATGTTAGTGTATCCTCAGGTCAGGGTTACCTTTGCATATACATTACTTTGATATGAGGAAGCTGTAGCAGTTTCTCATGTTCTTAACTTGTTAGTATAGCTGTACATTCAGGGTGGACTAGTTATTTGCATCCCTCAACAGTTTCAGTGGACAGTCTTTGGAGAAAGTGCACAATGATAATGCTGCCCTTTGCATGTGCAGTGTAGTGGATTAAACATGCAGCAAAAAACATTCAGTTCTTTCATATGTTTTGAGGGAGTTTGTATCTCTTACTGCTGTCAAAAATGCCCTCTCCCAATGCAGTAAGGTATTTGGAGTCTGTGGAGGCACCTACATTGTTCTGCTTTGCAGAAGGAAGTGCTCAGTGGGATCCAGCCGAAATCTAGAAGAATGAAATGTGTAGATATCTACTTCATGTATTTTTCCACACTGGCTGTGAAAAGGAAAATCCATTATATGCATGATCCTAGTTCTCTCTTGCCAACAGTAATTTTCTACCACTGAAAGATTCTCCCAACAAAAGAGGAAATTCCAGAGGGCCAGATACCAGGATTTACAAGTTACAAAAATGCAGAGCAGCTGGAATGTGTCCAAGAATCTGGACCCAAAGTATTTGGTGGTTATGTAGTATTTATTAATTCATATATTCCTAACTGCTGAGACTTGAAAACGGAGACAGCAAAGAGATTTGAAACTCATAGGGTGCATTTCAGAACAGTGCATAAGTGGCAAAAAACTTTGCAAAGAAACACACAAAGATGAACATGCGTTTATCTTCATCTTGAGTGATAAAAAGAGGAGAGCGTCAACAAAGCTAAGTCAGTTTCTCTGTGTTTAGTTCTGGCTTATTATGTGTGTTTGAAGATAATCAGTTCCAGCATAGATAGAAGGTGAATTTAGACTCTCTCATTAAATCCAAATTATTTTATTCATAGAAGCATATTTTCAGCATAGAAGTAGGGATATGTGAATGTCAATCTCAAAATGCCTATGGCTCAGGAATTACATATGTAAGAATAGGCACAGTTGGGATTATTCATCTATCCCACTCAATAGGCATCCATAATCAATGTTAAGGGAAGGAGGCTGTTCCACAGGGTGGTTTAGTACTATCCCATGTGTTTGGGATTATTCCCTAAACTTTTAACTAGTTATGGACCCTGCAGGATAAATACCTTCCAAAAGACCCATTTCTTCCTTTTGGTCTCTTCACTTCTTAGTGTCCTACTTACACCGTTAAAAGGGTTAGTGATTAGCACAGCAAAAACCCTGAATACATGTTTGTTTTGTGGGTTAATAATTGCATATTTATTTGAACCTATATTTTCCAAAGTTTCAAAGTATTTTTGGGTAGATGTGGGGTTTTGGGGTTGTTTTTTGTTTGTTTGTTTTTTTGATCCTCTCCTTCTGGAAAGTTTGGAGTAAGATGAAGCATCATGAAAGTAAAATGAAAATAATAAAAAAAAAACCCACACCAAACCATAAAGAGATTCAGGAGTTTGGAACTCCAGTAAAGAGAGATTAAGTTTAGAAATAATTTTAAAATGAAATTAACTTTTTTTTTCTTATTTAGCAGTAACAATGATCAATCAGTCATGTCTTGTCCAGCCAATCTGTGCCAAAGAAATTCTGGCAAAATTTTAGGAACGGTAAGCTTCCAGATCTTTTGTCAGCTTTGAAGCAAAGCAATTAAGATTCCAACATAGGTACTTTGACATTGGTCATGTTTAAGAAACAGTGGAAACGAGAAGCTTTCAATATATGAGAAAAAGGTTATTGCTGTGGCTGCTTCCTTGAGAGTTGATAAGCAAGAAAGAATATTGTGATGGTTGGTTTTCACCAGGCTGGCAGTACTGAAACTCTTGGTACCTCTTAACTTCTTCTGTAAACTTAAGGGATAATTAGTTCCTTGTAAATATATTTTGTGCTGAAATCTTTTGGCATTAATATAAGATAAGAATGTTCTACTGATAAGCAAAAAAAGTGTAGTAATTAATATTATTCCCTTCTGGAGGCATGGCTGCTAGACCATTTTCTAAGGGTAGTAATGTAAAAAATGGTTGTTAAGGAAAAATAAAATGGGGACAAAATAGATTATCTCTACCAATCCTTTGAAAGTTCTTAAGTGATTTCTGTACAGAATTCTTGTCAAGAAAACCCAGGGGTAATCTCAGCAACGCACCTCTTTGCAGCTGTGCGATGCAAAATGTGATGGTGGGTTTTTTAGCTTTTAAGTGTTCTTTCTCAGACATTTTCTACGGAAGTGGGCACAAACTGCTGTGTCCTGTGATGTGTTTGAAGATGTATTCCATACCCTCTGCCCATTCATATGCAAAAGGATTGTGTCTGCTTTTGGTACCTCCAGTATTTCTTGCATCAGTTCCGCTGATCTCAGGGAAAACAAAGTATAAAAATAGTAATGTCAACTAATTAAAATAATAGTTTAAATTAATTTAAAATTATGTAAAGAAAAAAACCCCAACCAACCCAAAAAAACACAAAGTCCCAAACCAACCAAACAAAAAAAACCCACAATGCCAAACTTTCCCCAATACCTAAGTTAATCAATTGCTTAAGTGTACTTACTTGGTGTATTGGCAGCTTTGGAGTGCTAGATACTGTCCCACTGTAAGCTTAGACTGTAACTTAGTTGGAATTTGGCTAAGATATTAATGGCTGAGGTCTCATCTTACAGCATTTCTTCTGTAAGGAGTTCTTTGCCATGGGCGTTTACTTAAGGTTCCTTACTCATATAGACCACACTGCAACTGAACTCAGACATTTTTTGCTGTAATATGTTTTTCTTGTTGTAATAGAAGTGCTACAGGTGTGAAAGCCATGGCTATTGCTGTTGCCTTGGCTTTCAGCCACTACAGAACTTTAGAGGATTTAATGTCTCACTAAGTCTTCTCACTTTTTTTAAAAATGACATATCCCGTCAAGGTCAAGCCAGGTGAGCGTGGAAGTGCATTTTGGAGGCTGCAACTCTGATCTGTTCAAGGGTCCTAACTGCTGTCATTAGAGGCAAGAAGAGAATTCTTTACTTTCTGCCTTCCTCCACTTATCTCTCGTTTAAATCATAAAGATTTGAGTCCAATAAAGACAGTGAGTGACTCATGACTATCTCCCTTTTCTAAGCCTCTCAAAGAAGACAGAAGTGTGGAGAGAAAAAATTACATGATACTGTTATGGAATTTTGTACACCTGAAGTCGTAATTCCTTGAAAAGTGACACTTTATTTTCTTGGTCAAACCAAGTTCTTGTATCCTTTTCCTGATTACTTCCCCCAGCTAAATTCATTACATACAAGTTAGTTGTTGCTTTTGAAACCTTTGAGGCTATCCGTTTCCCCATCTACCGTATTTAATTTGGTTTTGAGGCATCTATTGGCTGGTACTGCTAGTCTGTCTTGTTACTTGTTCAGTTGTACCTAAGCACCTTTCTGTTTTGTTCCAGAGTGTCTCTTATGCTTGGAAAATACTTCTTATAATTATTTACAAAGCCTCATTATCACATTTTAAATCCTGTCTTAAGTTCTCTGTCAGATGCCTAAAAAAAAAAAAGTAACAATTCCTCACAGAACAGAGAGTACTGATTATTAAATGGAGCAATCTGTTGTCTTACTGATCATCGAACTCCCTGATCATCAGCTTCTGGTCTTGTAGGACTGCATGTCAAACATGGTTTTGTGCGATATCTAGCATATTTGGTTCTTTGTCCATCAATGGAGTTTTATAGCAGTATGGGAGTACAACAGGCTAAAAAGAATCCAAATTTCTACAGTGTTCCTTGCTTTGGTTTTTATGCCAAATGCACAAGTCCTTTGGAAGCTTGAATGTATCATGATTGCAAACTCCTCCCATGGAAAGTGCCAAGCTAATATAGCTAGTTAGTTAAGAAAGGGGCTTGGCTCACGATAGAACTCTTAGTCTGATGCTTTCTTTGAGAACAAAGTAATTTATTTGTAGAATAACTAAGGTTTGAATTTAATAGATGTTGCATTCACAGTTACTTTGTGGTCAACACTATGGATGCTGTGTCTTTACATCCCTAACTATTTCTAATTTTCTTGCCATTTCTGATTCAAATGTGTATATTGCAAATTCCTTATATTGATGAATCAAATTCTTTATATTGATGAATTCTGACCTCTTGTTCAGAATTTTTGAATTCTCTGCTTTTAGAAATTATGATTTAAAATATGCCATTTTTAGTTTTCAAAATCAATGTAGAAGGTATATTTCCAGCTAAGAGTTGTTTCCTTTTATGTAAGACTTTTTATTTTAGAATTAGGTAACTATGTGTGAAATCATAGAATATAGACAACTTCATGAAACTGTTGTTTTGCTGACTTTGCATGTTGTAGATTGGCTTGACACGCAGGGTGAAGTATGCACCTAGTTTGCATTTTTCTGTTGCTGGCCTTAATGTTAATACCCACATAGGTCCTTAAAAAAGTGAGGTACATTGTATGTGTGAAATACTTCTGAAAGATCACAGGCCACAGTTGATACATAATAAAAGCATGTGAGGCAGAAAAATGTTATAGAAATGCTATCTCCTTTCATTTCTAAGGCTAGTTCTCAATTCCAGTATGATTATGAAGGAGAATTGATACTAATCTGTCAGAATTGTCTTAGAACATGCTCTTACCTCAGCCTGTAACGTGTAACTTTCAGCACAGCACTTAATATATTTGTGTGTGAGTTTGTGAGAACTTGAAGAATAACATATCTGGCAAGTAACAGAACATGAATCTCTGGTCTCAATTACATTAATTTGCTTAGGATAGCTGATGTAAATTACCTAAGTGTGAGGGTGCTGTTATTGTATTAGACTTCTAATAAATTAATATGCTCACTTTCCTCAGAATTTGGCTGAAGTTTGGCTGAATTAAAGCAATTTTATTTCTGCATGAGAGAGTCCACAGAGTAGTTTAAAGTAATTTTAAAAAAGACACTTCTTCTTTCACTTCTTCAATTAATTCTTCTTAATTTTCTGCAAACTCTGCCTCCCTGCGTAAGTGCAAGTTTTGCATTAAACTACTGCATCACTGTGTGGAGGGCCATTAACAACTGTTCTTAAATAACATGATCGGAGATGTAGACAGCCAACTAAATACTTAGCAAGTAAGTGAAGAATGTGAATTTTCTCAAATTCATTAAATTAACGTGTGGTTTTGATTCTTGCATTTCCCATCAAGTTTCATCTTTGCAGTGATACTGTAATACTTTTAACCTCTTATGCCAAAGTCTTAGAAGTGAAGCGCAGAGTAATGTATGGCTAACTTGCTAAAGACAGTCTTTTAAACCTCTCTATATTAGAAACAGCCATGGGAAAATTCCTGAGCACAGGAATTCCAGATAATTGAAATACCAGGACCAGTAATTTTGTCTCTGTGCTGTAGTAAACAGGGTATATGATATGATTCTGTGCTACAGTATCCTTAGCTATTTATCCAAAACATCCACCAAAGCAACATTTGATGTTTGGATAATGTTTCATCAGCTTACAAATGAACAGGACAGTTAAATATATGGTAAAGTGAAAGACAAATTACAACAGATTAATTCAATTTCCATATATTACCAAATAGCATAGTAAATTAATCTTGTATGTGTTTATCTGTCACCATAAAAAAAATGTTACCAGTCCATAGAAAATGCCACTATTTCAATAGTTACTAATTTTTTTTTAATTTGGTTAAAAATTTCCTTACTTACATTTAAATTTAAAAAAAAAATGAAAAGGAAATCTTTCTACTTGACCTCTTAGACCATGTTGCCTGAAATAGGACTCCAGTTTTCTGTTAATTAAAGTTTATTAATGGCTTTAGAAACAGTTAGTTGAGAGGGTCAAATGAAGTAATTATTACAATGCTGGAATGTTGTGGTATGGCATATGTTAGATGCTGATTGACGTGATCATGTGTTTGCGTAGATATCATTCCCTATAGCACAGTAAATTCTTCAGGTGCAGAGTTCATTAAATGATAGGGTAGCTGAGCCTCAACAATATTTAGAGAGTATGTAGAAGTAACTATAAAATTTGCATAGCTGTTCACTAGTATTTTTCTGGGGTGTGTTCAGTGTCCTGTCTCCTGATGATTAGGTGAATATTTACAAGGCTCGCCACGGTTGCTGCTGAATGCAGTCAGGTTTCCAGGTGACAGCTAGCCCCTTTCTAGCTAGACACTTTCAAATCCTAGGCTGAATCTGTAGGTCTGGCAGTAAGCACAAGACATTTAGTATATTTTGAGATATAATGCACATAGAAACCCATTAAAATATAGTCAGAATGGGGTAATATTTTACGTACCAGCAGAGGATTTTTATGATATGAGCCACTGCTAGGACTGCCACTGCAAAGGCAGCAGAGTGCCATGCTTTGTGCGTAACACTGTAGTTACTTCATGAGTGCTGGGATATAAGGTTTACTAGTGATGTGTGTGCAGTGGAGTTTGTGTTCAGCAACTGCAACTTTCTGGGTTTAGCCTCAAGAGCTGTCCATTAGATGCAGCTTCATGGACTATTTAAATCTTTGACTGGGCTGTCTTGGGCTGTAAACAGTCGTGTAATTTCCTGCCTTTTCCATTGTAGATGTTGCATCATCTGGCACAGTCTCAGTCAGAGCTTCTGTGCTCCTATGGCGCAGAAAGGAGCAAAATAGCAGGAAAAGCTTGTAAGGGGGTATACCACAAGGAATTACTGCATTAGGTGACATAGTGAATTCCTGCAGTGGAATCAATATTCTCTTAAAATTTCCTTAGGGATGCCGATGTATGTTTTTTGGCCAGAATTTAGCAGAACTGCTGGCTGATGTAACTGGCAGGACGTTTAATGGGGAGCACAGATGAAGACAGTGGGATACATACCCACCTGCAGCTAACCTTATCCAAGTCTATGTCCCTAATGATTCTGCTTCCTGCTAGGCCAGGAGGCATCGTGTCTTACCTCTGGCTGAAACTTGGAAGTGCTCCTTCAGTTTTCTTTTATGTCTGGATAAAAACAATTAGAAGGGAAAAAATATAATGAAGGAGATGGGTGTTGAACCTGGTACTAAAATTACAGTGAGGAACCATTGGTTGAACTTAAAAGATATCAAATTCACCTTAGCAATTAGGAAATACATTTTGATGTTATGTATGATCAGATGGTAGCAGAATTTATTTCATGAGGTACTATGGCAATAGTGCAGCCGACAGGAAAAAATAGCAGTGTGGGACTTCCTGATGTTTGGCTCAGACTGTATTAGATAATCCAAAAGATCCCTTCCTTAGAATGGTTGGCCCTTTTATGAAGCAATGGCAGCTTCAGTATTGCTATATCTTAATTTAAAAGAATTTTCTGTGCAGGGTCATGTCTTAAAATCTTGTTAGAAGAGCCGGTCTTGGTAAGGTTTTTCACATTCTGTTGTGAAAAGTATGCTGTTGGGTTTTTTTTTTTTGTGTGTGTGTGTTTTGTTTGGGTTTGTGTTTTTGTTTTTTTTTTTTTAACAGCATAGTAGCACCTTTATTTTAGTAATGAAGTGACTAAGTTCAATCAGAAGGCAGTCAGTACTAAATTGGTGTCACTGCTTGAATTGCATTCTGTCTAAAAAATATCTAACCATCCCAATATTTGTTTCACCTGTGCCTGGAGAATGTTAAAACGCTGTGTAAAGGCATGAATTATGTCAATGAATAATGAAATCATGTTACAGAAGCACCCTGTATTCTTTCCACAGCATAGCACTAGTAACTTTTTAGAGCTGCTTGATAAAAGTGGAGTGGATTTGATACACATCTCCTAATGTAGCTTTTCATCTCTTATACATCCTCTTGGATCTCAGGTTTCCTAGTTATCAAATAAATTTAACAGGAAAGACAGTAACTTGCATTTGGAGAGATTTAATTCTGTCTTCCTCAAAGGAAGAAAGTCAAGAGGGTAATACTTAACAGTATTTCCTGATTTTTTTTTTTTTTTTTAAAGAAATGTTGACCTTTAAAAAAGGTAATGTAGCCCAGAACAACTCATAACCATAAGCATGGAGGATAGGTGGTGCTGGTCAGTATGAAAACCCCAGGCATTTCCTTTCAGTGTAATGGCCTGCTATTGTTATTGAAACCACTGACACAAAGATGCTACTCATTTGGAAATTGAACAGGGCTAGGATTTACCAGGAAAAAATATTTAAGAGCCAGTGTGTTCTTGGTTGGATTTTTTTTTTGCTTTTTAAATATATCATGCTTTTAGAAGAGTAATTCTTGGAATAATTTTCTTACATCAAAGAAATACAAGTTTCAAGACAAAATGTTGTAGTTTGAAAACTGTCTTTGTTGTAAAATTCATTCTGTAACGCATTCATTCTAACTTTTAGAGCCTTTTGGAGCAACTCGTCCACTTTCAGTTATTCATTATATTATTTTTTCTGTCTTCATGACCTCTGAATTGTGAAGTACAGATGCTAACATCTTTATACTACCAAATGGAAATGCACGTATTAGAGAAGAGCAAAGCCAAGACTGAAATACCTAGTATGTCCAAAATGAGGTAATCTTGGAAAATTGTGTGAGACATTAAGTAGATCAGAGGTGCACTGAATAGTACGTCAACAATATTCCATTACTGCAAAGCTAGCATGAAAATAGCTATGTAAGAAGATATTAATTTAAAAAAAATAAATGTGTATATATATAGGAACATTGGTTGGGAGGAAGGATAGCATAACTTGCACCTTTCTGTTTCTGAAGGTCAGTATTTCTACCGCATCTATGTGAACTGTGTAGGATCATGGTGCTTTCTGTAATATAGTTTAAGTATTCTGCTTATCATGTTGGAGGCTTGCTAATCAGATTGTGGCTGAGCGCAGTGCATACTATTGTAGCAGGTACTTTTGGTTGGCGTTACTGCTCTGAATTCTGAAAACTACCAACTCTGGCCCAGTTTAATACACTGGTGTCTGATTATGCCGGTAACGTTCTTGCGTTTAGTAATCTTTCTTAGAATGAATCATGAGTAAAGAAACTGAAAAGTTGTATACCTTGCCTAGATTAGGAACAGTAACATGTAATTTTAAATAAACAATGGTGTTTTGATTGCTTCTGTTCAAGATAACTAGCTCTTTGTTAGTGCTCCTTTCTTTTTTAAAAACAGCTGAAGACCTTTACTTTATATGAGTAGAATAACAAACAAAAAACAACTAGAACTAAGCTGTGTGCTAGAGTGCAAACACACCCATTTGCCTGGTGGAACTACTTGAAACAAAATAGGCATGAAATACTTTTCAGGCTAAGAGTGTTCCTTGGCATTAAAAGTTTAACATACTGAAAATGAAAAGCTCATCCCTACACAGATTGAGAGATGATTGTTTGCTGGGGCTGATTATAATAATCCTTTTCCATAATAAATGCCAGTGTCAGTATTCTCATCCCACCTACCTCTTAGTTTTGAGTCATGATGAATTTTCCCATCTTATTTTTCTGTACTGGGTGATAGATTTGGGGACAGATTTAATTAGACTTGCACAGGCTGTTTGAACTGTTCTAAAATGTCTGGTGGTTAATGTTGCAATACCTTTTGATATTTTAACTGGTGACTAGGGTCACAGGTTGGATTAATATCTGAAGATTTTAATACTTGTTCTTTTTAAGGGTTGCACTGCACGTAACCTTTGACCCTCTTAGCAGTCTCTTCATTCTCATTAGATCTCTTCAATAAATTCTGCTCTTTCCTATTATTGGACTTCTTTTTTATTCACACCCTTTAGGGAACAGAGAGAAGGAACAGATATTGTGTGTGTGAGAGGAAGAGAGGGAACTGCCCTTTTACCTCCATTTTAACATCTGTAAAAGGTAAATCTTCCAGAGTAGGAGAATACCATGAAAAAACATTTCCTGCTCAAGAGAAGGAGATCACTTAGAAGATCTGAATGGCTTTTTTTGCATCCACAGAATGCTGAGCTGCAAAATACTGGCGAACCTCAAAGATTTTCTAAGAAGATAAGATTGAGCTCTTTTCCTTGAAAGGCCGTTTTGTGTTAGTTGCCTTCACAGCAGTAGCTGCATGTAGAATTCAAAATGTGAAAAGAAATCCTGACATCATCCCTCTTGAAATCAAGGTTGATGCAAGTCAAAATGTATAACTACATTAGATTTAAAGGAAGCAATAGTAAACTGTCAAATATGCTTCATCCTCTTAAAAAGGACATGAGAGGGGGTAGTAATGTTTAGGGGTTTTCTGATAATTTTTTAGATTCAGGTTGAGGTTTTGGTTTGGTGGTTGGTTTTTTCGTGTGTGTGTCTCGCTTTCCTCTTGAAATTCAAATGGAATAAATAATTGGTAAATTTGGGACTGGCAAGCTTGGAATATCTCATTTTGGAATACTCAGGAAAGGGATTCCCTCATAAAGTACAGCTGGCAGCTTCCTGTAGAATAAAGGAGCTTCAGTGTCTTCCATTGTGTACGTCAAAAAACTCTGTAATTAACTCTACTAGCAAAACTGGCTATTGGATTAGTCTGGTTTTAAAGCGGCATAACTGAGAGCAGAATAGATATTTATTACGTAACAGCCAAGTCTCATGTCTTTTATTTTCTTTACACTTGCCATTGCAGCAGAGACTTTTGAATATAATTTCTTTTAACATAAATTCTTTGCTGAAAATGATTTTGTGCCTCAGAGTAGGTCTTAGTCATGTTGGTGACTTTTAAGCTTTTGGCTTCTTTGACTGGAAGAGAAGTGAACCTTAAGATTTTTTCCAGGAATAGATTTCCTTCAAATGAGAATTTTCAAAATTGCTTTCCACTGAGATGGGGTTGATGAGGCTATCCAAACAAATATTCCCACTAAGCTCTGAATTCTGCTGTATGAAACAGTAGATCTGCAGCACAGTTGCAATGAAAAATGTTGTTCATGCTCCTTAATAGCTTTGAATGCATATAGTCAAGGTTAAGCTCTATGGCAAATGTTTTGTTTTGTTGGTATGAATTACAAATTCTGGTATCATCTTCATTGTCATCATGTTTTCCATGCAAATGTCAGTTCAGTGGTAGGTTGGCCTTGGCCGGCTGCCCACCCAGATGCTCTCTGTCCCCCTCCTCAGCAGGACAGGGGGAGAAAATAGGGTGGAAATACTCATGGGTCGAGATAAAGACAGGGAGATCACTTAGCAGTTGCTGTCAAAGGCAAAGCAGGTTCAGCTTGGAGAAGCTTGATTTAATTTACTGCCAATGAAAATAGATTTGGATAGTGAGAAACAAAGACAAAAATTAAAAGAACAGGCCAGTGTGTGTGTGTGTCCCAGTGCAAGGGATGGAGAATGTGGGGTTGCAGTCAATCCATAACAATTCCTCACTGCCAGTCCTTCCTCCTCAAGCTTTTCCCCTGCTCTGGTGTGGGTCCTTCATGAGCCATAATTCCTGCTGGGAGCCTGCTCCAGTGTGGGCTCTCCACATGCTGCAGCTTCCTCCAGGGAAATAGCTACCTTCTCTGATGTGGGGTCTTCCACAGGTTGACAGTATAGGTATCCACTGCCATGTGGTCTCTTCCATGGACTATAGGGGAATATCTACTCTGCTGTTTTCTCACACTGTTTTTGTCATGCTGCTGCTAAAATATATCAGTTATGGTGAGTAGTTCTACTAAGTCTAGTAGATATGCAAATCAGATGCTGATGTTAGGGTCACTGTACAGAGAATGGTTTGTTCATTCTCCTGTGGGAGCTCTACTGCTTTCATTGGTAACCCGGGCCTTTAAGCTAGAAAAGTCTGTCTTTTTTTTTTTTTTTTTTCCAACTTGTGTTGCAGATGGCAAGGATGAGTTCATATAGAAGTTTACTGGTGCTGGTGAGACTGCAGTTAGATGCAACGTTCTTACTGAATTCAGGGCAGGTTAAGAAGATTCAGCCCTGTCTGATCAGCTTCCATGACTGAACAGGTAAATGTTCTCTAACGTTATTCTGACAAAATGATTCAGAATAGAAAACTCTTTTACAGTATGTCCAAGCTAACACAAATAATTGTGGAACAGCCATGTTAGGAAGTGACTCAAGGTACAATTGTGCCAACAGATCTGAGGAAGATATACCGTCCATCAAGGGAGATGGTGGGAAGGAGGCAGGGAAGGTGATGAGCAGCCTGAGGAAAGCCTGAGGGTGACCAGCATTCAGTAACACATCTGAGAGAAAGTGTTAAGCATTTGATTATTAGTCATTTCTGGTAACAGATTAGAGGTAGATGTACTTCTGTGATGGAAGATAGTACTCCAGACTACTGGCTGGATCGGCACTAACAGTAGTAAAGCTACGAGCTAGTTTAACCTTGATTACAGTACTGATACAAACATACAAATTAGTCATAATGCATGTTAATACACTGTAGCTGATGATCAGAAAAATTTTCAGTGGAAGAATGTATGCTTTATGCAGGCAGGAATGGGACTGCAGAAAAAAACACTTTAGCAATGGGATTCGTGCTGTGAAACTCTGAGTATCTCCAGTAGAGAAAACAGAAGGGAAAAATGAGGAAAGAATGAGGAATACTTAGGCTGCAGGCAGGCAATGCTCCATTTAAAAAGGGGTATGCTGTCGTCATCTACTAGGGAGAAAATCTCTCAGAACTGCATTTCTAAAAAAAAAAAAAAAAAAGAGAGATAATCAGGTGTTTTGGTGTAGATTTTGTCTTAGCAGTACTCTGCAACTGTCATCATTGAGCTATAGAGAAAAGGAAAATAGCTATAACAAAGATATTTTGGAAGGTGAGGTGTATAAGACCTGGGCAGACCACAGCCACAGAAAACAGTCTGTGCTGCTGATCAGTTGTCCTTGCTGCTTTCCCATGCTGGTCACATGCTCCATTCTCTCTCTCCCACCACAGTTTTTTCTTATATTGTTCCCCTTTTCCCTCTCTTCTTACTGTTTTTCCCCAGTACTTCTACCCCCTTTTCCTAAATAGAGCTGTTGCCCACCAATGAGTCAGTGTTGTGTAATTTCATAATTGTTTCTTTTACTGTGTCTTTCCTTCCCTTCTGTTGTACTGACACGCATAAAGCTTTTGCAAAGATTCAATTAAATATTATGGAACAAGCAGACTGTTTTTCTTAAAATATTTTCTGAGACCTGTGAAAGGAACTAAAGTTAACCTGTATGTCTATGTATTCTCTATAGATTGTTTCTCAATGCCTTTTATGATACAGCTTTTTAAAGATACATAAGCTTGCCATCAAGCTTCTCACAATTATCTGTACAGCTCGTGCCTGCACCAGCAGAAATAGAGGGGTGCATCACCAATATCCTATACATGGATATTCAGAAATGGCAAAGTGGGTTGCAGTTCCAAGTATTCTCATTTGCTGCACCAGCAAACAAGCACAATTCCTAAAAGAAACATTTGTCCGGATATTGATATCACCCAAAACAGTTGGTTTCCCTACTGCAGGAAGAGTTTAGTAGTGATAACTGCAGCATTAGGCTCAGACTGAGACTCTCTTTCATGCATTCCTGGAGCTGGTGGAGTCACTTGTACAAATGGTGCAATTAGTGTGCCACAGTGATGTGGTAGCATTATCCATTTGCTTGCACAATAGTATAATTAATGCACTGTAAAATATTGGTTACTCATCTCTCTTAACTCCAGAGGCACAACTGGTTGTCCCTTCAGTATTTATGTCCATGAAACTACCTGACATGCTTTATGTACCATCAAATCCTAGAAATGGTTGGGGAAGGGAGAGATTCCTAAGCAAACAAGGGAGGAAGTTGTGGATGGGATAGACAAGCCAAGGGCCTGGGGTGAAGGGAACAGAAGAGACATAGCAAGAAAGCAAAACAGGCTGAAATGCAATCACTTCAAGCATAGGCATGTAAAGAAGAAAATGCCTGTGGAACAACCTTCTTGGTTAAGCTGTCATGCTTGTTCTGGAGAATTGGCATGCTTGGGTGCCTCCCTGAAATGCCTCTACACTAAAAAAACACAGCATGGGGAACAAACAGGAGGAGTTAGAAGTCTGTGCATAGTTACAGGGTTGTGACCTCATTGGGGCACACTGGGATAGCTCACAGAACTGGAGTGCTGCAATACACAGACACAGGCTCCTTAGGAAAGACAGTCTGAAAAGGCAAGAAGGAGGAGTTGCCTTTAATGTGAGAGAGCAGCTGGAATGCATGGAGTTCTACCTTGGGATGGGTCAGGAATTAGTCAAGAGTTTATGGGTCAAGATTAACAAGGCAGACCAATATGAGTGTTGTAGCAGATATATGCTATAGCCCTCCTGATGAGGAAGAAGTAGTTGAGACCTTCTTCAAAAACATGGAAGAATCCTCACATTCACAGGCCTTGGTCCTCATGGGGGACTTTAAATCCCCTAATATCTGCTGGAGGCACAACACAGTAGGGCACAAACAACCTAGGAGATTTGTAATGTGCATTGATTACAACTTTCTAACACTGAGAAGCCAACAAGGAAGCGTACTCTGCTGGACCTGATACTTAAAAACAGGGAAGAGCTGGTTGGGAATGTGAAATTCAGGGTCTGCCTTGGCTGCAGTGACTTGTGGGATGGAGTTCACTTAGGATCAGGGCAAAAACCAGAACCACGACCCTGGATTTCAGGAAAGCAGACTTTAAACACCTTCAGAGATCTGCTTGGAACAAAACCATGGGATGTGACCCTGGAAAAAAGGAGGGTCCAAGAAAGCTGGATATTCAAAGACACCTTCCCCGAGCTTGAGAAAGGTCTGTCCTGAAAAGTAGGAAAACAAGCAAAGGCAGCAGGAGGCTTCTGTGGCTGAGCAAGAAAATCCTAAGTTAATTTGGACATCAAATGATAGTGTACAAGAGGTGAAAGCAGGGGCAGGTGACCCAGAAGGAGTATATAGTTGCTGTCTGATCATGCAGGGATAGGAGTAGAAAGCCAAGGTTGACTTGGTGTTGAGTCCTGTAAGAAATATGAAGGGCAACAGGAAGGGGTTCTACAAGCACATAAAAAGCACAAAGAAGATGAGGGAAAACTTGGGCCCACTGCTGAATGGGGCAGGAGACCTGGTGACATATGACAGGGAAAAGGCTGAGGTATTTGGTGCCTTCTTTGCCTCAGTCTTTGCTGGTAGGACTGGCCTTCAGTAATTGCAGTTCCCTGAGACCAGAGGGAAAGTCTGGAACGAGGAGGACCTGGTTAGGGAGCAACAAACCAAGTGTCTGTAAGCCCATGTGACCTTATGGGTTGCATCCATGACTGTGGAGAGAGCTGACTGATGTCATTGCAAAGCCTCTCTCCATTATCTTTGAAAGGTCATGGTGACTGGGAGAGGTTCCTGAAGACAGGAGTGGCATTCACACTCTTCCAGTCTTCAAGAAAGAAAATTTGGGGCCAGTCAGCCTCACCTCAGTCCCTGGTAAGGTGATGGGGCAACTAATCCTGGAAACCATTTCCAAACACATGAAGGACAAGATGATTGGCAGTAGTCAGCATGGATTTGTGAAGAAGGAACTATGCTTAACCAACCTGATAGCTTTTTACAGTGAGGTGACTAGTTTGGTTGAGAAGGGGAGAGCAGTGATTGTTGTTTGCCTTGACTTTAGTAAGGTTTTTGACTCTGTCTCCCATAACATCCTCACAGACAAGCTGACAAAGTACAGGTTAGATAAATGGGTGGTGAGGTGGAAAACAGGATGAATGGACGATTGCAATCAGCAGCGTAAAGTCCAATTTGAGGCACGTCACTAGTAGTGTACCCTAGGAGATATATAGGGGCCAATGCTGTTTAATATCTTCATTAATGACCTGGATGATGGGGCAAATAGCACCCTTTCCAAATTAGCAGCTTATACAAAACTGGGAGGAGCGGTTGATACACTATGTGGTTGAGATTCATCTGAATGACAGCACAATAGGCTGGTGAAATGGGCTGAGAGGAATCTTGTGAAGTTCATCAAAGGGAAATGCTATGTCCTACATCTGGGAAGGAGCAACCCCAGGCACCAGTACATGCCAGGGGCTGACTGTCTGGAAAGCAGCTCTGCAGAGAAGGAGCTTGGAGTCCTGATAGATGGCAGGCTGACAGTCAGCAATGCACCCTTGGGGCAAAGAAGGCCAACAGCACCCTGGGCTTTGTTAAAAAGATTCTTTGTCAGCAGGTCAAGGGAGGTGATCCTTCCCCTCTACTCAGCACTGGTGAGGCTACATCTGGAGTGCTGTGTCCAGTTCTAGGGTTGCCAATACAAGAAAGATAAAGACTTACTGGAGCGAGAACTGTGAAGATAATTAAGGGACAGGGGCTTCCGTCCCTATGAGGAAAGCCTGAGAAAGCCAGGACTGTTTAGCCTGGGGAACAGAAGGCTTGGAGGGATCTCATCAAGGTATATAAATATCTGATGGGAATATAGATGAGGGAACCAGACAAGTGGCAACGGGCACAAGAAAACACTTTTCTACTGTACAGGTGGTCAAACACTGGAACAGGCTGCCTGGAGAGATTGTGGAGTGTCCAGCCTTGTTGATGAGCAAAATTCAGCTGGAACACCTCCCTGAGCAACCTGCTGTACCTGACCCTGCTTGAGTAGGGTTCGACTACATGCTCTCAAGAGTCCCTTCCAACATAAATGGTTCTGTGAACACAAATGGAAGCAATAATTAGCCTGAGCTCTGGGAGAGAATCTTTGGGTTAAAATGATGTAGAGGCTCATGGCAGAATCGGTCAGAATATCTCTGAACAACCAACCAGTTTTGTTGCTTTTTCACTCTGTATACAGTTAATTTAGTAGCCAGTCTTATTTCTTTTATCCTTCATCCCTTATGTCTTTGCTGCATTCTCATTTTTGTGCCAGGAGGGAAAAATCCCAGTATGAAAAAACAGTGCTAGAACTGAACTCCTGCAGTTTAAGAAGGGAAAAAATAGTGAATGGGGGAAGGGGAAGAACGTATGGTGCAGCTGTTCCCAAGAGCTTTTGCTCACCTTGAGCAGAGCTAATAAATATGACAGGAGTATTAAAGTATTATTCATCTTTTGGTTTTAATGTAAGGTTAAATGTATCTAAATGCAAATGTTTTTATCCAAAGACTTTTATGTTTCAGGATAATTCACTGAACTGTGAATTACAGAAGGTTTTAAGACTCTGGATCTCAGGCAAAGTGCAGAAAATCTTCTAATATCTGTTACAGAGTTTTTCATCTGTACATCTTGAATTGTTTTCTGAAGGAAGGATCATCTTTTTTTATAAAATGGGGGAAAATGGAAGCAAACAGAAATTCAAAGAACTTGCCCAAATTCCCAGGGTGCATGAATGGTAGAGCCAAAACCAGAAAACTGATTTCCAGTGTGGCTTGTTCTGTTTGATGAAAAGGTTTTCCTGTCCTCTTAGTACTTTACATGCTTTGTTCTGAAGTAAACATGAATAATCTCTGCCCTCACATTCCATGCTCTCATAGCTAATGTTTCTCCTAGGATTCAGTCTCTCAAATGTAAAGGACATTTTTGTTTCTGTACTTTCAGTGTTGGGAACCAGCCACCTTCTTGCTAACACAATTCAGAGATTAATGTTCCTAGCTGCTTTGCGGTAGAAAGGTAGAAAAAAGTTATGTCAGCCTGTCAAGTGCTGGAGCTGGGATAATGATGCATATTTAATCTCTTTGGCAATTTTGAAATCAATCTCACTTATTTGGGGGGTTAAATGAGCCCTTTACTAAATTGTTTTACTTATCCTTTGACCAATTTTTAATATTTGAAGGTTGTCTTTAATAAAAGTGAAGAAAAATTCAAAATAAGTCAATCAGAATATTAATAAAGAAAGCATTTAGAAAATGTTGTCAAAACAGTTGGGCTTTTATGTTTCTTTTAAGGTGCTTTTCCCCCCTAAGCAATTTGATGAAATTGAAATTAAATTGAAAAATGCCTCAGTGTTGCTAAATATCACCTGGGGTGTTTTTTTTCTTTTTTTTTTTTTTATTTTAAGCTTATGAAAAACAAATTCACACAATTCTATTTAACTTACTGGCAAGATTCCTGGAGGACTGGGTACTTCAGAGAATGTCAATCCTGCTGCTTTGCCTGTTCCGTCATTGTAGATTTTTGACTTCTGCAGAGTGATTGTGACTCCAAGAACAAGCACTTTTAGTTTATCTGTGAAGGTGGGAAAAAATCAGTGACTCTTTTTCATTCCCTTTTTGCCTTTTGGAGCAGGATATGGTTGGCTTCTTCCATGTCCCTTCAGTGGTCTACTTCTTTCTGCAACCTGGCTTTTTCTTTGAAGAACAAGAATGTTGATGCTAGTGCTATGAGAGTTATACACCACAAACTCAATCAATTTCTGTGGAGGGGGGATGTGTCAGTAGCATTTTTTTTTTATTTTTTTTTTTCTGCTGAGTGAAGAAATTTGCAGGGAATTGTGAGTCTGGTGTTTGGGAGTCCTGTTTAGAGCAGGCTGGCAGGTTTCGCCTTTTGCTCTGTGGGTTATGTAAGCCTCACGTTCCTTTTGCAGAAGACAGGAACAGTATTGATTTACTGCTCCAAGTGCTGGGTGTGATTTATGACAAGGAACATACCACACAGTGTTCAGGATGGGTTTTGATATCCTAGGCCAGACAAAATAAGTGGAACCCATGCAGGGGTAGAACATTTCATTGAACAATATATGTATTCATCCAGAATCTGATCCTAGCACTGATTCAGAACTGGAAGAGTGCAAAGAGATGTGAAAATGCAGCTTAATATCAGAGTGCTGTCTTTATTAAAAAATGCAGAAAAGGAAGTTCTATGCCCTTTTGTGCTTGATTCTTCATGCGCTCACTGTCTTCTCAGTGCAGTTTTGTGTGTGTTCCTATGGCAGGTTGTGGTCCCACTTTTGCTTTCACCTTGGCTGTGTGTTCCCAACTTTTTCCCTTCACTGGTACATCTCTGACTAAAAGGTGCTGAATACCCTTTGTCCTTAGAAGCCTTACACACACACACACACACACACACACACACACACACACACCTCCCTAGCCTCCCATATTTCAACTCAGATCCTGAAAGGCTGACCACAAGGGAAGAGGCAGAATGGAGGCTGGAACAAGAAGGTGAGGCTGGAGGAGAGGGAAGGAAATATTTCTTCCTTTACTTTCTGGCAGTAATCCAGTAATGCGGCATAGTTATGTAGAACTACAGCCTGAGAGCCCAGTTCTTTACAAAGGAAAGCTACGCTATGGACATATTACCATTGTAATATAAGATTGAGGCATACAAAGCCTGATTTTTGGGAACCACATGCCAACCACATGCCAATATCTAATATAGAGTTGAAGAATCTAGGACTTTTTGTGTTTGATACACATGGACTGTTTCTCTCTAATTGACTCAAAGATTAAATGATGGTCAAGGAACTGTACATTAGAGAGAACAACTCAAGTTTTTAGCACAGAAAGTTGGGGGGGGGAATAAATGAGCTTTCTTATGTAATCTCTTTTTTGTCTCCACAATCCTAGTATTGAATTAGTATTCAAAAACTTATTAATCATTAGTTTCCATGTGCCAAGACAGTAAATTAAAATCTGTGGGATAATGTTTTGTGTCATTTTTATTTTTAAGGTTGATGCTGACAGGGTATAAGTATGGGATTAGAAGGGTGAAAAAGGGAATACAGCATGTGCATGTTCAGACTAAACATACGTTATAGACTATATTTGCATTATCTTGGAGCATCCCCAAACTCTCCTATTGTTTTAAGTAGAGCGTGAGGGAATTTTCCAACTACCCTTTCCAAAACCATGGAGGGAGAAGTTTGCATAACCCCCTCAAAAGTACTTGTGTATCTTTTTCCTTGTTTTGTTTTCATTTAAGCTCACTGAAGTGTTACAAATTATTTTTTCTCTGTAACAATTTGTCAGAGGTAGTTGAAAAGCAAGATATTGGGCTTTCTTGGGGTTTTTTGTTTGGTTGGTTTTGTTTTGTTTTTTACAGATTTTCCAGCTAGTGTTACTATTTACTCAGTTATTGTCTTCCTATTGACAGCCTACTGGCAATGTTTCCTTTCCCTAGCCACCTTTCCAAGCCAGGGCTCTTTCCTTGATGCACTTTTTCGTCTATCTGATACCTAGTACGAGTTCCTAAAGGTGTACTGTTAATGTTTTCTAATTATACACACAACTTTATCTAGAATAGTAATACTGAAATTGCATTTCGTGTTTAACTGGAATGATAAAGTGAAGTGTATTATGGTCTAACAAGAAAATTTCAGTTAAAAGACTTCTGAAAGGCTGTATTGACAACTTTAATAACAAATCTATAATCTTACATCTGTACAATAAGCGTCAATTTTGTTTATGCTACCAATTCAGGATGATAGATCCTAAGCCATATAAAAAATGAGGTTCCTAAAGAAATATCACATCATGGCAGCATGATCAAATTCTAATATTAAAGAGTGTAATGTATCTGAATATTGGGACAACATGATGTACTCATCATCTCAGACCTTAAAAAAAATCACAAGATTAGAACCTTCCAGATGGCATGAGAAGTGTTTTTTATACCCATGGCTATGTGTTTAAAAAAAAAAAAAAGCTTATTTAACCACAGTCGTTCATTTAACTACAGCATTGAATTACTGATACACACAAGTAAAGTAGGAATCATGCTATGGAGGCAGAAGATAAAAAACAAAGGAATGTCGCATTGACAAAAGATGACTATTTATTATTGTTGATCACCAAAGAGGTATGAACAGGTTCTTCATGATGTGGAAACTAAGCAGAGAGAGGCAAATGGAGGGAGTAGTTATGTAAGAGTATTTAGCAGCACTTTCAGTTTCCAGAGACAAAATTAGAAGTGCCAGACAGTTCAAAATTTACCTCTGCTTGTCAGCTTTCTATGAGGACCACATTTCAGAGGGTCATTTTAATCAAAATGAAAGACACATCCTATTAGGACAGCTTTGCTGACAAATAATTAAGATGAATTACTAGCATGCACTTCTCCCAGATGCCTTGTTGATGTCAGTTTGTAGGAGGCATGGGAGGGCTTACAGTATATGCTTTGCTCTTTAAAAGCAATTTACAATCAAAGTTAGCCATTCTAACGAACTGAGAAGAGCTTAATCCTAGAGCTGTCACTAGGCATTATTTTCAGATTCCTGACACTTCTACACTAAAACAGTTTATATGTAAAAGTTAATAGGGTCTAGAAGTGAAGAATATTTCATTATGTAAAACAATCAACTTTTATGTTAGAACCACCACATTTTCTTTGTTTGGAAGAGGCAGTGGCATAAAAAATAGACCTCCTAAGTTGGCTCCCTTGATAATCTTTTATAATACTTACCAAAAATAATTCTGTGTGACTATTTTTTGGACCACAGCTGGTGGACATTAGTCTTGCCTACATAGTGTGTAGGTTTTGATGTTTAGTGGCTGCACTCTCTCACCCCCCAGTTCAAATTAGGGTTATTAAACATTGGAATAGGCTGCCCAGGGAGGTGGTGGATTCACCATCCCTGGAGGTGTTTAAAAAAAGGGTAGATGGGGCACTTAGGGACATGGTTTAGAAGTGGCTCTTGTCAGGGTAGGCTAAAGGTTGGACTCGATGATCTTAAAGGTCCCTTCCAACCTCAACAAAAATAAAATAAATAAATAAAATAAATTTATGTTGACTTTTTTTTTCTCTGAAGGCAATGAATATTATGTTGTAATTAACTGTGGAAGCTGGGATATTTGGCAAGTATTAAATAACAAGTTTGCCACTTTCAAATATGATCAATATGTTACCATGCCTGAGAAAATATCTCAATGCATCTCCATTTAGGAACAAGAAAAAAAGGTCACTGGGGCTGCCTTGCGAAAGTCTCTGGTGTTTTAACCATTTTACTCTTTCCCCAAACACATACCTTCAGACTTATTCAGTAGATTAGCTATGAGTCAGTATTAGAAACCCCTACTTTAGAAGAAGACTTCAGATTGCTATGTATGTCAGTTCTTGCACTGTAAATAATACAGAACAAGAGTAAATATTTTATTCAGAATGCAGCAGTTCTCTGCTGTTTTAAAACTGGTCATGTGAAACTTTTCTTTTTGGAGAACTCTACAATCCAACTAGAGTTGCTAAAAGCGTATGTGATGATAAGAGAGTAAGCACTTTTTTAAAAAAAATATGATACAGAATTTCTAGGAGTATGTGAAGGAAAGAGATTCTGTGTGGGAAGTATGCTATACAGTACCATCATCTTTATTTTCTGTTTTGCATCCGTTAAGATGTCTTTTTGCAGTGGTTTCCCAAGGTTTCTCTGTTAACTTGTGGAAAAACTGCTGCGTCCCTTGGTATTAATACTGGTTGATTCTTGCTCTTTCCCTTCAAAGCAGGGTAGGAAGGCAGGCTGTGAGAGCACAGTTCCTAGGGAAACTGTGGTGCTGCTTGGCTGGAACAGGGAGCTTAGGGCTCACCGTGATTGTTGTTAGTTCTGTGGAGATGTGTCTGCAGATCAGGGATCAAGGGAAACATTTGTCAGATAGGACCCTCCCTTGGAGCATTCTGCTTGCGTTCTTTCATCCTTTTGCAATGAAGTTGCAGTACACATCTTTCTGATTTTCCTTCTAAATAAGAAAAGGAAAGTGGTCTGTCAGGAACTGCTCAGTTGTTTCTGATAACTCCAACACTATGCTAATCATAACTCTGGCACGGTGTTCCTCCATCTGTGTGGAAGAAAAGAAGATGGGAGGGGGTGGCGGTGGTGACGATAACACTAATGCTACAACATTCACCATAAGCAAGATTTCGTTGACATACCATAGCATGTTGCTGTTGTGATTAATTAGTCCCCTCAGTGGTACAGTGTGGTTAGTGTATCCTGATGCAAGAAATCAAGCGAATAACAGGCAGCATTTACCCTGCCTTTTCCTGCCATGGTACCTGAGAATTCTCTGGCCCTGTTATGGCTGCACTGTCTGTATCTTTGCTAGATTTGTGCTACAGGGGGCAGAAATTTTGTCTTCCCTAGAGATGCACTGGGGATCATGTTTCTTCATACAGAAGCTTTTAGCTTCTGTTTTGTTGCCTGTTTCCTTCAAAAATTAGGGGCCCCCACTGTGTTGCTGCACTGATGATCACCTTTGGAGAAACTGAAGTCCAATAGGAGAAAGGAACATAAATGTAATAAATTCTGTTACATTGTCTTATTTTATGGCAAACATAATGTGACTGATGACCCCTTCTTCACTGAGGCTGAACAGAGGACCTTTCTTAAGTTATGGGGAAAGAAAAGTATACGTTGGACAAAGGAAACCGTGGAGGAAGCATTCAGTGTGGTGAGAGAGTGATGCTTATACTGCGGTTGAGATGGAATGGAACACAAAGACCAAACATTTGATGATGTGAAAGGCTATGTATGAAGTGCTATTACTGTCACGATGATGACTGAATGCATGTTGAAATTACCTTTACAGGAATAGCAACAGATGGTCTCTGTGTCTACCCCTCCTACTCATCCAAAGCTCTCAAGGCTGCATTCCTAATCAACCAAAAGCAGGCATCCCACACCCATGCCGAGAGGAATAACCTGAGCATGCCAGCTCTGCTTTGAATTAGATATTAAAGGCATGCACTCTATATTGTCAGGTAACAAGAATTGAAAATACAATGATTAATTCAGTTATAATTCTATCCATCTGCCCTTATGTCCTGTTACTCAAATTCCAGTGCTGCAAACAAAATTCTCATTAAGTGCTAATGATTATAATCATATAAGTCTTTATAGCGTATTGTTGACAATAATTACATAAACACATTCTTAAGTTGGAATCTTTCGTTATTAAAAATACATTCCCTTTTAGGGACTTCAGATACTTGAATGTGGCGTGAAAGTAAATTAGGCTGTAGCAGGCGTTGCAGCTATAGTTACTACTTCTTCCATTATTGCAAGTTATTATAAGCTTGTATGATTGAAACTGCTATAGATAAGCATGCAATAATATTTTCACTGTCACCATGATCACTGCCTGAGATAAGAGCTTGATGGTTCTATTTTTGTTCAGGATAGAGAAAAACAAGGAGGGGAAAATGGGGGGAAAGGCCTTCATGTCTTACAATGATATGCAAGAAAAAAAATTTCCAAGCCTAAAGCAGGCCCACACATACGTCAATGATGACACACAGCTCTGAGAGGATTTAGTGTTAAAGGGACGTCTGTTAATTTTATTTGCAAGAGAGAAGAGAAAGCATGCACATTCAAGATACTTGTTGTATCATTTTTAAATCAAGGCCATCTTTTTCTCGGTGGTAAACGTGAAATGTTTTTAAAGGCCAGACTTAGCATAAAATCTATTGGTTGCTATGGAGACCACTTACCACACAGGACTGCACTCTGTGTTCGACTCTGTGATTTTCTCTATTCAAAGGTTCGGCATTGTCAAAAAACAAATTAGTTTTTCAGTTGTTTATTGTGAAGTTCATTATGAGAAAGGTAATAAATAATAAGGTATTTTATTCATGTGTGGATAGGTGCCATATGTGAATTAACTGGGGCACTATTCCTTAAATTTGCTACTTTAAAATAATTATAGCGAAATTGGCTATTGTTAGGAAATAAAACAGATTTTGATCATTCTATGTATATGAATATGAAGCAAAGCAGGTAGTTGGAAGTCTGATCCCAACAAAATTACATGCTAATAAGGCTTTTCACACCTACACAGCACTTAGTAACAAAGCACTGAAAGAGAAAAAGATTAAGCCCTGCTAGAGTAAAACTTTATACCTGAGGTGCATTACTTCTCTCTTTATGAAAGGAAAGGTGGGTTCAGGACCCAGTGCTCACTGAATTATTCATGCTGTCTTTTGCATCTCAGATCTTTAGGGTTGAAACTAGTAGGGGTTGTTATTAGCAGAAGCACAAATCTAACCGGGTACAGCAGCTCAATGAAAACCTGTTCATCTGCTTCTCCTGAAGTGTTTGTCTAATTACAGCAAACACTTTCTGCCAAACTGCCTAGCACACTCACCCCAAAAAGAACTCATCCAGGGAGGAGGTGCAAAGCGTTTCCTCCGGCGTCTATTTGAAGCTGAGGCTAGTCAACACCTCCCAAGATCTGGGTGAGAGCGACAATTTATAGAAGTATCAAGGGAAGCCTTTTTTATTACCTAAAGGTATTTCGGAGAAAAATTGGTGTCAGCAAGTTCTTCCTCACTTTTTTTTAAAACATTTTAGTCTATTTCTAATTACTTGAGGAATATATGAGTATGGTACTTTCGGCACTTAAGATTTGCTCCTGTCACCTCCTTGGTGCATTCTGGAGCCTTGTGAGCCAAACTCAGAGCTGCTGTAAGTGGTGCAGCTTCACCGGCTTCAGAGAAATCCTGGTGCTGCTTTCAGTGTGTGGTCTCACTCCCATTATAGGCCAACAGCAGGTCTCAGCTTGGCTCTGAGGTTTCTGTGTGGATTTTTAGTGCTAAACTATTCATTTGGTTTTTATGTAATGGGGGTAGGTTTTGTGTAGTGTAGGTTTTCTTTAGTGGTTTTGTAGGACCACTAGATAAATGAAAGGATATCTGAAACATGGCGATTTATGGTGGTCATTTTTAGAAATTCTGCGTCTATGGGTAATGCAGTAAAGTTTGCTTATTTGCAAATCTAATTTGTTGCCAAACATTTGTGTGCATTTAAAGTTACTTAGAAGATTTCACTTTCCTAGTCAAATCACTCTTCTACTAGATAACAACTGTACGGTGTCGAGCCCTGATAATTAACATGTTGCAAACATGCAATTAAGACAAATAAGACTGAAACACATAAGAAAAATGAAAGTATAATTTAATTCCAGCTATTGTCAGTCTCTTCAAGAATTATTATGCAGTTGGCCTTCTCCTGTGCAGCTCTATGTTTTAGCAGAGCGTGCACTGTTTTGCACTGCATGCAAAGTAACTAAAAAGAAATGAGTCTTTAAAAAGGAATGCTCCAGTTTAAACAAGCCAGTGGGGACTACTTAGGCAAAACTAACTGGTGACACTGTGTTTATAGTAATAGACAATAGTATGGTGCAGAAAAAAACACGCTTGATAAACCTACACTGAAAGCGTCCTATTATTATTAATAACAGAAAACTTCTCCTCCTTAGAATAGGCTTTTCATTTTGCTTTGTAGTCAGGTTTTTGCCTGAGCTCTCCTGTTAACATCTTGTCCATGTTTTTTCTTTGGTCCCCTCTGGCTCCTCAGACAGCTCAAGTAGGGACTTGCTTTTCCTTCTGTGTTCTGCCAGAGTTCATTAGGGTGCTGTAGACTGTTAATAAAGCAGAATTTTTTGCCTACCACATAGAATGGAATAACATTGTCTTTAATCACAAGTAAATGTACTAGGAAGCTATCCCTATCTGCTTCAGCTCTCCTCCTCTACTTTTAAAGGAACGTGACAAGGGGCAGAGTACTAGACAAGCCATTGTTTCTAGAATTACTTTTTCAAGTGAATGAAGCATTCCTCAAAGGTGCCGTATTTACAGCATAAAAGAAGTAATCCCTCTGCTCACAGAACAGGGAGAGAGCATTCAAGATTCCCATACAAAATTACTAACCTACTAACATGACCTGAATCAGATACAAAGCAGAATATTGTTTTTCCATTTATATTTGGAATGCTATCAAAAGTTTTACGGGAATATTCATGGATAGGAATCTGCTTCTTGCTGCGTTCAGCAGTTCTCAATCTCTCTGCTTAAACTGAGATCTCTGTGGAAAAAAGTGTGGGCTTCGTTTTGTACCACTAACTGTACTCTGGGTTCTGCAGAGCATCAGTGTTGTTGACAGCACAGCGACAGACATCTTGGAGAGATGCGAAGTTGATATTTTCAGTACTTCTCAAAATTCAAATCAGTACATAGTTCAATTTGGAAGTTTCATTTGTGTTTTACTGTGTCCATACTTGATAATAAATCTTGGTGAAGTTGAACATTTTTCCTGAACAGAAACTAAGCAAGGACTTTATGATTTGCCATCATGTTTATAGTGCATTTTATTTAGAATTAATCCTCCTCTTCTGGAAAAGTGTTAATGAAAAAAGTGATGCCATTTTTAGATTGGAATTTACCTGTTTCTAGTAGTTAGTTCAGTGCAGTACTCAGTCATGGGATTTGTACTGGATTCTGTTTGCCATAGATATTAAGAACAAAGTAACTCTTCATGTTCAGGAAGCAGTGTCTGCATTCAAAAATAAGTGATGGGTTTTCAGTTAAAAGCTAGACCACCCCAGATCACATTTCCTCATTTAAAGTTCTGTAATCTGAGTTAAAGTCAGGGGAGATGCTATGTGCATGAGTTCAAGCTGTTTGTAGAAAACAGCCCTCCAACGATGACCTAAAATGCAGTCAGAAAGAATGAGTTGGCAAAATTTTGTTCTGTTATTATGGACTTTACTACTTTCATATAGGGAAAAAATTGCAATGATAGAGAGGAAAAGGTTGAGAAGTGGGAGCTGGAAATTTAATGACAGAAGTAGTTCCTTAAGGATTTATTTGATGGTGTCCTGGTTTCAGCTGGGACAGAGTTAATTTTCTTTACAGTGGTTGCTGTGTTTCAGATTTGGTATGAATGTCAATAAGGCATATTGGTTTAGTTGTTGCCAGGTGATGTTTATATTTTTTTCCGGGACTTTTTTCAGCTTCCCGTAGAAGCTGAGAAGGAGCCTAGACGGAACAATGGAATGGCCAACGGAATATCCCATACCATAGATGCCATGCTCAGTATATAAATGGGGGCTGGCCAAGGGGCAGGTCCTCGCACTCACTGCTGGGGAAGGTACCAATTTACTGGGTGGTGAGAGTGACTTATGTCATTATTATTATTATTGTTATTTTCCTTTTTTGTTTTTGTTCTACTAAACCGTCTTTATCTCAACCCATGAGGTTTTTTTCCTTTCCCTTTCCCTTCCTTTTCTCCCTCTTCTCCCTGCCCTTCTGGGGGAAGAGGGAGAACTGCACGAGTGGCTATGTGGTCCTAGCTGCCAGCTGGGATTAAACCACACAGATGTACAAGAAATACACCAACCCGAATAGCTGAATTGTCCAGCCCAGGCTCAAAATGGCAAATAAAAGAAACTATTCTTCAGTCCCTTAACCAATTACTAAGTAATCAACTTACTTGATCCGATGGATCTTTTCTATCCTGTTTTTCTAATAGTTTGATATTTAAAAAGTAAACTGGTCTATCAAGATAAACTAGGTTATTTTCTGAGTCTGTAAGAGGGTAGCACTTGCTAAACTATTTGTTTAATAATTTTGAAATGTAGCTTTGGGCTGTTACATTATTAATAGAGAGTAACGTATTCTTATGGCAATCATTCTGACAATCATTCCTTAATCTACTCGTTGGGTTGGTTAGTAAGGCAGAATAACTGTAGTATGTATGAGACTCTGTAGTCAGCCTTGTATCTTTGTGCTGCTACGCAAACATATTAATTACAAGACATTTTCAATAAAAACCCCATGTAGGCACAGACGTTTGACCCAATATTGGGTAAACAAAACATTGGCATTGCTTGTATATTGTAACAACCATCTAGAAAAGAGGAATCAAAGAACATGTATGCGTAAGAAAAATGCCCTAATCTACTGCAGGAACATCCTCACTGGTATCCTGCATGGGGTGGATCTTTCTTAAAAGGAATGATTCTGTTTCCCTTTCTCAGCCCCTTGTACTATTCTTGTGTCCATTGGATTTGGAAGAAGACAGTATTTGTAGTCAGATTCTACAACAGATGAGAACTCTGTTTTTTAGAATACAAGTCTAGGCTGCAACTTTACTAACTGAATAATAAATACAAATCTTGGCCTGTTTTTCTCCTGTCTGTGGTGTTTTTGAATATCCTTACCTTCAGGACCTTCCTGTCTCTAAGATCTCAGTGTTTATGCTACTTACAGCCCAAAGTTTATACAGAAAATGCTGACTGATCCTCTTCTGTGAGGAACCTGGATTGCATGGGACTTCTACAAAAGATGGTGTTAATAGTGGAGTAATGGTAAACATAAATAAATTTGCAAGAAGATGAGAAGAGTGGTGTTAGGAAGGAGAGAGATTGAAATATCCGGAGTTATTTCTGTGAGACTTCTGCAAGATTTTTAGTATTTTGGGTTGGATTTTGGATCTGAATTTATATCCAGACTGTCCTTCAGAACTCAATTCAGCTATCAGATATCACTGGCATTTAGCATTAGTTTGGGGAGTAGGTAGGAAAAGAGTCAAAGCTGCATGGCACTGAGAGAGGACAGAAATGGACCTGAGCAAAGCAGGCAGGTGACCAGTCATAATTTATTGAGAACACAAACCTGATTGTATGTATTTGTGGTGCTTCTTGCAATGTTCAGTGTTTTCTGTTTAGTCACAATTTTTCTGCCTTTTTCCCTGCATCCTTTGGGATTCACTGGAGGAATTCTTTCCTCAAACTACAGCCCAGTAGCGAGTCCTACAAGCGTTGCACCAGAACTCATAACGTAAGTGAAAAACGTGTAACCTCACTTTTTGGAGACTAAATGGGATTTTATCTTGTCCAGGTTCAAAGTGGGAAAGTCTTCTTACTATTGCATACACTTCTCAGCCACAATACTTTGAGGTTAAATGTATATAACCATAAAAAGTTGGTTTTCATCCCAGACCTCCTGGGCAAGGAAATCTTTTGAAATGCTTTAGGAGTCAAACAAGCTGCATATGCAAAAAAAGTCTCCTTTTGTCCAGTAGCCTCTTTTGCTGTGTAACAAAGTGCTAATTTGATTTACTGAACTTGCAAATCAAAACAGAAGTAATTTTTTGTTGTTCTGAAGAGGAATTGGGATACCGAGGTAGGGATCCACTGTCTTGTGTTTTTCTAGTTTCAAGATGCAATGATTTCTAGATAGCTACAATTCACTTAATAAAGGGAAAAAAGCAAATGTATATAATCAAAACAATTCATTTTAAAGTGAAAACAGAAGTAAAACTTTATCAAGTGCACTCAAAAGGGACAGGGCGAATTTACTGGCTTCTGTGAGCTGTAATTATTGAAATTGATTTGCTTCACTTGAAGAACAATTGCTTGTCATTGATCTGAATTCATACAGTCTCTCATACAAATCTCACAGCACTAAAAAACTGAAGGTGGGTTTAGTTAGATTTACCTGTACCACCAGGGGCACGTAAAGTACAGAAGAAGGAAATATTGAATGTATATTAAAAGATTTACATCAAAAATTTACATAAATCTGCATTTAAACCATGGCTACTCAAGAAAGGGACTATGTTGTGACCAACTGGTGTTCAGACGCGCTGTACTGAACTTTGTGCAGTGGACCCTTTAACACAAAGACTGGGGATGTGTGCTTATGTGCTGTCTGGATCCCAGAACACTGCACACTTTCTATTTAAAGTTGAAGATTTTTTCATTTGTATGTCTTGGATTCCTTTTTCTGTCAAATGACAGTACTACTTTAGTTGTTACGAGATTTCTTAGCAATTCACTGATGAGAATAATTTTTCCCTAACTGAGAAACGTTTAGGTTTATCAGCTCTGGTTTTTGTCATGACGTATTAAGAAATCATTTGGATTTGAATTTGCTAATGTATATGATATAATAAAGGAAAAAATGGATTATTTCCGGTAGATGTGTCACTGTTGTTGAAAACATCTATCACCTTCTTTGTGCCAATGCATTTGTAAGTTTAATACTGTGCGACCTTGAAACTTGCAGGCTAAAGAGTACTGCCGTCTGCAGTAGAGAAGAGCTGATGCTAGCAAGCACCAGTTGGCACCAAAGTGAACAGGATTTAATTGCTTGAAATACTTTTAAAAGAATAAAAATAACATTACTTCATGCACACCCCCACTGACAAGACAGACACTAGGCTGAAGAGGCTCTCCGTTCACTGCTTCTTATGCCCTTCTTTTTTTGGGGGGGTAGTTATCTGTCCATTGAAGTAAATGCTACTTTCTAGAAATCACAACACGCTGAATAATTCCCCGGTTGAGGCACAGCCAGCTGATTTGTAATGCTGTCTGTTCATATTCATTTCAAATGACTGTTAAAACAGAGCACTGCACACCCACATCTCTACTGTATTCCTTCAGCAGTACTTAACAAATAGGTTCCCCAGAAATCATTGTTCTCTTCACTGAAGAGTTGCTGCTCCAGAGCACACAAAGGAAGTCAGTCCTGTGCCACAGAAATAGCTGAAATACTGACATTCAGTTCAGCGAAGTCTGTTTATAACTGAGAGTATTATAGTGTCCACAGCTCAGATCTCGACTAGCCATCTCTGCTTGTAAAAGTTGTCATTGCTTTCCACAACAGAGAGCAACACGGAGCAAGGCTCTGCATATGTACGTGGTATTGCACTTGTCTCCATTTAAAAATGAGTTTGAGGGTGGAGGAATACTTCCTCTCTTAGAAGTGGAGGAACTTCTCTTAGAAACTCTGTCTAAACTACCGTGCCAAAACCCCTCAATAATTTTATACAAATGAAGCCTAGCAAATACTGTACCTTCCTGTAATGTGTATCCCTAAAAGGAGACTAAATGATGATGATTTCACTGTGTCAGGAGATGTAATCGTACACCTAGACCTTGAAATAGTAGCAAATCTACCTCTAGAAGGAGACAATAAGAGTAACTGTAATCAATGTACTGCTTTATAAAAATGCATATTTGAGTTAGGAGAAGTTGTGACTAATTCCTGTGTGTGTAAGTGTAGGTACAGCTTGTAGCATATAGTCGTTCTGTTTATAGTCCAAAGTGTGTGTTTGGATGTAGGTTCCATATTCTGCAACAGAATAACCACTCTCTCTGAAAGCTGATGGGTCTGGGGAAGGGGAAAGCAAGCTCAATATGCAACAAGAAAGATTTAGCCTCTGCAGAAATGCTGGATTCAACCAGACAGCGTAATCAATGAAAGGATTTAGGAGAAAGAGCCTATGGAGCTCTTTAAAGCACAAAAAAGGGACATTTATCTGCATTATGTCCCTTGCTGCAGTTCACATTTTCAGCTGGCTCAGTGTCAATAGCAGCTTATGATTCTGTTAGCTTTACGCAGGGAGAAATCATACCTAGATGATAGATGTCACTTGTGGATATTTCTTTGTCTTTTTTCCCATGCACTCAGTCTGCAGTGTATTAGCAGGTTATTCTCCTGTAATACTGAAAGATGCATGGCAAATGTAATCAAGGTAGTTGGTAAATAGGTGTATATTCAATTTACAAACAGTTCTGAGTAGTTTAGCATTCTTATGACTTCTGCTTATGGTATTAAATTGAGGTGAACAAACGGATGGCATGAATTCAATGAAAGAAAAAATGGCCTGATTTTAATGACTGAGGTACGGTGGGATGCATAAGACTGGTAACTCCTAGAATAGCAGATCATACTCTCCTCTCATGGAATGGTGTGGTTTCAAGAAACGGATTTTAAAGGGGAGGTATTCGGTGTTTTGTATGTTAGCATGTTGGTCTTTCCTATAGATACCTGAACTAAGTAGATAAGCTTTGTAAACATTTGATAAAAACGATGTTTTCTCAGTTCACCTTTCCACATCATGGCCCTCTGTCTGAATTTCTGTTGAGCAGAGGAACCTGAAGTTAAATTATGCCAAAGCACACACTTGCTGTGTCAATCACATTTCTGTAATGTAAATACAGACAGACAACTTCTGAAAGATCAGACGGGGAAGGGTTTGTGTACTGTAGGTACTGCACCAAGCAACATAACAGCGTGGTGTTCACCTAGTCTAGGTCTGCTTGAGGTAACTGTTAATTGCCCATGACTTGATTTAATTGTATGGTGATCTTTCCAGGTATTGATTGAAATTAACTTTATTTACTATTTAGACTTAAATTAGGGAAGCATATAGATGGATGGTAATTTTAAAAGTTAACAGTGACAACAACGATGTGATCTGCGTTTGAAATGTCAAATTTGTTAAACTTCTTTAGAGAAATTAAGGAGAAGAATCTGAGAGCATGATAGAGGACTGTGAACGTACCAAATATCACTGGTACTGTGTTTTGTACCTGAACAGCAAGTTTCCACTCCTTTTCTCTTTCCCTTACCCCCAACAAAAAGAAACACATTATGGGGGCGACCAAAGACAAGGTCAGACTGCAACAGTGCCATTCTCCATCCTATTCAGTGTACAGGAGTTGCTGTGTCCTCTGTGCCCTACCAAGGTTTACTCCCCTTTCCATGATGAGCAGTCATCTCAAATCTGCAACCTGATCCTAAGAGTCTGTTGTGGAGAAAGGGAGTAGAAAGTGAGCTTATGGACTTCCTCCCTGTGTCTTAAAAACCACTGGATACTTCAAAGAAGGGTTCAGTCCTTCTATCAACAGCAATTAAATTTCTTCAGAATTCAATAATATGTGGGAAATCAATATAAAAATTATTGTCAATAATACATAAGAAATACCTGTTCTTGCGCTGATAGAAGTATGGAGTCTTCAGTTGCTGATCATCATAGCGACAAGAGTGTTTGTAGAATAGTGGCATCAGAAGGAGTGTGCTTGGAAAATACCCCAGTAGTTGAGTCTGCAGTTCTGATTACATGTACTTGCTCAGTGTGATTTTTAGCAATCTCTGTTTTCACACATTTCAGCAGCAGTGTGAGAATATTCTAGTTTCAGGAACTTCTGCAAAGCATTAAAAAAAAAAAAAAAAAAACCCAACCAAAACCACCCAAACCCTAGAATCTTCAGTATTTCTTAGAGGGTTGTTTCAAAATATAAATCACTTTTTGTCTTTTTGTAGGCTTGCCTATCGTGTTCTTTATCCAAATTCTGGGGACTTGAATTTATTCCTGTAAGCAGTAATTTTGTGCTGTTTTCTACTGAATTTGCTTCTTATGGAGTGAGATGATCAACTTAAGGAAGGCCTTTGTATAATTTTGGTTTTGTCTTTATGTACACAACCTGTAAAGAACACAGATGGGCAACTACTGTGTACTTTGCCAGCATGCACTGAGAATGTTGGAGCCTCTCTCTGGTTTTGATGCTCTTTCCCAGACTTTAGCTCCTTGCAGTAATGACTGGCTTCATTGCTGATTCATATGGACGTGTAGTGGTCTGTTTTGTAATGCTGACTTGAAATTGGAACTATAATACAGACCAGACACAGTTTCCTGTAAGAAAAATAAAACATCTTTCTTCCTTTCCAGGCACCATTAAAAAAAAAAATCAATGTAACTCTCTGTAAAGTTATTATAAGATCCATTAAAGACAGCAGCTTTGTTTGAAATGGCTAGAGTGCATCTTCATTAGCTCTGCTCTCTGTTGTTCTCAAGCCTGACTTTGTTTTCTAGCTGATAGAAGTCCTAATCTTAAAGACAAGTCAGAAAAGGATTTGCACTCCAATTATGGTTTGTTAGTATTTGAGGTGTTTATAATCATGTGACAGAACTCAGAAAGAAAGGTGGCATACTAAGTGGCTGCAGAGATCTGCTCCAAGACAAGGTGTTTCTTTAAGCTCAGTGAGCTGGAAGCTTCTTTTTCCCTATGTGTTTTTCCTTTGTGTTGTTTTCGCTCCAGATCCAATCACCAAGTCTGAGCCAAGACTATGGAGAACATCCAGAGAAATTTGGAATAGCAGCTTTTCCCTCTCTGGAGCTCTGAACCCAGCTATTGTTTGTGGACTGCTGTTGTGCTCTTATTGACCTTTTTGACTCTGCCTTAAGGTGGGAGCAAGCACAGGAACACTGGGCCACTATGACAGTGGGTTTTGAGGTGCTGTTGCATCACTGCTGTGAAGTCTGGAGCCGTGACATGACACACAAATATGCTGAGGTGTGCTTACCTCCATTTCCACAAACCCATGCAGATCTTTACATCTTAAGTTGCCATGTCAGCTGGAGCTGGTCTCTGTTCAATGTCTTAATGAAAATATTAACATGATGATTCAGTCCATTTTTTCAGTCACTGCTCAGGGGTGGAGTGTTTCTGTGTCTGGGGGAACTTAACAGTAAAACAGGTTTTCCTCTTAGTAGACTATGTTTTAAGTAGACTATGCAATGGCTTTTCTGATCCATCTCCTTGAAGAATACTTTCAAAACCCTACTTTTAAAAGTACCCGTAATATTAATGCCTTCTGAAAACTGTATTGGGCAGGGAAGCTGATGAAAGAAGCAAATAACTTCATTGACATGGTGTCGTACTTGGCTTTCCCCCGAAATGTAAGTTAAGTTTTGTGTGTCTTGACTTGTCTTACCATGAGCTGTGAGTGACTGCAGGATGGTGGACAGCTCTTCCAAGTGAGCCTTCTAGACTTCAGTGTCAATTTTGACATTTGTCTTAAGTATAGAGCAACATACAGAATCTGAGGATAAAAATGGTTGAAGCTTCATGTAGCTCAGACAACTTCCTATTTAACTTGCGTAGGCCTTGAGAATGGTAAAATCGGTCTAATTCCTGGAGCCTAGGAATCAGTTAAATCAGTCTTTCGATACACATGATAAAATCTGGTTAATTCATGTGTTGAACCTTCCCTGGGCCCTTTTCAACATGTGGCATGGAAAAGGAGCTGAACTGTCACCTGGTGGGCATATACCTTAAATGAATGCAGAATCACATTGTCCTCTCAGCTCAGTATGAGGGGGCTCTAACGTTTTCCAATTATATCTTCTTACTAACATTTTTTTCCCCTCTTTTTTCAATATAGTCCTTATTTTCTAGCATAGATTAACCAGGTAAGTTTGTGGATTTAGTTTGGTTTCCATGCTAACTAACATTGTTTTCCCTCTTTTTTCAATATAGTCCTTATTTTCTAGCATAGATTAACCAGGTAAGTTTCTGGATTTAGTTTGGTTTCCATGCTGAATTAGATGATTCTTCCTGGACTGTAGTCAGAAGACACCTGCAGAGATTTTCACCATCTGAACTTCTTAGTCCCTCTGTTGTTGTTACAGTTTGTCTCCCATGGTATCCAAATTTTTTCACTTCTGATGATAAAGAGCTTCAGTTCAAGGCTCCAGATGGTTCCTCTTGTCAGGTTCATAGCATAGGCAACGTACTTAACCCAGCTATTCAACTATTACATTTGAAAACAGTTTTGCTGAATGAAATAACAGCAATGCTTCAACCCTCGATTAGCCGCTATGTTGTAATGTTTCTGCTAATCAGGCTGGTTCCTAGCAGGCCCTCTTGGGCCAGCCTCACTGTGTCTTTTATCTTTTATATTAAATCTAGGGCATAGTGTGGTACCGAGGATGGCTCGTTATAGTCAGGCTTTATCAGGTTTAAGATGTCTGTGTCTTGGTAGTTACAGAGAAATGTGACCAGGGAGAAGCATGTGGAGATTGGTAGCAATCCCCATGGTTAAATAAGGCAGACAGCAGCTGCTGGACTAGGTTTTTGTGTCATGGCTGATGTGTTTTTTCAGCATCTGCCATTGAGTCTGATTTAATCATTGGACCAGATCATGTGTTTGAAATGGTAAACTGGAGCTTTCAGCAACTTGATCCACGTAAACTATAAAGTTCATGCCTGGGTTTTGTTGTGAAATTAGCCTCTTCATTGTCTGGCCGCCTTCTTGGATGTTACTAACTGGAAAAATTGTTTCTGTTAGCTATTACCTTGGCATTAATGAGATGTAACGATAGGGCCTCAGTGTAATGGGAGATGCTGTTTATTGTTGTACAGAGAGTCTGATATTCTGCTAAATTCTTGAACGACTAATTGTATCCGTGCTCATTTTTTCAAAGGGAATGAGAATGATAAGTGGGATTACAGGGATTCAGGGAACTTTTCTAAAGCCAGCTATTGGCAATTGCGGCTGTATGAGGAGAAACTCTATATATCCTTGTAAAGTGCTATACTGTTGATGTAGATGGGGCTTGTTTCATCTCCTGGCCTTGGCAGTGTAAATGTTGTAGTTTTTTATGTGTTCTTGTGATTTCTGGTATTTGAGGAGCACTGTCTTTTGGATCCTTTTTGGCTGTGGGCAAGAAATCAGAGCTAAGGACTTGCCCATTCATCTTTGCTGTTCTGGAATTTCCGCTGGAAGGTCCTAGTGGATCAATACGCTGTGATAGGGCTTCCTTTTCTTCATTCTACCTGAGACATTATCTCTGCTCTGAACAGGTTTAGCATCTTGTCCCTGGCAATTATATCACTGACTTCTGTGTCTATTATGACTAAGAAGGTTTTTTTTCTCTTGTGTTATAAGCATCCATGGGATTTGTGTCACACAGGATCAGGGGAAAAAGTTGCATTGGGAGGGACCTTTGAAAGGCTCTAGTTACGGGACCGCTCTGCAAATAATTTTAACAAATACACAAACCTGAGAAGGACATGTGGGCACAACTCACAACAGCAAATGTTAAAGGCAAAATAAAATAACCCCTGTGTGTATGCATACACATCTGCATGTGTAATCATCTAAACTTCTCATCTCCAAGGTGAGAATTTCTGATGAGCAAATAGATTTTCCCTTACCCAGATCTTTGCTGCTTGTACAGCCCTGACTATAAATAGTCCTTTCTGCGAACGGCTTCTGAAGCCCTAGAAGGAGGAGGAAGGTCTTTAAAAGGTGAAGGCAGTTCCTTTAGAAAATAGCAAGAGACAAAGATAGGTGTCCAGATACTTGGGACACAACAGATATTTACACTGCTGGCTGAACTTACAGACCTACTCTGTCACACATATCCATTTGCTGATATATGTGCCTACATCTGTCACACACACACACATTTAATTCAGAGAGTGTGTGCTGGAGAGTACAAACATTCAGAGGTTCCCTTGTCAAAAAAAAAAAGGGGGGTGGGGGGGAGAAAGTATTTGCTCCCCCTGTTTAAAAGCAAACCAACCAACCCAACGCAGACTCAGAGGAATGCAGATTGGTAGGGACCTCTGAAAGTCTCTGGTCAACCCCCTGCTCAAAGCAGGGCTACCTTGAAAGCTCGATCAAGCGGCACAGGACCTCTTTTTGTGAAGTCTTTAGTGACTCCTGGGATGGATCTTCTGCAGCCTCTGTTGGGACAGCCTGACCGTGGGCTTAACCACCCTCTTTGGGAAATGCTTTTTCTTTATACCCAGAGAACTCTGCCCTTGCTGCAACTTGTTGACTCCAACTTGTCCATTTGCTGTGTCCACCCCTGAGAAGAGTCTGCCTTGGTCTTCTCTGTGGCCCCTGGGAGGTATTTGAAGAGAAAAATTCCACACACACCCCGCCCCCACCCCCCAGTCTGCTCTTTTCCACACTGACCCACCTTTGTGTCCCTGCTCTGGACTTTCTCCAGGGTGTCAATATTGCTTTTGTTCCAGGGAGTCCCAAAACTGGACACTCGGTGTTCCAGTGAAGCCTCCCAAGCTGCTGAGCAGAGGACGATAGTCCCTTCCTTGTCCTTGGCAGCTACACTTTTGCTCGGGACATGGCTGTCCTTCAACAGTGCAAGCGCGTGCTCCTGACTCGTGCTCTCCTTCTTACTCATTGGGATGCAGCCCCTTCGAAGTGGGGCTGCCACTGACCTGTCAGCATATCATCAGCTCCCTCCAAGTTCGTGTCACCTGAGAACCTTCTGAGGGTGCACTTTGTCCCATTGATTACGGTGCTGCTGAAGTTGTTAAGTAGTGCCGGCCTCAGAAGTAACTTATGAGGAACGCCACTTATATTTGCCAGCCAGTAGGACTTTGAACTGTTGGCCAATAGCCTGTGAGCCCAATGGTCCAGACAGCTTTTCAGCCACCTTGGGTACTTCCCTGGCTGTCATCAGCCAGTGGAACTCCTGGCACTGTTTCCTCTAAGATCTTTAGTGGGTACGACCTTTTTCTCTATAGCTTTTAGACTTAGTACTATGGTAGCAGGGAATTTCTGTGAGGAACTTTCCAATGCACTGGACTCTATCTAGACCAGAAGCCTGATTATGGGTTCACCTTGCTGATAAGATGATTATGATCACTTGTTGTCTTTTACTTTGAACCCACTCTGATGGTAGGAAAATACAAATAAAAGTGTTTATTTAGGAAACCCAAAAGAGCACAATTGTAAAGCTGGGAGAGATGACTAAACAGAAAAGAAATTGAAATTATGCCTACATTTGATTCACATTTAGTACCCCAATTTTCTTTTATAGCACAGAGCTATTTATGAAGGCCATTTGGACTTACTGGTTCTTATCATAATCAAGGAGCAGTTGGTTTTAGTTTATGTTTTACCTTTTTTTTTTTTTTAACCTATTTTTTACCTTTCTGCTATGTTATGTTCCCAAGTTTTGGAAATAGATATGTCCCTTTGGCATGGCCAGATACAATTATTACTTGTCTACAGGTAAACACGATCAGTTTCCAGAATTAGGTTAAACCCTCATGCAGGAGTGAGGGGGGTGTGTGTGTATATATATATATATATATGCGTGTGTGTGTGTGTGCATATGTGTGTGTATATATATATATATAATGCATGAGGTATAATGCCTTGTACCATTTTTCTGGCCTCAGGTCCAGTCATGAATTGGTGAACTGGTGAACTCCCAGGTCTCCTGAGTGGGAGTTCATCTTATGAGAACCTGCCTAAGCAGGATCCAGTTGTTTCTGAGGAGCAGCTGCTACAGCATACCTGGCCTTTGCTAACACCTCCCTCCATTCTGACCCTATTCAGTCTCCTGTGTGGGAGACACTGTCTGGGCCAGTATCCATGGACCTTTAATGGGACCTTTGCTTTTCGTGGTTAGATTCTGGGATATGCCCTGCCCCCATTACTCCTGTTGGTATTTTGCAGTTTGACAGGCTTTGAATGATGAGTTTGCCCAATGAGAGCTCCCAGTGCAATCCATTGGATTTTTGTATGAAGCATTTCAGCTGAGGAAAGTTGTTTCGTCTTTGGAACTGTTGCAGAGTTCTGCATTAGTTTTTTTTTCTGAGTGTTTGACCTGTTTTAAAAAGAAAATCTGCAGGGAGAATCTTGCTTGATGACTAATTATTTGTTTGCTAATAATCTTTAATTTTCTTTCATCATTTAATTCCCTCCTGGTTAAATTTTCAAAGCCTCATCTACTAGGATCTTCTGGAAACCCCACTATCTCCTAATTACAGTTTATCTTCAAGTCCCTACAAAACAGCTGTAAACCTAACTTCTATTGAATGTCCTGTTGTTTTGGGACTCTCTTTTTTGAGTTTGTGTATATATATTTATGGATAGTTACTCCTAGATTTACTTATGATTTGAAAAGTTAGCTTCAGATCTTCTATGAAATTTACCATCACAGTTATCTGAAGAGATAAGATAGCTTACTGTAACTTCAGTAAGATATCATTTAAGATCTTTTTAGGCCATAGTATCAATTTCCCTTGCACTCTTTCTAGAGTCACCAATAAAGCTCCTTATTTCTGTGAGATTTGATTTTTACTGAGAATGGAACTTTTCATACTGGTGTGGCTTTGCTAACATTGTGGCGTTTTCTCTCTGTTTTTTCCTCATTTACATATTTATTAAATGTCCTATGAATTTACTTAACTACATGTCATGAATTCCAGTAGTTGCATATCATGCACAGCCATCACTTGTAGGCAGAACTTTTCTCTGGGGAAATCTAAAGATGTTTTCAAAGAAACCCAATAAAAAATGGGGCTTTTTGTGTGCTAGCTTACTTTAGGTTGATATTTGCTGTCTCAAGCTAACATACCTAGGCACACATTCATGTTGTGGAAAGCTTTCTTGGTACCAGTCAGTTTATTGCTATATATGGAGTTAATTTCCTGCAAACAATCACTGTCTCATCATTTCTATACAGAAACACCGGACTAAGAGTAATGCATCTCTTCCAGGAGCTTAGGAATTAATACAGGCAATTCTATCAGAAATTGCTCTTTACTAAAGAGTGATCTGGTTAATTCCAGGTGATTCAGAAAAAGCAGCTCTAGCTCTTAGGAAATGCTAGTTTTATTTTAATCTGATTTAGTTTTATCATTTATTGTTTCTGTTCTGATTTAAAACTTTATGGAAATAAACCACACAAAAAAGCCCATGTAAAGTTTTACTTTTACTTTCTTAGCGTTTTTAAAAAAAGGTTTGTATAGGTTTTTATACCATAATCATCACCATCATTTCTCTGAATGCTTTCCAGAGGATGCCAAGTGATGTGCATAACATCTGATACATGTGGTTTGTTGTCTTTCTGATTGTCTTCCCAGAGGGAAAATTGTGAGTGCGGTAGTGTGTTTACTTTTGAAGGAGTTTGGGGATAAGGGACAAGTTTGTTTAGCCTCTGATTGAAATTTCTGGTACCTTACTGACCCTTCAGCAATTCTTCCTGAATTACTAGGCAGTTGGTGTCTGCTATCTTTTGCTGTTAATCCTAGCAACGGGCAGAAGGCAATAGCATTTCAGCATTTATTCATGTTCCTTTGAGGAGCCTTAAATGACAACTGACTTCTCTGTTAATTGAGGAGCAATAAATGAAACAGTGAAATGACAAAATCCAGCTTTCTGGTATTAAATACTTTGCATTAAGGTACTTACTGTGTGTATGGACTCATAGTTTCTACTATATTTATAGTCACACTGTATGACTGATGCCACGCCTAACTTGTTTCCATTGTATGTGGAAAGTATATAGTCCCAGGTGAGGAGAACCATGTCTCAGGCAAGCCATTGGCAGGACAAACTCCACATGCAGACATGTTTTACTTGCATTGCTCACACTTTTTGGTAGGAAAGATAGTTTAATTTACCAGTATTGAGCCCACACATCCTGAATGTTTTCTTACCTTTTAAAGATTAAGTCATTGTTTGAGGGGAGGTACCAGATGACTGAAGGGTGGCTAATGTGACGCCCATCTACAAGAAGGGTCAGAAGGAGGATCCGGGGAACTACAGGCCTGTCAGCCTGACCTTGGTACCAGGAAAGATCATGGAGAGGATCATCTTGAGTGAGCTCTCACAGCAAGTGCAGGGCAGCCAAGGGATCAGGGCCAGCCAGCATGGGTTTAGGAAAGGGAGGTCCTGCTTAACCAACCTGATCTCTTTCTATGACCATGTGACCCGCCTTCTGGATGCGGGGAAGGCTGTGGACGTTGTCTATCTGGACTTTGGTGAGGCCTTTGACACCGTCCCCCGCAGCATTCTCCTGGAGAAGCTGGCGAATCATGGCATAAAGTGTACTCTTCGCTGGGTTAAAAACTGACTGGATGGCCGTGCCCAGAGAGTTGTGATTAATGGGGTGAAATCCTCTTGGCGGCCGGTCACCAGTGGTGTCCCTCAGGGCTCAGTTTTGGGGCCGGTTTTGTTTAATATCTTTATCGATGATCTGGATGAGGGGATTGAGTGCACCCTCAGTAAGTTTGCAGATGACACCAAACTAGGTGGGAGTATTAATCTGCTTGAGGGTAGGAAGGCTCTACAGAGGGACCTGGACAGGCTGGATGGATGGGCCAAGGCCAGCTGTATGAGGTTTAATAAGGCCAAGTGCCGGGTCCTGCATTTTGGTCACAACAACCCCAAGCAACGCTACAGGCTTGGGGAAGAGTGGCTAGAAAGCTGCCCGGCAGAAAAGGACCTGGGGGTGCTGGTGGACGGCCAGCTTAACATGAGCCAGCAGTGTGCCCAGGTGGCCAAGAAGGCCAACAGCATTCTGGCTTGTATCAGGAATAGCGTGGCCAGCAGGAGCACGGAAGTGATCGTGCCTTTGTACTCGGCCCTGGTGAGGCCTCACCTCAAGTACTGTGTTCAGTTCGGGGCCCCTCTGTACAAGAGGGACATTGAAGAGCGTGTCCAGAGGAGAGCTACCAGGCTGGTGGGGGGTCTGGAGACCAAGCCATATGAGGAGAGGCTGAGGGAGCTGGGCATGTTTAGCTTGGAGAAGAGGAGGCTGAGGGGAGACCTCATTGCCCTCTACAACTACCTGAAAGGAGGTTGGAGAGAGGTGGGTGTTGGCCTCTTCTCCCAGGTGAATAATGACAGGACCAGAGGAAATGGTCTGAAGTTGTGGCAGGGGAGGTTTAGATTAGATATTAGGAAGAATTACTTTACTGAAAGAGTGGTCAGGCACTGGAGCAGCCTGCCCAGGGAGGCGGTCGAGTCACCATCCCTAGAGGTATTTAAGAAACGTCTAGATGTGGCACTTCAGGGCATGCTCTAGTGGCAGAGATTGTAGGGGTTTGGGGTTTTTTGTGTGTGTATGGTTGGACTCGATGATATCAAAGGTCCTTTCCAACCATGAAGATTCTATGATTTTCAGTAATGGTTGTTCTAGATGCAGGGAGGTATATCTTTTAGAATCATGAATACTCAGCTATACCTGTTCTGGCATTGCAATGGCATTTCTTGTTGCTGACAATAACCCATCTCTCCCTTCCCGCAAAAACTCTGACCTCATCATGGACCTCTAGCTTGGACTCCACCTTTCAGAAAGGTAGGAACAAAAATAAGACCCAGACAGAGTAAAGGTTAGCAAGTGATTTCTTATTCTGTTTGTAGATTTTCTTTTGTATCTGTGTACATGTTAACTTGTACTTAGCCTGGAGAAGGATCACAGGTCAGCAGGAGAGCATCTGGAGTGCAGCATGAAGGAATTCCAGCCACTTGAGCCAGTAAGTCAGCTTCACTGGGGCCCCAACTTGAATGCCTCTATGCAAACGCACGTAGCATGGAGAATAAACAAGAAGAGTTAGAGATATGCGCATGCCTGCAGGGCTATGATGTTATTGGCATCACGGAGATATGGCAGGATGGCTCCTATGACTGGAGTGTTGGAATGGAAGTATACGGGCTCTTTAGGAAGGACAGGCAGGGGAGACAAGGAAGGGGTGTCACCCTTGATGTCAATGACCAGCTGGAGTGCTTGGAGATCTGCTTGGGGATGGACGAGGAGATGACCAAGAGCTTATGGGTCAGGATTAAAAGGAGGGCAGGGACAGGTGACATTACAGTGGGGGTCTGCTACAGGCCGTTCAAACAGGAAGACCAAACAGATGAGGCTCTCTGTAGACAGGAGCAGCCTCGTGTTCTCAAGCCCTAGTTCTCATGGGGAACTTCAACCACCCTGATATCTGTTGGAGGGACAATACAGCAGGGCATAAGCAATCCAAGGAGTTGCTGGAATGCGTTGATGATAACTTCCTTCTCTAAGTGATAGAGGAGCCAACGAGGAGAGGTGCTATGCTGGACCTTGTTCTCACCAACAAGGAGGGGCTGGTGGGGAATATGAAACTCAAGGGCAGCCTTGGCTGAAGTGACCATGAAATAGTGGAGTTCAAGATCCTTAGGGCGGTGAGGAGGGTGCACAGCAAGCTCACTGCCCTGGACTTCAGGAGAGCAGACTTCGGCCTCTTCAGGGATCTGCTTGGTAGAATACCATGAGATAAAGCCCTGGAGGAAAGAGGGGCCCAAGAAAGCTGGTTAATATTAGAGGATCACTGCCTCCAAGCTCAGGAGTGATGCATCCCAACAAAGAGGAAGTCAGGCAAAAATGCCAGGAGGCCTGCGTGGATGAACAAGGAGCTCCTGGACAATCTCAAACAGAAAAAGGAAGCCTACAGAGGGTGGAAGTAAGGGCAGATAGCCTGGGAGGAATGCAGAGAAATTGTCCGAGCAGACAGGGATCAGGTTAGGAAAGCTAAAGCCCTGATAGAATTAAATCTGGCCAGGGATGTCAAGGGCAACAAGAAAAGCTTCTTCAGGTATGTCACCGATAAAAGGAAGACTAGGGAAAATGTGGGCCCTCTCTGGAAGGAAACGGGACACCTGGTTACCCAGGATACGGAGAATGACTTTTTTGCCTTGGTCTTCACCAGCAAGTGCTTTAGCCACACTGTCCAAGTCACAGAAGGCAAAGGCAGGGACTGGGAGAGTGATGAACCGCTCACTGTGAGAGAAAATCAGGTTTGAGACCATCTAAGGAACCTAAAAGTGTACAAATCTATGGAACCTGATGAGATGCATCCGCGGGTTCTGAAGGAACTGGTGGAGCTTAAAGGTCCCTTCCAACCTAGACAATTCTGTGATTCTGTGAAGTTGCTAAGCTACTATCTGTCATATTTGAGAAGCAGAGGCAGTCCAGTGAAGTTCCTGTTGACTGGAAAAGGGGAAACATAACCCTCATTTTTAAAAAGGGGGAAAAGGATGACTTAGGGAACTACAGGCCAGTCAGCCTCACCTCTGTGCCCAGCAAGATCATGGAGCAGATTGTCCTGGAAACTATGCTAAGGCACATGGAAAACAAGGAGGTGATCAGTGACAGCCAACATGGCTTCACTAAGGGAGAATTGTGCCTGAAAAATTTGGTGGCCTTCTACAATGGGGTTACAGCATTGGTGGATAAGGGAAGAGCAACTGACGTCATCTACCTGAACTTGTGCAAAGCATTTGACACTGTCCTGCACGACTTCCTTGTCTCTAAATGGGAGACATGTGAATTTGACAGGTGGACCACTCAAAGGATAAGAATGGTTGCGTCATGTTGTCTGGTTGGTCACACTTAAAGAGTTGCAGTCAATGGCTCAATGTCCAAGTGGAGACCAGTGACAAGTGGCTTTCCTCAGGGGTTGGTATTGGGACTGGTGCTGTTTAATATCTGTGTCAGTGACATGGACAGTGGGATTGAGTGCACTCTCAGCAAGTTTGATGATGACACCAAGCTGTGTGGCGCGGCTGGCCCACTGGAGGGAAGGGATGTCATCCAGAGGGGCCTTGACAGGCTTGAGAGGTGGGCTTGTGCAAACTTCATGAAGTTCAACAAGGCCAACTGCAAGGTCCTGCATGTGGGATGGGGCAATCCCAAGCACAAATACAGGCTGGGTGGAGAATGGATTGAGAACAGCCCTGAGGAGAAGGGCTTGGGGGTGTTTGGTTGATGAGAAGCTCAACATGATCTGGCAATGTGCACTCACAGCCTAGAAAGCCAACCACATCCTGGGCTGTGTCAAAAGAAGTGTGGCCAGCAGGTTGAGGGAAGTGATTCTACCCCTCTACTCTGCTCTTGTGAGACCCCAGCTGGAGTACCGCATCCAGCTCCACGGCCCCCAGCGTAAGAAGGACATGGACCTGTTGGAGTGAGTCCAGAGAACGGCCACAGAGGTGATCAGGGGGCTGGAGCACCTCTCTTATGAAGACAAGCTGAGAGCATTGGGGTTGTTTCAGTCTGGAGAAGAGAAGGCTCCGGGGACACCTTGTAGCAGCCTTCCAGTACCTAAAGGGGGCCTACAGGAAAGATGGGGAGGGACTCTTTATCAGGGAGTGTAGCGATAGAACAAGGAGTAATGGTTTTAAATGGAAAGAGGGGAGACTTCAATTAGATATTACAAAGAAATTCTTTATTGCGAGGGCTGTGAGACACTGGAACAGGTTGCCCAGGGAAGTTGTGGGTGCCCCATTCCTGGAATTGTTCAAGACCAGACTGGATGGATGGGGCTTTGAGCAACTTGGTCTAGTGGGAGGTGTCCCTGCCTATGGCAGGGGGGTTGGAACTAGATGATCTTTAAGGTCCCTTTCAACCCAAACCATTCTATGATTCTGACTTTTGGATTTGTTAATATTCTTACACAGTGCTTGAATCCTTTTGTCTTTCTCAGTTTTACTTTTTTAGCCTAAGCCTTTGGTATCCATTACTCTATGGTTTGGTGCAGAGCTAGGCTTTGTAGTCCAAGAAGGTCATTTTGCAAACTGTTAAAGTAAGAATTAATCTAGCTTTTTTTAAAATACGTGCATTTTCCCCCTTTTTCATTTTGTTTCCTAAATTAGTCTTGCAAATGGAGCATTGGGACTGTAATTGCTAAGATTTCCTCATCCACACCTAATCCAAAGCTTGAAGATGAATCGTGGTCTTTCCTAGAGTGGCTTTGGGGGCTGGCAAGCCTGATGATTTGAAGGGAAGCCTTGATATAGACATTATCAGTATTTTTTAAACCCTGCTGTCTGACACAACTCTTGGCTTGTTTTCTAGAAGGCTGTTCCTTCTTGAGCTGCTTAACTGGTCTCTGAGTTGTGACAGCTGACCAGAAGTTATGGCCTAACTAGAAGTACCTAGCATGGGCAGAGTCTGGTACTGAAAAGGAGAGGAAGAGGTAAGATGAACCTGATGAACAAGAAGAGATTGCACTTTCTGTAGGTGGAGATGCTAAGAGATGCTGCATGGGAGTTAAGGATTAGAGACCGTATAGGAGGCATAGAGTTCTAAAGGCAGATAAAAGAAGGCATTTATGGGGAGTGAGGAGTTGGTCATAGAATGGCAGAATTAGTCGGAAAAGGGAAGAAGAAAATTTGCACAATAAGGAGGAGGAAAACAGAGATGAAAATCTCAGGTATAGGTAGCATGTCATGCTGAACTATGGAAATAGGTCAAATGCAAAAATCTGACTTCCAGTTATTAACTTATTAGGGAAAGCATATCGCAATTAATTCTAACTGTAAGGATTAAAATATATTTGTAATTGTAGCAGTATATATGGGTCTGGGTTTATTTTATTATTTTATTTCATTAATATTCTAGGAAGGGCATTCTGGTGGCATACTACTTATGTATGAAATTCTCTTCAGTCTTTACAGATATTTTCTATCATGAGATGCTCTGGAAGACCTGAGGGGCTGGGCAGATAGTCTTTATTACTTCAGGCAAACATTTATTATGTCTTTCTTTTCAAAGAATGAAGGAGTACTTTTGGCCCCAACACATCCTTGCTGGATTTATTCCACATACACTATATTGTGAAAGGTCCTAATTTATTCATTTCATGATTGAATTTTATATCCTTTCTATTAAAGTTATTCTGCAAGTGATGCAGTCCACTGGATTATGGGATTGAGAGTGATGAATAGCATCTGTTACAGAATATTGTCAGAAAGGGAGAATTTCTTGGTTTAAAGTTGATAATCAGATAAACTCCAACAAAATAGTCCTAGGTGCCTCTTTTTAATACTGCATGCTTATCACTTACATGCCCGTATGCATGTAGAGCTCTTCTCAAAACAGAGAGGCATTTTTTTTCTTGAAGGGTTTCATCTGATACTCTGATTTGTACCAAGTAAAACCTTACTGACAATTGATACCATACAGAAGGTTGTCAGACTGGGTTTTAAATTAAGATGAGAACAAGAAGGGATTGCAGAAAAGAAAGAAGCGTGATTTAAAAAAGAAAAAAGGAAAAAAAAAAAAGAACCAGAACTTAACAGCACACAGTCATTTGAGATTTCAGTCACCTTGAGTTACAAATTGTTCTTTTATTCATACTGTTTTAATTGGAGTGTTAAACAGTTTAACAAGAATAGTTCATGCATAAGTCTTTTTAAAGAAATGAGTTTTGAAAGGAGATTTAGTGAAGGAGACTGCTGTGAGAATGCAAAATAAACTATGAACATGGCAGTATGGGAAGCATTGTGAGACACATAAGTTGCCATCTAACTGTCTAGGCAATGGATTTCCTTTCTTATTATTTTCTTTTTTTTTTTTTTTTTTTTTAAAACCTTCTTGTGTTATGACTTCTTGCTTAGTCATCATTATTCAGCTTCCTATGTGCAATTTCAGACCTGGGTTCCAGGTTCCAACTATGCTGGTTTCCTACCATCAAAAAATGTTTTCAAATCAGTTAATTAATTTATGGTATTTGTATCCTAATGGATATGAGTATGTGACTCTTATACATTACTGTCACTTAGCATTGAAAGGATTTAACTCATCAGCCCTGAGGCTAGGAATTCTTCTATACGCCAGCAGATGTGGAATCACTGCTCATTTTGTCACTGTGCTATATGCCAGTAATACTAACAAAATCCACCTGGGTGGTTTTCATAGGAATGCCATTCCTTGCATGTCGATACAATTTACAAGTTGAAATCTGTATTTCAAACAAAACAAAAAATCTTGCATGTTAATTGCACTCTTTAATTCTTTATCCTTCTTTTCCAGATTCTGGTTTCATGTTTATGAATTGCAGGTATTCCTAATGCTTCCATAGACAGATCTCCACCTGAAACGGTCTGTTCTCCATCTGTCCCTTGTGTTTCACAGTTGGCATACTTGGATCATTGCTTGCATCTTGTTTGTTTAATTATTTAAAGTTCTGGAATATTTCTGATTGTTTATCTTAGGGGAATTGACGCCAACCCGTTGTATAATGTCACTGCAGAAAAGCTTTTGCAAAGGGAAGGCCTTGTATTTCCCTTGGTGAATGAGTTGTATTCCCTGATTTCTGTAGCCAAGGGAGTTCTGCAGTTGAAGACTAGCTCTGCCTTACATTTAGACAGTTCCAGCAGCCTATGGATCATGAGATCTAAATGTACATGCTGTTTTCCTTAAAAAAAAAAAAAAAAAAAAAAAAAACAAACCAACAACAAAACAAACCCCCAAAAAGCCCACCAAAACCAACCCTGCAAAAGTTTATCTGAGCAGATCAGAGAACTCTGTTCAGAATATAGTCAGACACATTTAGGCAAATTAATCCCTGGTGTAATTTCACTGACTCAACTGGAGTTGCAACAGAAGTTAATTTAGGTATATTTTGCTTCCTTTAAAAAGCAATAAGAGGATAGAAGAGAAAAGAGCCCAAAAATATTTATTTTCAAAAATTTACACACTTAAAGCTGCAGGGTGCTGAGGGAATGGGGCACTAGGTAAGAATATTAACTCTGCACCTTTTCTTTGCACTGGTATTATTTTACAAGTGTGACATTCAAAAATCTGACTCCTAGTAACATTTTTATAATTTTCCTTCCTTCTGGCCAAAACACAGGGTCTTTGACCATTTGTAATTTTACACTACCATGTTAACATTTAAAAATACCTACTTGTTTAATGCTGGCTAGTGTGTATTCTCAGCTACCATGCTTTTAGCAAGAAAGAGATATCTAAGCGCAAAACATACAGACCATTTTACAAGAGCTTGGATTAATGGACATTATTTCATAGAGGAACTAAGAAACTTTTTGGTTTTGTAAATGATACTTTACTAGAATAATCTGAAAATAAGTGTGTAAGTGCAGCTTCTACTATTCCAAGTGGTCAAAGTAGCACATTTTTCTTGACAAGATGATGACCCTGATACTAGTGAAGAAAGCAAGAAAGGTCTCCCTGTGTCTTCACAAGCTGACTTGCGGAGATTGGGAATCTGGTAGTAAATGAAGGATGCTCAGCATATGGGACATAGAAACTGTCATATTACTTCAGGTCTTGGATCCCTTAGTTTTCCATCTTTGACCTTCACAGTAACTGGATCGACTGCTTCCAAGAAGGTGCAAGGAGCTTCTTACTGCCTGGTAGCTGTAGTTTCACCTGTTGATAAGATGTTTTACCTCAGTACTGAGAGGATCTAGTGGACAAGGGCACAAAAATAAGCAAGAGAGAGAAACAGACTATGAATGAAATAAGCTGTCCACACACTGGCACAATCCTGTACTGTTATGAGTTCCACCTCTGAAGTCACCGTTTCCCCTGAGTTTCATACCTTACTTCCTCAAAGGACCTTTGGTGATCACTGGGTTGATGGAAGTGAAAGTCCAGTGAGACTGTTAGGATGTATTTTATATTGAAAATTGGCCAATGGTTAGAGAATGGACAACACAGGTGTCCCTAGGGTAAAAGTAAGGGAAAGGGCTGGATGTGGTATGTGTTGTGATTGGTTAAAAGATGAGGACATGTTCATTTAGTCTCTCCAATTTAGCTCAAAAGAGAATGCTGTCCATATTAAATAAGCTGTTGAAAAGAAATATTCCATGGTAGATGAACAATAGTCACAATTAGAGAAATGTTTACCAGTAGTATGTAAAGGCAGATTGTCAATAAGAGCTTCTTTGGCCATAATATTCTAATATTTTTTTTCAATTTATTTGTGGATGCCGCAGCTGCCATCATGCCCAGAATTACCTTCAAAGTGAGCAAGCTAGCATTGTATTTCAGCAAAGAATATGGTCAGAGCAAACCTTGTAAGTATATGGCTGTAATCTCACATATAAAAGTCATGCCATTTAAAAATGAGGACAGTTTTTAATGATGAAATTAGAAAGGATTGTGGGATTGGAAGGTCAGAGTGGAAAGACCAGTCCCCAGAATGTTTAGATCTTATCCTTAATACAGTTGTGAGATGCCCAGATCTCTTTTCTTGGTGCAAAGCAGTATCTGTTTTGCAAATAAAGTGCTAAATACTAGTTTGTCCTTCCTGCTAACAGTAGAATGGGTCATTGTTACTGAAACCTGGCAGTTTTTTTCTTAATTTTCTTAATTAATTTCTTAATACAGCTTTTTTCTCCTGGTATAATTTTCATCAAACGTTACATACTCTTATGCTGGATAAATTGGTAGAGGACTTGAGTTCTGTGAGAGTATTGTAAATTGTGCAGCCTACACCAATAAATGTTATCTTTCCATGCACCAGAGTAACAGCCTGGTTTCCGTGATCTGTTTAAACTAGTCTAAATTCACATGGCCATTGAGAGATGGTGATTGTCTTCTCCCCTGCCTGTTCTGGTAGTAGCACCTGTGTTCTCAAATGGATGAGGGAGCTCATTTCATCAATAGCTAATGGATTTCTTATTGGTTGGGGCTGGTTTTATTTTTTTCCCTCCTGAGCTGGTATTCAGCCAGTTCAGTTTTTGAATCCAGATGATGGTATGCCCCAAGTAACCATGCTGTTGCCAGTGGCAGGGAGGCACTGGAATCACACAGGCAGGGGAAGTAAAGGCTCATATTTTCAGCAGCAGCATTAATATAGATTAATTTTAACCCATTTGGTGCTGTACATTAAATTATACCAAAACATATTTTACACATCTGCCTAATGTAACATATGAAGGCAGGAATACCATTATTTTTATATTTCTCACAACCTTTACTGCATATGGACCAGACCTTAGCTGACATATCATTAATTCGTACAACTGTTGTATATATTGCGTATCTGTGATGTATGGTTAGAAAATATCCATTTACTTTACATATTTCAAGACATTAAAATCAATACGCTATATTCAGTACTAAAATGACTATATGAAGTGACATCAATACTTTTTGTTCTGTCTACAAGTACATAAGGAATTTTTAGAAACCTGGGGTTTTTTTACAGAGAATAATATGTGAGCTGTAGGGAGCTGTAATGACAGAGTTTCATCAGAAGATTCAGTAATCTTTGGTTTATTTTGCCACTAAAGCCCTGGGATGGAATTAATTTTGTCTAACTTGTATTAGTCCATTTTATTGTTTCCCTGTGCTTTTGCAAATGGATTTGAGACAGATTTCAAGTTCCAAGGCATTTAAAACTGATAAAATATTTACAAGCACAACAAACATCTAAAATTATTACAATTATTATAATGATTCTGGACAAAATCATACAAATTATTGAAAAAACATGACTTGGAGCCAATTAAGACTGGCCTTCTAAATAGTGCAGTGAAGGCAAGTGTTTTAAATGGGACTTGATCATCTTATGGAAATCTTGTGGAGACCTAAGCATATAACCAGACGAGAACATTTCTGACACAAGAAATTCAGTTTGTGTTGTGAGTCCGTGGTTATCTGACTTTGTTTTCCCTGGGATCTATCAAAGAGAGAGGTTATCTTCCTGGATAGAAAGGTCATCTGCCTTGAAAGGAGTCTGGATAACTGTTTTGGGAGGGATTTATACTGTATTACTCCTATGCACCAGGGCTTCCTGGTGTTTTTCTGTGGATCAGGGGGGATTTTTCCTGCCCCTTTCCCTTCTTGCCCGGTGATGCACAGTGCTGTTGCAGCTAGTGGCTGTCTTGAGGCTTGTTTTGTTTCCCTTCTGTTTGTTGTCCCCTGAATCAGCTAGACTGGTTGCAACTAGAGAGGAGCTAAAATCAGGGTATATGGGTGCTCCTCATGACACCGAATTGTCAAGTACCTGGTTGGTGTGCTTTTGTTTAGACTGTCATTGTCTTATTTGGGCTTAGTGGGAAATTTGCTCTGAGAATGGTATGGCTGATTTTTTCTGTGATTTTTGTGGATTTTTTTGGTTTGGTTTGATTTACTTTTTTTTTGGCTGATTGGTTTGACTTTTGCAGTGCGCTGTAATATGAGTCATGAGCCTTTTCAGATCTACTCAAAGTGTTATCTAAATAATCCAGTGCCATTTCAGGGACTTTAGTCTCTTCTACTCTCTTCCTATGGCACATTAAATGTCTGCAATTTTTTTTGTTGTTTGTTTTTTTAACCGAAAGACATGATTTATGGTGCTGCATGGAACAGATGTTGTGAATACAACATCTCTAGCACTATTGCCTGCGATTGTGAGAATCTAGTCTCAGTGGCCTCAGGGATCATTCCTAACCTGTTACAAGAGATTAGTCTGAGTAAAATTTACGTTCTATAGACATTGAACACTACCACCTCTCCTTACCCTTGTACAAGAAAGAAAGATGAACCTCTTCTGCATGGAGTTTGGAGATAAAAAGATATTTCCTTCTACCACCTGCCCTCCTCCCCATCCTCTGTTAGTCCCTCCAACCCCGGAGTACTGTGTTTCTGGAATCTAGGTGGGGCGGGAAAGAATAGTAATTTAGAGGCAAATGTTGGGTCACACTTTACCTGCTTCTCCTCTTTGATTTCTATGTGCAGAGAATCCTTGAAGAAACTGGTACCAAGTCATGCTGTGTTAATTTTTTTTGGGGTCTCCATCACAGCCGTAAGAATCAGAGGTTATGGGGGAGCCTTGGCCTGAGCTCCTTTCTGGGTTGGGGGTTGCCTTGGTATCCTACCTGCTGCTTTGAGGAAGGCACAGGGAAAGAAAGCTACAGGAGGATTTTCCCAAACAGTTTCCAGCAGGTTTAACTGTGATAGGGGATAATCAGTGGCTGTTAAAGTCTGAATGCGGAAAAACTCCGGCTGAGATTTGACATCTTCTTTCTGAATGGGGGCTAAACAGAGAATACTGGTTTTGATCTTATAAAAATATGGAGGCTGGCTTTTAACTGAAGGCAGTCAAACTGTATAATTCCCCAAATACTTGTGTAGCAGACACTTGTCACTTTATAAAAGTGGTAAATAACCCTATTATGTGCTATAGCTGAATTTATAAAGGCTGAGTTAGGGACCTAATTCAAACCTGTTTATTCAGAAAAGCACAAACCGTATTTTGAAACGAACTCTGCACAAACTAGAATCTGAATCCATAGAAACAGATATTGCATACTGGAGTGAGCATGGCTTCTGTTGAATCGTACTGTATGTATTGCATACTGAACCAAATGTGTGGTATAAGGAGGTATACATTTGGTGGTTACCAGTCAGCTTATAGCCCCATCAGGGGCTTCCTAGAGCACGTGAACCTTATTTGGGATGCTTGTCTTTTCTTAGGTACAAAGTACAGCAAGAATAATAGATTCAACTGTGGCATAAAACACTTTAAGGGTTGTAAAATATTCTAGTCCTTTTTAAAATTTCGAAGCCATCCTTGCTCTGTAAACTGCTATCCAGTGATTGATGGCGGGTGGCATGGGGCTGTAGGCTGATGGAGTCCTTAAATAGAACACCAGACAGCTTCAGATATACCTGACATTGGGAGGCAGAGCTTATCAGCAGCTCTGACTTGTTTTCTGGGGAAAGGACATAGGAAGTATAACATAGGAGGTATAGACATTAGGAAGTTTCATTTTTTACCTGTTTAACTGTCAGACCTGAACAAACTTCGAACGCAAATGAGAATCCAGTCCCAATTGTTTAAACAGAGACAGATGATAGTCTAAAATTATGTATATAGCTAAAAATGTCCTGATAATGAAAGGCATGGAGTGCATACAGTACTGGTTTACTCACTTCACCAGTACTCAAAATTGCCTCTGATTTGGGAATTCTAATATGAAATTAAATCACTTCGTTTTGCTAGAATTTCTTTTGTGACATTCTTTGTGCCTTTTTGATTAGTGACACTTTTCCTCTTTTTATGTCCTTTTCTGTTTTCATGCTTTGTTTTGGTTTTTATATTTGGGTGGACCTTCATGTCTCGTGGCTTTTTAACGTCTCGATAGGGTAACATTGCTCCATTATTTTCTCTCAGTTTTCACCTGTTGTCTGCCTTTGCAGCCACAATCATGTCTATTCTCTTTTCTCTCCTGATTCTTTGTCATGCCACGAGTGACAGTTTTGACGCAATATGGACTAAAATGGCAATGATGGACAAAAGATAAATTGTTTTTATATCCAGAACATACAACAGGTACTGCTAATTACCCATAACACTTGAGATCAGCACTTGGCTGAAGAAAAAGAGACTGACAGTGAATTCCAGAAAAGCTAAGATGATAAGGGTGGAGAAAGGAAGTCACTCAGCACTCATATGTAGCATTTCCAACATTTTCACTTTCAATATAAAGACAATATCTTACACTATCTTTACCTGGATTTGTTGGGTTTTAGATTCTGTTTTTCTTTTTTGTGAGAAATGGTCTTCTCTACTAATTGTGTTTCCTTCCTTTTGTTTTTTGTTTTGTTTTTTTTTTTTTTAATTGAATTTCAGTGATGGTAATTTTTATATTCATGAGCGGGGACGTCAAAGCTTACAGAAGATATGGTAAGTCCAAAATGCCGTGCACCACCTTTTCCATGATGCAAATTGCCAAAATCCCATGCTGTATTAATTTCTGTCTTAATGCTGCTTCTATTGACTTATAGGTTGAATTCAAGGTTTTGGCCTTGCACGTAAGTTAATTGGATTCATAAGGAATATCATGAACAGTAACATTAAGTCAACTGTGTTCCACCTGAAGAATGGAATTGATAAATGTTGAAGTGAAAATAGTGTTTGTAGGACATGGATGAAGTCCTTTGGGGTGTGATCAGAATACCTATAAACTTTTGTGTTTAAAACCTCACCTCTGCCTTTCCTGTGATACCAACACAGACTATTTGGCAACAATGATAATACTTCACTTACTCCTTAGCCTTGTCAATGCCAGTCCAGTGTCTGGACCATGATCCGTTCTTTTTACACATTATATTTATCCATGGAGGGTCGTTCTATTAATAATCGCATTGCCAGTTGGGTTAGATTTTTGAATAAAAATTACTGTGAAGTCTTCTGCTGCGCTTTGTAAAGGTGAACAGGTTTCAGTGGTGGAACAACCCCTAAGGTAGAGCCAATTTCTGCATTGTTGTAGCAGAACAGAACAGTCATTCCTGGGGAGGATACTTTTTGTCTGCTTTCTGCAGTTGGTTGAACAGAGGTCAGATTTGTTGGAAGCTGCTTAATTGTACAGGCAGCACTGCTCAGACCATGCAGCACAGCTTCATGCTGTTCTCTCAGCTGTCTGCTCCTTCTGCAATGATTGGCTCTGCTTCTTTTCAACTGATAACATCTCACTACAGGCCTTCCTGTGAACATGCTGCCTTATGGCTTGAGACCAATGTGTGGGCACTAATCACCATCTGGAGAGAGAATGAAATTCAGGGCCAGCTGAACTTGGCTGTAAGTAGTGTTCGAAGTGGGGCACAGGAGGCTGTATACCAGGCCACTTCTCTCTTATCCCGAAAAGCTTCATTCCACCCCTGTTCCCTAGCAGGAGGTGGCTCCCCAAGTGCCTGTAGGAGCCATGGGAGCAGCTCGCTTGTACTGGGGCAGGAGCAGCTTGTGCTGATCAGAGCCGCTCCAAGCAGGGCAACCTGTCCTGCTTCAACTGGTTCCCGGGGGTGCTGTGGAGCAAATTGGTGTGGGATGGGAACAGCCCCTGCACAGAACAGCAAGGTACCATAAGTCAGCGAGAAGCTTTTGCCTCAGTAGGAGGCCCGGTGGGCTGTATTTTGCCACCACAAGAGACAGTGCTGCTGCTGAGTTTGGGATTGTGTCCCCATCCAAAATACACATATCTGCAGAATACAGGTTTCAGGGGACATATTCATGCATGGCAGAGTATCATACTGCCTTTGGGTAGTGGAATGGTTAATTTCCCCATTGCTGTCAGTTGGGAATGAGGGCTAGAATCACATGCTTGTGATTTTTTTAAATCCTACTCCGAATGCTTCCATAACTTAGAAAGGAAAATAAAATTGTATCGCATATCATACCACTATTTTCCATTTGTTAGAGACATACTTCTACATCAGGAATAACTTACTGCCCCATGGCTTGTCTTACAGCCTGCCTCTGTTTTCCTTTGCTTAACTGGGTCCAAGAGTATTTGCAGGGGAGAGGCAGGAAAGGAATGCAACTGCTAAGCTCCTTATGGCCCACATTGCTGCCTGGCAGCATTCTCCAGCTGTTAAGATGGATGTTTTATGTACGTGGAAGTAGAGGTGGATTGTTTTCTGTGTGAGATGTATGGTTTTATTAGAAAATGCATATGTCTCATTATGTGAAGTTGTATGCATTTCTGAACAGAAGCATTTGAATTATGTTCTAACAACCCATCATGTATCGTGTTTGTTCTGATTTCAGTTAAGTTGTGATAATCTAATAGGATCTTTTTCTGAGTAACAGAATTATTGGCACCATCCATGTTTTTTATACAGCTTAGATATGTACCTGAAGAGTCATTTGTTTACAAGAGTTAAGAATATCTATACACTTGATAAATCTATCATGAACAGCAGTGAATAAACTGCAGAAGTTTTTGATTGATTCTGATACAGATATTTTATCAGACATTTGGACAAGCCTTGCTCTCTTTTGCATGTGCTCTCTCTCTTTTAGAATTTCTTCTACAATGTGCTTCATGATTACTACCTAGGTTTTCTTCTAAGGTATAAGATGTAGTGCTACTCCAGAACCAGAATGAAACCACTTGGATGGAAAGCAAAGGTACCTCATGTCACCTTTGATGAAATCCCAAAGTAACTAAGTTTGGGGTACATCAAAACATGCCTCTCCGTTTTCCTAAATTTTATTTCTTAATTTTTGTAGATTAGATAATATGTTTAATCTGTTATATGTAGTAGTGCTGGCAAATCTGTGATTATGTTTTATGTAGGAAGATCTGTATTCTAGCTTTTTTAATTTTGTGAAACTTGCACCACTCAAGCTGAAATTAGCATAAATTTAGTCTGCCCCTAATGTTCCTTAATATGTGCAGTCCCAGGATTACACTGTTGATCAGAACTTTTACTGCAATTGCTGCTTGCATATACCAGGAATCATGCCAAGTGTGAATGAAAGACAAAGTAGTATGGAAGGAAGTAATACTTGAGAGCATATTTCCCCTAAAACTTGAGGCATTTGGAAAACGCTGAAGGATTCTTAATTTGAACATCCTCTCCTACTAGCAAATGGCTATGAAAACTACTTTGAAGGTCTATGTTCCAAACACCCTTACTACTTGGTCCTCCTGAGAACCTGCTAGCTCTGTGGCGTCATTAATTCAAGTGGCAGAAGCTTGTACTAAAATATATCTAGAGCTCTCACTATTATGTATTCTTCTGCCTAAAGAAATTTTTATTAAAAGCCCAGGCTTTTAAGTGTAATTTCAGACATTAAAACAATGCTAATGTTGCAAAAGTTAGGCAGTCAAAAGTTAAGAAATGCTGCAGTCAGTTTTCTCTGCAATTTTAAATTGATATTCATGTGCATAAACACTATAATGCACTATTTTATTCCATGCTTTTTTCTTCCAAAAGGCTCCAGCCTCATTAAGTACATTGAATGGAAGTTGTTTAGTTCGTTGCAGAAATAAGAAGGTGTGTGGTGAAAGGATGAGGGGTTTGTTAGAAGAGTGGTGTCACAGATAAAGCAAATAAATGACATTCCTGTCCCTTGTAGTCTATTCTTGCATCTGCCACAAAATAACCTGGAGAAGTTTCTTAAATTTTGTTAAGTAGTCACTTATTGTAGGTCTTACTTTTCTACAAACCTAACTCAGGGCAGTAGAAGTGCTGAGCTCTCACAACTGCTAGTCTAGTCTAGTTGTCTAGTGGAGCTTTGCTTGGAAATCCAAAGTGCTTTAAAGCGCTGTATAATCTGATAAATGAAACATTGTGTTTCAATTTAAGCTATGAATTCTTGTGGGTTTCGCTTCCTCTGTACCTTGGTTCCCTTGTCTGAAAAATGGGGACAGTAACAAAATTGACTGGAATAGCTGAGGTGATCAAGAGAGAATGCAATAGAAACAACCAGGAGAAAATTAGCAACTTTATAGTCAGCTTAACAAAATCTGTTGTGTAGTTAGTAAGGCCAAGGGCCAAAATTTGAGTGAGCATAACCAAGAGGTTATAACTCACTCTCTGAGCTCTGTCTGTCCTGAGTGCTGAACGAGACAGGAGGTCCAGCTGAAAAACTGTATGCATATAATTAATAGTAATATCCTAACCTCTCTGTATAGTGGAGCTGAATTAAGACTTCTGTTATTGCCCGTTCTGAACTCATGACTTTTCAACTTGATGGCCTTTTTCACTTTACACATTTTATTTCCTGTAATGAAAACTTTGTACATATGAAGCATGAGAATATATGAGTAAGTATGCATCTGGATATAAATTCCCCCAAATTTTTATGGATACCTCTTACACGTAAAGCATATGCAGTGCGGACATATAGATGGTCTTTCTTTCAAAGGAAGTCCCCATTTGATAGCTTTGTTACTGTTAATAACCAGGTTGCATCCATGCTGAATGAGCAGCTGCAAAGAATCAGGATATTGGAGATGATGCTTCCCTCTGGGTTGCTACAATAAACTCTTGTTTTGGTGCTTTGATTTAAAGCACTGAAAATCTCCGAAGGAATGTATCAGGATGCTAGCGTATTCTTTTCCATTTGCAGTACAATGGAGAAAATATTCTTAGGCTCTCCAGAGCGATAAATATGAGATTGCAATACATTTAACTGTATTTAAAATGAATGCATGTTGAAAGCGTTCTATTGAATATTTAGTAGATCCTATTATACTGTACCTCAGATCAGAGCATAGTATTTTCCCTTAATACTTTGAAAGCTACTGCTTATCTTAACTACAGAAGACACTCTATACTAAGGCTCATTTTGGCTATAGATTCAAGGATCCTAGGTCTAATACGGCCTGTAGGATGACTGAGCTGCAGTAGTACTTGCTGAATGATTCATTGAGCAGTGTTCACATGAGCTTCAAAGAAAAATACTTTTCCTTTCTGCTCACTGAACAGAAGGAGCTGCTGTGAATATGGGTATTGACAAGAGGCTAAAGGAATCAAATGGATAATGTGTGAAGGGAAGAGAAAACACATCCATCATGTTCATGCAGTAGGTAATAAGTAATATTGCTGTAATACTTACTTTTCCAAATGAAAATGGTTTACATTTATATATACCTCATACCCAGACTGAACACAAAATATATTTTTGTAATTCATAAACAGTATAAGAACTGCATGTGTAAGCAGTGAAAACATATACAGCAAAGTCAGGAACACAGGAATACTAAAGCTAGAAATGGACTCTGCAAATTTATGTATCATATACCAACCAAATGAAGCTCTTTCCAAATAATTAAATAATTACTATTTTAATGAACCATTATGACACATGACATGCTACGTAGGATTTGAATCCAAAGCTTCAGTGCTAGATTTTACGGCCTTTGTTATTTTGTGTTGATGCAGTTACTATCAGACTGCAACTAGTGTTGCTTTCCCTGACAGTAGCAGCAGTGAACCGTTATTCTGTGTGTAGTGTCATAACGGAGAGCCATACAGCACCTCAGCAGGGACACCTATTCTGCAGGTAACATAGAGAAGCATCTAGATTTGGGAACTGGAAAATGAAGCAACTCAGATTTGAACCTGCCATGTTAGCATCACTGGAGGGGGAGCTGTGCAGTGTAAATGGAATGTAGAAAAAAACTGAATTCCTTAATAAGAGCTTCAGCATATCTAAAACTGGGTGTTTCATGTGTTTGAATCGGACCAAATTTGGACGCATTTTAATGGCAGCAGAAAATGCATGTCGTCTTTTCAGACTTACTAAATATTAATGTCCTCCTCTGCCAACATTTCCAGAAAGACCAAATCACTGACATATCCCTGATATTGTAAGCTCGAACTTGTCCAGGGTAGATTCATTAGGCCAGGTGATCCTGCCTGCCACCTAGAAGAGAGCTGACATCATGACATCAATTACAAATAATCTTAACCAATATCAATTTTCTATTGTGTTTGTGTTGGCTTTTGATTCTTCTCCATAGTAGCTCCTCTCCTACTTGCTGGTGGTGGAAAAGCTGCAACTTGTATGACCCCAGTACTACCACCAGCACTCAGCTGTAAAAGTGCCAGACCTTTATCCAGGTCTTGAGGCAGTTCAGTGTTTCAAGGCTCTGTAACTCTCTCTTTTCTAAATTAGACTTTCACAGCATAGCTGACTGTTATTCACTAACCTTCTCTCAGACACACTAATTTTCACCCTTTATATCAAGCCTTACTGACCCACTCTGTGGAAGCTCATCCCCTTTATACAGTCTTGCAGTTATTATGCCTGAGGCCAGCAAAGTCAAATGATGAATGTCTCAGGCAGTCATCTAATCGGAGTGATTTGTAGGCACTCTGAGAGGAACCAAAGTCCAACTGGTGCCTCAGTGATAAAAGCCCACTGATTAATCCCAAGGCTACACTTTGCTGTGATTTGCCATTTGTACAGAATAAATAAAACATGATCCATTTCACGGTCAGCTGTTGGAAAACGGTTGCTTGTTAAATTCTCTCCCTCAGAAAAATGAGAGAGAGAACAAGAACTCGTCTGGGATTCTACCCTAGCCTTTTTTCCCCAACTGAGATTGTTAAAGGGTAGGTTTGGTGTTCCAGAAGTGTTTCCTAATGAGTACATGATTTAATATAGTAGATGCTGGTGGATTGATTTGACTTTTTTTTTTTTAAATCGGTTTAGACAGGATTATATACCCATACATAAATAGCTTTACATGCATGATAAGCATATCAAAGGACTGGCTTGCAAAGAGAAAACAATCTTTCTGGAGGCTTGAAAACTAGGAAACTCAGAACGTGACCTGTTGCACAAGCTACTGCTTTCTGTCTATGAATGTTTGACTGTTACGGGGCCTTTCTTTTTTTTTTCTTGAGAGTTCTTTTGCCAAAGGAGAAAGCAAAATACTCAGATACATTTAAATTCATATTTATTTTTCTTGCTAGTTTATTTATAATCTTATTGTATTATAAGTATGGCTCTAAAAATGTCTCTTGGGAGTAGATGTTTTTTCTTAAATAGCCCCCCTTGTATTACACTACAGCATGGTTGCCGTCCTTTGGTCTAAGAATCAGAAGTGATTTTTCTCTACCATAACCACTAATGAAATTGAAGAAAGAGGGTAATTTGCATAGGTAATTGGAGAAAGAGACTAGTTTGCATCGCTTTTCCTAATTACTGTGTGTGAACTTCACATGAAATTTTTTTATGTGGGTATAAAGCAACAGAACAGTACTTACTGCATGCTGAGTGAGAAATACATTGTAGAGGAAAAGCAGTCAGTTACTTTTGATGGGTTTCTTATGCAAACAATTTTTTGCAGAATCTGGTTTGCTATTAAGCTGCCTTCATGATTCAGTGAGAGTTGACATCCTGAATCCGGGATGCTGGTGAGAGATTATAGAGCGCTCTCAGGATACCCTTACAGCCAAATGCGAGATCTTTTGCTGCAAAGGGAACTGGCTTTTCATTAACAGTAGGAGAAGAGCTACAAAAAGGACTTCTGTGCTGGGCAGCCACATGACTGGAGGATATGAAAGGCAATGTTGTAGTTGGAAGAAAGAGTGCAGAAATGTCATTTTATGGCCTGAAGCTAGAATGAGGCTCTGTTGTAGAAGACAGGTACCATTTCCCCTATGAGCTAGAGCTGCTGATGGGTATCACTGGCCAATGGAACTCTTTAACTGGTGACTGCAAGCCATGACTGGGTGCGCTGTAAAGGAAGAAGTGAGAAATAGAAAAGGATATTTTTCCACTAAGTGATTTAGTAGAAAGGTAGGTGGAGAAAATAAATCAAAAGACCATTGTTCTAAGAACTGTAAGAAAACAGGCTTTAGTTTTAGTGTAATCTGGATTCACTGGTTCTGTTTTCCTAAGTAGTGCTGTGTTTCAGAAATAAATGTCTGTAACAATGAGTTATGTTTGACACTCTAGCTTAGTGTTGTAGCATGAGAGAATTGCCTATTTAAGTGCCCAGAGAAGGTGCCGGGTTTTTCCCCTTGGATTTCTGGTGTGTATTCAAGCTAGTTTTGATCTGTGATTTTATTAAGGGCACTTAGGTTTTGAATTAGTCCTTTGTTCCTGCTAACAGCACGTGACAGAAGAGTTAGAAAGACACAGCCTGATCTGGAAGGAGCCATTCTTAATTCTGAAGAGACACTAATGCAACTGTCTCCAGAAGACGTGAGCATCTCAGTGTCTAAATCAGCCCAAGGGAGTTCCAGATGCTCAGGTTGAAACTAAAAGCTAAAAGACCCCTATCAATTTTCATGTCTGAAAAGATTTGCCTGCTGTGTGCCAGGGCAAGACTATATGATCGATTCAGAACTGTAGGGGTCCTTTTCTCTCACCCATTTTTCTCTCTGCTCAGTAGCTAGAACAGTAGGTAACACATCATTGAAAGCTAGCAGCATTGATGCTAATGGTGGCATGTCATTTTAGAGGAATGGAATGCTTTGTTGACAGTATAGCTTTTTGCTTTATGATTTGGGCATGTTACATGCAACAAGATGTATGTAGTGATGTCAGCTGGGAAGGTCTTACAAGAGCTTTACCTAGGTTTGTGACAGCATTTGTCTGTCTTCAGACTCACACCCACATTTTATCTTTCTTAAGAGTGGTTCAGTCCAGTCTTTTATAGGTCTTTGCATACTTCTGTAACACTATGTTAATACTTCTCAGCTAGGAATTCTGGAAAATTAAAAATCCTCACTCTTTCCCTTTCCACGCATCTACGCATTCAGCAGTTCTTTGTTCCATACAAAGGAAGAATATTATGGAAAAAATAAGTTTTTCAGAGTTTTTAATTTTGGTCATTAAAAAGATGAACCTGATTTTTCAGTTGATTCTTGGGGCTGCTTAGGCACCTGTACACCAAATTACTGTTACTAAAATAGCTTTTATTGAAGATAAATCCTTTGCTGTGTCCTGCAACACAATGTTAGTAATACATAGCCTTGCTGGAAAAAAAGCCTGCCAGTATGAGTTTGGTAAGCATTAGTATCTTCTTTCTGCTTTTCCAGTTGACTACCAATATTGTATTTCTTGCGATGGAAGATTTTCCTCTTCTAATGAGCACAATTGTTGCAGTCTTTCCAGGTTTTCCTCCTAGTGAGGTTAATGCCACTGAACTGCCCAATAATGATAGGGCACTGCAATCCCAGTCTGCCATCAGAGGAGCAGCAAAGATGATCATTCAGGAAGAAAAAGGAACTTTACCTTTTCCTAAGGTCCTTCCTATTGACACACACACAGACAAACAAAACTCTCCACGCAGAGAGGACAGAAAATGTCTAACTTTTATCATTTAGACCTCATGTTTTTTTTTATTTCCATGCATAGATGTTTGTTGACTCCCAGGTTAGAATGCGTTAGGGTTTTTTTTTTAAGGTTTGCTGTCTATTGTTAGCAGCAGTTAACAATCCACTAGAAAGACTAAGCAATGTGGGTAACCAATTGAGCTTTACAGAACAGTACAGTTAATCCATGGTAGTTCCAAATTACTAATTTAATCTGCAAAAAATAGATTTCTCTATTAGTTTGGTAACTAATTGGCAACTATTTCTGGCCAGCATTCCCAAATACGCTTTTAAAAATGTATTCCTACCTACTGCTGACATGATTTTGAATGCTTTAGTTAGCCTTACCCTTTCCCCTCATCCCATATGCTTCCGTAACTTGGCATTAATGTTCTTAGTGTGAAAAACCTTTGAATCCGTAGAAACGTTCTCCTCTTTTCTTTGCCCATGAAAACATGTTTCTGGATAGCTATTAGCTGTGAAAGTGAACATAATTGAGGCACTAATTGCATACTCTCTTATATATTTTGTAAGGACAAAATCAGACTCAGAAATAATTCTGAATTCTTACTAAATGTCAGAAGTGTCAGAGTTTCTACTAAGTGAAACTACTGATCTGCCTGTGTTTTCATTTGTTTTCTGAGCTGCTCGTCTCCATCTATGACTGCTTTGTATGCTTGAAACATGAGCTTTGCTTTGTCTGGTTCATGCTAGCAGTGTAAGATGCTTTAGGAAGACTCGTATTTTTGAGTTTGTTGCCAACTGGTTAAGGAACCATCTGTTCCAACATGGCGGGTTTCTCCCTGGTTGACCGATTGTGTGAAAAGGCATTATGAGATAGCTGGGAAGGAGCATCCTGATTGCTCAGCCAGAACTGAAGGATCACTGATGGGATCCTTGCGGAATGCACCCATAGCTACCGTGTGAGCTCTGCTTACAGTTTTATTACACACAGTGCTCTTGCTGAAACTTTGCAGTGATGCTGCTTCTGGGAGGTCAGACAGACAGATCTTCAGTCTTTATTCTTCCTAGGAACTCTGCCATCCTGTAGGTAAATGCTGGGGTACTGATTAAAAGCAGACACGGCATAAATGTACATACAGAAAAACACTTGAAGGAAAAAGATGTGCACTAAGGATTTTTGTCATGGTGATGTGTCTAATTATATGTTCACTTCTTAACTGCTACTCCCTTTTATAGGATCACAAACTATGCTTAATGAACCATGGCTTCAGATAAGCTATCGATAAGGCTAGGGTAAAAAAAGTCTCCGGCTTTCAGGGTTTGCATTGTGGTGCATCCATAATGTGACTACACATCAAAGAAGAACAAGGGCAGGTAAATAACCCATCCTTTTAATTTTTACTTTAACGTTTGTTCTGAAAGTGCAAAAACTGGATTTTCCATTTTGTAGGAAGTTTCATGTCTTTAAAGTCTGTCTTGTCTCAAAGCAAAAATAAGAATGACAGATTCAGGGGGGAAAAAAAGTTTATGAAATGCCTTCCCAAAACAGTGTCATTATGGAGAAACAAGTTTTATTTTAACAAGAATGTTAATGGAATTTTAAATTTGACTTTATTTTTAATAACTGTTTTGAAAACAGAACTGTTTGTAGTGGAATCTGCGTATTTTTCCAAAACTGAGTACTGCTTTAAAAAGACGAAATTTCAGCAAACAGGTATTTTCTAGTGGGGGAAAAAAACCCAAACAAACCCTTAGTTGGGAATTTTTGAAAAGTCCTAGTTTTATCCAAGAGACATTCTGTCTTGTAAGTTGTTCTTGGGCTCCACTGAGGGCTGATTGCAAAATGTCAGCATGGTCTGGAATCCCCAGAGCAGCCAGTGGTGAGAAAGCACATAAATCACGCGGCTCCTAGACTGGAGGGGAGGAGAAATGGCACCACTGGAGTTACAAATGAGAGATCTTAGCTAGGTTAACTAAATGACATCCTAGTTTCTTCCTGTCAATGTAATGGAGCAGTCAGAAACAAAGAGAAAGGTTACAGGAACTGGCCAATAAGGTAGAATTTTCTGAAGATTTGCATTAATTCATTACTACGTTTAAGACTTCTAAATTGGGCTTTTTTTAAGAGATACCTTTTATCTTTTTAAGATCCTTGAGTCTATGTGATAATTTATTTTTTTAAAATAGTTAACTCTTAACCTTTGAGAGAAATCAGGTGGATTTGGTGAGCTGATTTAGAACTTATGCTTTTGGATGCTTCATTTGCTACACAAAATTGCAGGCAGAGGCTTTTTTTAATTCTCCCAAACTCTACCTGCATATGTCTAATGTCTCCTCTTATCTGCTTGAATTGTCCTCTCTAGTGCTGCTTTATGCAAACCACAGCACAGCCAAACTCTTCTCAGAGATTGAGTGAGTGACAGTACATATTTTCAAGGTACGCTAAATGAGAAATGTGCAATTTAAGCAAAGCATTCACACATTTGAATGAAAGACTGAAACTGTTGAACCTGCAGCTGCTGACAGGAAATTGATGTACCAGTTGCTATTTACCTAGCAGAAATTAGTTCTCTGCGATCAGTTTTATTAAACTGGATGGAAAAAGCAAGCATTCCCTCAAGAGGGTTAAAAATATGTTCCCTTCAAAGTTAAGAGTTAAACGTACTTCTTCCCTGTGTCATTGCTATTTTCTCATCATGACCCTTGTTGGGTCTTTTCCTGAAAAATACCACTATAAAATAGACTAACAAGCTCTCCTAGTTGGCATTTAACCCTATCCAGAGCCTCTCCTTGGGCTTTGGGACCGGCTGGTCAGTGACAGGAGCTCCCCAAGAGGAGTTTCTTCAGTCAGAATGTTCCCCTATGGGGCACGGGCAAATGCACCAGGGCTCCACCTTTCACTTCCTGAGCACACAGGCCAGACACCCTGCAGTAGAGCATGAAGTTATGTCTGAATAAAAATGTTATTTTTGCTTCCAAACTGGGAACTTTTTCCTAAATTGGACAAGTCCCTAGGGAATCTCACTGTCACGAAAAGGTTCAGGTGGTTTCATGCTCAAATGCTTCAAGGCTGTTTGATCTGTCAGTTTCCCCTACCATGAGGATGTAAATTAATATTTATTATTAATATAGTACTGCAGTGAGCAAGATGCACCACGCTTGTTAACTTTGCCGTGTTAATCTCTGTCTCAAAGCATTTGAAGCCTGTTTCTAGAAGGGAGAAGATCTGCATGTGTCATATTTTTGGAACAAGAGGGGATAAAAGAAGCTCTTAAACATGAGGCTGAGATAAGGTTTTTGGGAGAGAGGATTCTGGTAGCACAAACCAGGTGTATAGTCCAAACGGCAACCACTCCCCTTCCTTTAAGCAATCAAGGACAATGGGCTAAAGCCACAGTTTCGCTAAATGGGAATCCAGTGGTCAAAGCTTTTCCTAATTGTGCCCATGTTCATACAAATGTGAGAGCAGATACATGATACTTAAATGAAAGTGCCTCATGTTAGTATGAAAGGCCAGGGTGGATCTATGTTATTTAAGGCCAAGATGGCTGTTACCTGGGAGGTGTTCCAGAGTCTGGTATTTTTGCAGAGTGAGGGCTCTTCAGTAGTTCACTAAACCAGCTTTATCTTACCTGACCACTTTCCTAGTAAAACGTAAAGCAGGTGGATGTTGGTTTTTGTCTAGCTGTAGTAAATCCATCTGGGAACTAACCCTGGAACTAATCACTTGTATTTTTCAAGTCTGTATGCCTAAAATTAAACACTTGCATCCACATCAGTCACTTCAGGCACTGGAAGGAAAAAATGCGTCTTACTTTTCAGAGCAGTTAATTCAGTGATGAGACTTTCAAGTTCCAGCGTAATAATTAATGGCAGATGAAAGTACTCAGCGCTTAGAAAATTCAGGATTCTAGGCAAGTTTTCAACAGCCATGTTTGAATGTTTGGACCTCTGTATTTCTCTATTATAAAGATTTTCCCCCTCTTCCTCATTTTAATTTTTTTCCCATGCCTATTTTAGGGATTTTTTGTTCCTTTCAGTCTTTGTTTCATTTGTCATGAGTCTAGCTTATTGTTAGTAAATCACAGGAGAACAGAATAATGGAAATATGTCTGGGAGGATTATTGAGAGATTGCCTAGCCCATCAGTTCTTCCTAGTGAGGAGCATGATAGTAAAGCTGAGACATGCAACAGAGCACAAAGTAAAAGGCCTTGTTAGCTTGGGCTGTGTACCCATGACTGTACTGTCAGAGGAAGGCAGTGCTACCAAAAGATCACAAAGGGATGCAGTCTGAAAAAAAACAGTTTGAAGCAGCAGGGTATCTCTTCCATACCAAGGAGGCCTTAGCATCAGCTCAAACTTTTTTTTTTTTCTTTTTTTTTCTCCTCATAGTCCTACCTCAGTTTTAAGGCACTGCTGTGAGGAGGTAGCTTCAGGGCTTCAGGACAACACCGGGATACAGGGTCTGCAGGTGGGACAGGAGGCTGAGGATGCATGAACTCAGAAAGAAGGTAGAAATAATGGAGGCAGGCAGAGCAGGAGATAAGGAGTGATGAGGCAAGCAGAGCAAACTGTCAAGGAGCTGATGGTGGTTACGCTGAAACTTTCCCCAGGAAAGGCTGGAGATGGCTGGATTTTTTTTTTTCTGCTCCAGAACAGGATCAGCTTTATCTAAGTATTCTTGAAAGATATATGCCTATGTGTCCTGGTTTTGGCTGGGATAGAGTTGATTTGCTTATTAGCAGCTGGTACAGTGCTGTGTTTTGGATGTAGGATAAGAATAATGTTGATAACACACTAAGAAGGCAGGGGCACCCAAGAAGCTGAGAGGGGACACAGCTGGGACAGCTGACCCCAACTGACCAAAGGGATATTCCATACCGTATGATGTCATGCTCAGTATATAAAGCTGGGGGGAAGAAGGAGGAAAGCAGGGGGAGGGGGAAAGGGGTGGCGTTTGGAGTGATGGCGTTTTCTCTTCCCAAGTAATCATTACGTGTGATGGAGCCCTGCTTTCCTGGAGATGGTTGAACACCTGCCTGCCCATGGGAAGTAGTGTTTGAATTCCTTGTTTTCCTTTGCTTGCAAGTACAGCTTTTGCTTTACTTATTAAACTGTCTTTATCTCAACCCACAAGTTTTCTCACTTCTACTCTTCTGATTCTCTCCCCCATCCCATCAGGGGGAGTGAGCAAGTGCCTGCATGGTGCTTAGTTGCAGGCTGACGTTAAACCACAACACTATGAAAATAGCACAGTAGGGTAGGCATTAAGAACAGTTTAGGCAACCTTACTTTACTATCCTCAGTATTCAGAAAGTTTTCTCAGATATGCTTGTCTGTCCACAGCCTCTTTCCTATTAGTGCCGTTGCTTTCTGAAATAAGTGTTTTATTTCTCTAATGGTAGTCAGAACACAGCCCACTCACTTTGTTTGCAATGTTTCAGCATCTCACTCAACTCATTCTTGTCTTTTACAGTGTCTTTGATGTGTATGGACATGATTTTAATATGCCCGGTTGTCTTTGGCATGTGACAAATGAACCTATGAACCTCATTTTTTCAACCGCTAGAGTTTCTAAAGCTGGATTACACATTTCCAAGAACATCTAGAATCATAGAATAAATACGAATTTTATTAATTCAAAGTAATAAAGAGCTGAAGAGTATTTTTTCAAAGTACTTGCCATAAAGTAACAGTAGATAGATACAGGCACAGCTCATGGTTATGAAATTTTTCAGCATTGCTTGAAACTTAAACATAAATTTAATCCACCACTGCCACAGTTAAGGTAGCAATTGAGAGTGCTGGTTACTTGCTGTTGTTACCTGTTGGCCAACAAAAGTGGCAGGCGTTGCCATAAATGTTTTGTGGTTAGTAACATGGTGGTCAGGTAGCTGAATTCCTTACGCTCAGCTGAGCTGCTAAGCAATGGGTTGAGGTTGGTGGTGTGAATGAGCAAGTGTAAGCTTGTTTCTGAACAGATGGGTAAACAAGTAGTGCCCTGTCTGTTTCCTAAATGGCATTTTTGATTTCCTGAGCAGACCAATTACTTCAAAAGCACTTCATTCCATCCCTTCAAATAATGGTAAACATGCTCTTTTTAAACAGCAAAACATGGTCAAAGCAAATGTGGCAAACCCTATTTTGGAAAACAGCTGCGAACTCCATTGTGTGCTGATATTACTGTTCTGGAAGTGCTGCTCTCTTAGCTCTGTCACTGAAGATAAAAACAAGTATTTTTCAAAAACGCGGTGGAGATTGCCATAAAAATGTGAAGATGTACATTTTAGGAAAAGCTTAGTATATGCGGTTGTCAGCTAGCTGCAAGTGAAATTGAGGATAAGGCCAATTAGACTAGGGGTGATAAAAGGCACTGCAGGCTTGCTTTCATTCATTCCAGGACACAAAGAACATGAAACTAAGAACAACTTTTAGTGCACAGCAGCAGAACAAAACCATCTAGAGAGCACACTGAGCAGCCACCCTTCCTAACAGGTTCCTCCATTTTTTCAAGGAGCCCAGAGACTCAAACCAAAGAAATTCTGCTTAGAGGTGGCACCCTCACCTGTTGAATTTCTCCTGGCTACTGTTGTGGACAACAAACTTGACCAGGTCCATGGGCAAGGTGGGGCTGTATGAGAACAGACAAAAATGCAGCAGCTTTTGAACGGCAGCTACAACCCAACAGACTCCAGGCAGATATGCCTTATGTGATAAGCAACAAATACTGGAAAACAGAGTTGTGCCATCAGCAGGCTTTAGTCCCTTATATTTGTGAAGAGTTGTCAATTCCTATCTTTGATGGACTGTGGGAGAGAACATTGAGTACAGTCTGGTACCCCAGGATGCTGAGCCCTCTAAAGTTGGCAAACAGAGCTGAGGTTTAGTGCAGCAGTAAGACATTAGGGAGAGGAAGTGGATGAGATAGATACGTATGTCTATCATACAAGGTTTGAAGGCAAACCAGATGAATGTTGTATAAAGGGTGCAAGGGAAGGTCCTAGGATAGAGAGCTGATGACAAGCTCCCAAGGACCAGGCAACAGTGCTGGACAGGAAACACTCAGCCACCCACAGGATTCTCTGAAAAGCAGGAGGAGTTGCCTCCTAGAGGGTACCATGCTGAGTAAACTATTCCACTATTCTTACTGGCACGGTGAATCAGAATCATGGAGACTCTTTAGGGGAAGGGTGGTTGTAGGATCCAGATGTGGAGCTCTTACCTTTGAGGTATTAGTTCTGTTCCTTGTTTTGATGCAAGTACTTTGTGAAGCTCAATTATTTTTGTATTGGTTTTTCCCCATCCACAATCCAAAGATTAATAGTATTCTATGCTTTACAGAAATTTGCAGATACTAATGAATTAAATTGCTTAGCCCTCTGTAGGTTGCTTGTAATCTAGAAGCAAAACATTTTGTTCTACAAAGCCTGAGGAAGGTTTTTCATGGAAACAAACTCCTTATCCTGCTGTAAGATGTAAAAACCATGAAAAATGATGTTGTTTCCTAAATATTACATCTCTAAAAGTTGTCAGCCAGGTGAGACTGTAGAGGAAGAGGATTTGACCAACCTTTTAAAAAGTGTTTGAGTCAGGGATTTACACAGAATCACAGAATGGTTCGGGTTGAAAGCAACCTTAAAGATCGCTTAAAATTCCAACCCCCCTGCCCTGGGCAGGCACCTCCCACTAGAGCAGGCTACTCAAAGCCTCATCCAGCCTGGTCTTGAACACTTCCAGGGATGGAGCATCCACAACTTCCCTGGGCAACCCGTTCCAGTGCCTCACCACCCTTACAGTAAATTTCTTCCTGATATCCAATATAAATCTCCCCTCTTTCAGTTTGAGGCCGTTACCCCGTGTCCTATCATTACACTCCCTGCTAAAGAGTCCCTCCCCATCCTTCCTGTAGGCCCCCTTTAGGTACTGAAAGGCCGCTGTAAGGTCTCCCTGGAGTCTTCTCTTCTCCAGGCTGAATAACCCCAACTCTCTCAGCCTGTCCTCATAGCATAGGTGCTCCAGCCCTCTGATCATCTTCGTGGCCCTCCGCTGGACCTGTTCCAACAGGTCCCTGTGGAGGAAAAGAATGCTATCAGAAGTACTCAACATGGATTCACCAAGGGGAAATCATGTCTGACTAATCTGATAGCCTTCTATGATGGCATGACTGCATGAATAGATGAGGGGAGGGCAGTAGATGTGGTCTACCTTGACTTAAGCAAGGCGTTTGACATGGTATCCCACAGCATCCTCGTAGGGAAGCTTAGGAAGAGTGGGCTTGATGAATGGACAGTAAGGTGGATAGATAACTGGTTGAAAGATAGAGCTCAGAGGGTAGTAATTAGGGTCACAGAGTCTAGTTGGAGGTCAGTGACGAGTGGTGTTCCCCAGGGGTCAGTACTGGGTCCAGTCCTCTTCAATATATTCATCAATGACCTGGACGAGGGGATAGAATGCACCCTCAGCAAGTTTGCTGATGACACAAAGCTGGGGGGCATGGCTGACACACCGGAAGGCTGTGCTGCCATACAGACAGACCTGGACAGGTTGGAGATCTGGGCAAAGAGGAACCTTATGAAATTCAATAAGGGCAAGTGTAGGGTGCTGCACCTGGGGAGGAATAACCCCGGGCACCAGTACAGGTTGGGGGCTGAGCTGCTGGAGAGCAGCTCGGCTGAAAGAGACCTGGGAGTCTGTTGGACAACAGGATGACCATGAGCCAGCAATGTGCCCTTGTGGCCAAGAAGGCCAATGGCATACTGGGCTACATCCAGCAGAGTGTGGCCAGCAGGTGGAGGGAGGTCATCCTTCCCCTCTACTCTGCCTTGGTGAGGCCGCATCTGGAGTAGTGTGTCCAGTTCTGGGCTCCCCAGTTCAAGAGGGACAGGGAACTGCTGGAGAGGGTACAGCAAAGGCTACCAAGATGATTAGGGGACTGGAACACCTCTCTTATGAAGAAAGGCTGAGGAATTTGGGTCTCTTCAGTCTGGAAAAAAGATGGCTGAGGGGGGACCTTATCAACACTTATAAATACTTAAAGGGTGGGTGTCAGGAGGATGGGGCCAGGCTCTTTTCAGTGGTGCCCAGGGACAGAACAAGAGGTAATGGGCACAAACTTGAGCATAGGAAGTTCCATCTCAATGTGAGGAGGAACTTCTTTACTTTGAGGGTGGCAGAGCACTGGAACAGGCTGCCCAGAGAGGTGGTGGAGTCTCCGTCTCTGGAGGCATTCAAAACCCGCCTGGGCGCGTTCCTGTGCAACCTGCTCTAGGTGACCCTGCTCTGGCAGGGGGGTTGGAGTAGATGATCTCCAGAGGTCCCTTCCAACCCTGTGATTCTATGTCCTTCTTGTGCTGATGACTCCAGAGCTGGATGCAGTACTCCAGGTGAGATCTTACCAGAGTGGAGTAGAGGGGCAGAATCACCTCCCTCGACATGCTGGCCACGCTTCTTTTGATGCAGCCCAGGATGTGGTTGGCTTTCTGAGCTGCAAGTATGCATTGCCTGCTCATGTTGAGCTTCTCATCCACCAGCACGCCCAAGTCCTTCTCCTCAAGGATGTTTTCAAGCCATTCTCTGCCCAGCCTGTATTTAGATTAGCTTTGGGAAATTACTAATTCTCATCTAAATCAAGTACATTTCCTAGTAATGCCAGGAGCATTAAAGCCAGAGCCAGGTCATATGTGATACTCCTCCATCCAAACGAAAGCAGATAAAAAATGCTTAAGTACCATTTTCATAAATAACAGCAATGGAAGATTAGTTTTTCTTTAGATATATTCTTTTGGGCTGTAGAGGATACACGTATATCTGTATTGACTGTGTGTCTGAATTGGCAGACAACACATTAGAGAATGGTTTCCTTGCCAACCACTGCTTAAATGTAATGTTTCCTACAACAAAACAATAGTAAGAGTGCGTGTGTGTTTTTTAAATTTAAAAGAAAAAATTATACTAAATGGTTGGATCCTCCCTTAGTATTCTTAAATCTTCAAAAACAAATCTGAAATAAAGGGCAAAGTTTTTCCCTGCAGGATGGGCTGTTAGGCCCTTTCCCTGATATTTTGCTTTGATGACTTTGCAATACTGAAGTGGCAAAAGGTGGACTTGTGGATCAAGCATGAACTCAGGATCAGGCTGTTGAGGTTTTTATTCCTTGCTTATGGAATTATGGTATTATACAAATCATGTGGCTGTGCTGGCTTGTCTTCCTGCTTATGGGTGACCTCTTCTCTTACCCCAATCAGAGAGGAAGGGGGAGTGTAAAAATAAATACATCCCTGTTGTAAAATACTTCTCAAAAGCATTTGGATAACAGGTGCTGTAGCAACACGTTGGAATAAGGTTGCTTGTTTGGTTTTTTTCAATTGTTTACTGTTTTAATGGCTATTACTTTCTTGGTTTTCTGTCTGCATTGGTCTGGTCACAGAAGAAAGCCAAGCAAATTGTGCATACTAACTCAGGGTGGTTGGTTCATGGCTGCTGTTTGAGGTCACGATTCTTTCCTCATTCCCGTATTTCTGCTATGCTGTTCCCAAATCAGCAAAAGAGATACAGATACCTCAGGTCACTCAGCTTCCTTGGCATTTAGCATTTTCAACAAGCTGAAGCACAAATAACAATTTTACTCCCACAAGTAAATAAATGCTAAGTCAGTGTCTGGTGATTCCTCTGAAACCTCAAGATGTCTTGTAGCATGACTGATAGATTTGATTAAATGGCACCCATAAGACTGTTGTTGCAGAAGAATGATTAAGCCTAAATTGTCTGAAAGACTCTGGCTCAGGATATAAACAATGCAAGAGCAATTGAGAGACCCTGAATCACGAACTGTGACATGATATATCCTGGAGTTCAATAAGCTAATGGTGCTATTAATGACTAAGCTAAAGCAAGCAGAGGTTTTGTTTGCTTCTGATTTCATGTCTTCCACCCTCAGTCTCTGCAGGTGGCTAAATATACAGAAGTACTTATGAAGTGGGGTGGGGGGGGAGGGAAATCTAGAAGAGAAGAAAGTAGGAGCAGAGAAGCAAAGGGATTTATGTTTTTGTTTACATCTGGAAATTTTCCTGATGTCCCTGGGGTAATGGCATTCACAGGGAGGGAGGGAAGAAGGCCCACAAGCTCTTGTGGGGGAGGGCAATAAAGAATAGGGGGCACATAAGGAAACAAAAAACAGAATATAAAATACAGCCAAGGGAAAGAGGATATATTTTTTTTTTTTTAGACAGGAAAGAGAAAAAAGAAGAGATGTGGGGGAGGAGGAAAGAAGAGATCCAAATGGTTGTCAGGATTCTGTATTGTCTCTCCTAGAAATACTCTTAATAGTACTGGCAGTAGGGCACAGAACTTCCTATAGGGGAAAAATAAGCCAGTCAGTAGGTCATTTACAAATTATTCTCCTGAATAATATACAAGAAAAATCTTACCTGAAATTTTCACGTTTATTGGCACAAAAGAATTTATTGATCAAAAGTAAGCAATTCTCCCTCCCTTTTAGTGTATGATGATGACAGGAGAAGCTGAATAGCTTGCTCCCTTGGGAAAACCATGTTATTTCATAATAAATAAACTGAAATTTTAGTGACAGACCTGACAGAGGGTTTTTATCTTATTTTCATCATATCTGAAAGAGAGGGGAAGAAGCGGAGTTAAGTCTCTCTTATTGTTTTCCTTAAATTAAATGAAAGGAGTAGGGAGGGGGAGGGAGAGAAGAGCCCGCTACTGAGCAACTAAGTTATCCTTCCAGTCATTTCTATGGCAAATGAAAGTGCTTCTCAAGGATAAGTAACCTAATGAAACCTTATGCAGTGGTCATGGGAAATTGCTGCCAGAACTGGAGCAAAGTGAGAACAAAGGACTGAATATTAATGGCAAATGTCATTAGGTGTTTCATTGTAACAAGCAGGTTTTTTTCCTCATGCATAAATGGTAATTTCATGGAACACACAGTAGTGACGAGCAGTTCATCTTTCCTTAACTTGGTGTCCTTTAAATCATAACAAAACTTAATACTAAGGGGAGAAGAATGCTCAGTCCGCTCTTAATGAAAAATGCTAGTAGCCAGGTCCTTCTGTTTGCCTTCAAGTTGGCTATGAATATGTGAAAATGTTGGCTATGCATGAGGTATGAGGACATATTCGTAATGTGGAGCTGTCTCTTTTTATTAGTATTTAAATAAAGATAAAACTACTCTGCATGACCGTCTGAAGACAAAATGAACAGTGAGAGAATCTTTTTTAGTTCTTCTGACATTAGATTTACCCAATTAGAAGCTGACCAGATATCAAAACCATAAAGCACTCTCTAAAATTAAAACCCTTAATGGCTTCATTAATACTGCGAACTGACATCAAGCTTCAGGCACAGGGCTTTAGTGTACCTTGGCATCTAAAAAGGTGCTGTCTGGGGAGCAGACAAGCAGGGAGAGTTTGCTTCAGAACTGCTGTCGCCACTGGTATACTTAGTGTCGCAATATAGCGGGATAGTGCCATCTTTACTTGTAGGGAGTATGGGAGTCTGTCCCCTTTAGTGGTGAAAAGCAGGGCTTTACTTTGCACATCCTTTCCAGAAATGCTGCATGTAAGTGATAGCAACAGCCTAAGCTCACTGTCTGCTGTCAGCCGAAGTTGTCTCACTGCCACCAAGTTTGTTTGCATAATCGGTGCTGGCAGGCTCATCTTCTATAGAGCAGTGACTCCCACAGTGAGTGGCGATCGTTTGCTTTTTTGACTAAAAAAAACGGGGAGTCGTTTTTAATCTATCTGTATATGCAGTGGGGTGGGCCTTAATCCAAACTGGATGTTGAGGAGCTAAACCAAAAGCCAAATAAAGTCTGAGTGCTGATAGCGTTATTGGTTACTGATGAGAATTGCCAACCTGCAATAGTGCCACTCTGGGCACCTCTGCAGAGGAAGATCAAAAGGAAGTTGAGAATTGGAAGCAGATCGGACTAAATTAGAGGAACCAAAAAAAGGCTGCTTTCGAAGTTCAGATTGCATCTTAGGAAAGAATGTTTTTTAATTACCATGTCAATGTTGTGATAGCCACTGGAAAATCAAATTAGTACACAGGGTATTTGGAAATCTCCATGGTTTTCAGAGAAGAGATACAAAATAAAGGAACTCCACTGGGATGAAGCTATGCTGGGTCAGCCAATATCCAACAGGCTTGGGAGCCAACCATATCGTCTGCCCCATGGTTTTCCTTTCAAGTGTTTTCAATTTGGGTGTCCAGTAATTGATCTGGAGTGCCAGCTGCATCAAGGCGGAGAGTGTCAACATGCTTCAAACGCAGCACACACACGGGGTGACAGAGTTTGGAAAACGAGAAAAAGGCACAGAATTCAAACTGAAATTTGAACTGGCAAATGTCCAAATCTGATTTTGTTTTCTCAGTGTGAGATGCACTGACTGGACAATGAGCTCATTGCAGGCATTCACTATCAGCATAGCTCCCTATGAATACCGTGTTGCATTTATTAGTAGCTAAGTATAAAGTCCTCTGGGGTTAGATGGGTTTTGGGCATATCTTTCTGTTCTCAGATAAGCAGTGTTCTTTTAGGCCAGTATCCTCATGCTGACAAAGCCCCCTCATGTACTGTAAGCAGTTTTAATTATGTCTCTGGCTGTTTTTAATTGTCTGGTTTGCTAACAGTGACAAGTAGGCAGGTTTATGTATATAGTTGCCATTTGATTGAGTATTCTGGATGCAGTGTCTGTGTTTGTGTGCGTATTTACACCAGCTAAGTATGTATAGGCCTCCCAGATCTCTGTGCCTAGCAAGAGAGCTTCCTGGGAGCAGACTTTGGTAGAGGAGGACTAAGTTAGGGACTATGTAAGTAAGTTGTACGTATAAAGTCCATCAAATAAAGCAGGTTGCTTCTAAGGATGCTGATGAAGCTGGCAAATATTATTGTAAATCTGAATTCTTATCTTGAGAGATCATGGAAATCAGGGGAGGTTTCTCTTGACTGCAAAAAAGGAAATGGTACACCCATTTTCAAAAAAACACATAAAGTAATATCTGGGAAACTACAGGTTGGACAGCCTTATGTCTCCTGAGCCCTGAAAATTATAGAGCAAATTCTTCTGGATGCTGTTTCCAGGTATGTGAAGGATGAGAAGGAGATTGAGAACAGCCAACACAGATTTTGAAGGGCAAATTGTAGGTGATCAACCTGAATGCCTTCTGTGTTGAAATGACTGGCTTTGTGAATGAGAGGAGAGCAGTGAGTGGATTTATTTTAGCAAGGCTTTCAACGCTGTCTTGTGTAGTATCCCCATAGCCAACTTAAGGAAATAGAGACTAAAATAGACAGAATTACAAAATGGGGGGAAAATGGCTGACTATCATGCTCAAAATGCCAGTGGTTAGTACTTTGGCTGCAGGCTTATTACAAGCAGTGTACCTCATAAGTCATTTCTGGGGCTAGCACTACTTAACATCTTCAGCAACAACCTCATCAGTGTGACAAAGCACACCCTCAGGAGGTTCTCAGGTGATACCAATTGATGACATGCTGGAAGGTCACAGTCCTTCAGAGGGACTCCTGACACAGGTTCCTCCCTGCCATTCAGGTCCTTCGGAAGCTTAAGGCACAAGCTGGGGCTGGTAGGCCAGTGGCAGCCCTGATGAGAAGGGGCTGCATCCCAATGAGTAAGAAGGAGAGCACGAGTCAGGAGCACGCGCTTGCACTGTTGAAGGACAGCCATGTCCCGAGCAAAAGTGTAGCTGCCAAGGACAAGGAAGGGACTATCGTCCTCTGCTCAGCAGCTTGGGAGGCTTCACTGGAACACCATGTGTCCAGTTTTGGGACTCCCTGGAACAAGAGCAATATTGACACCCTGGAGAAAGTCCAGAGCAGGGACACAAAGGTGGGTCAGTGTGGAAAAGAGCAGACTGGCGGGGGGGGGGCGCAGGGATGGATTTTTCTCTTCAAATACCTCCCAGGTGCCACAGAGAAGACCAAGGCAGACTCTTCTCAGGGGTGGATACAGCAAATGGACAAGTTGGAGTCAACAAGTTGCAGCAAGGGCAGAGTTCTCTGGGTATAAAGAAAAAGCATTTCCCAAAGAGGGTGGTTAAGCCCACGGTCAGGCTGTCCCAACAGAGGCTGCAGAAGATCCATCCCAGGAGTCACTAAAGACTTCACAAAAAGAGGTCCTGTGCCGCTTGATCGAGCTTTCAAGGTAGCCCTGCTTTGAGCAGGGCGTTGACCAGAGACTTTCAGAGGTCCCTACCAATCTGCATTCCTCTCTGAGTCTGCGTTGGGTTGGTTGGTTTGCTTTTAAACAGGGGGAGCAAATACTTTCTCCCCCCCACCCCCCTTTTTTTTTTTGACAAGGGAACCTCTGAATGTTTGTACTCTCCAGCACACACTCTCTGAATTAAATGTGTGTGTGTGTGACAGATGTAGGCACATATATCAGCAAATGGATATGTGTGACAGAGTAGGTCTGTAAGTTCAGCCAGCAGTGTAAATATCTGTTGTGTCCCAAGTATCTGGACACCTATCTTTGTCTCCTGCTATTTTCTAAAGGAACTGCCTTCGCCTTTTAAAGACCTTCCTCCTCCTTCTAGGGCTTCAGAAGCCGTTCGCAGAAGGGCCGTGCAAGCAGCAAAGATCTGGGTAAGGGAAAATCTATTTGCTCATCAGAAATTCTCACCTTGGAGATGAGAAGTTTAGATGATTACACATGCAGATGTGTATGCATACACACAGGGGTTATTTTATTTTGCCTTTAACATTTGCTGTTGTGAGTTGTGCCCACATGTCCTTCTCAGGCTCGTATATTTGCTGAAATTATTTGCAGAGTGGCCCTATTTTCAAGCTTTTGTTAACTTTAAAACCTTTTCAGTGAAGTGTAGTTAGATGCAGTGATGTTGTCATTTTTTGTATCCTTTTAATTCCTTGGGCAAGAGTCTTTCCAACCCTTTCATCATGCTCGCTCCCATTTCCCTAATTTGTTATTGAAAAATTTGCTAAAAGCACTGTTTATTTCTATAACCCATAACAGAGCTTGCCATTTCTCTTGTGGTTTAGTGAGAAGAAAAAAAAAAAAAGAAGAGGTTGTATAAACATAATTCCATTTAAAAAAGAAAAGCAAATGCACCGGCATGTTGTAATGAGAGCTATTAAAATAATTAGTCCCTATCCTAGGATGATTGCAAAAGAAAATAAGTAATGAAAGTGAAACATATAACAACTGGATTATAAAATGAACAACCAGCATAAAAATTGAATGAGTCAAAAGTTTAAACTAGAATGCGACTGAGTTGCAGGATAGTGTAGGAGGAAATGTAATTGTGCTTATTCCGTGGCAGTTTACTTGAACTAAATGTCTCTGAAAAGTGTCTGAGATGTGCGTGTAGAGCTTGTACTTTCCAAAATGTATCACCATATTTGATTTCAGGACAGTCAGTGGGTCAAACTTTGCCTAAGGCAATTGCAGCAGCTTTAACAACCAAGTGCTTAGGGGAATGGGATAAAACGTCTGCATTTCTGCTTTGATTTGATCTCACTCCTTATTTTATTATAGCCCACTGGACAGGTCTATGTTCACTCATGCTATAGTGTACAGTGCTGCCCCACACTGAGAGGAGAAAGATGGGTAATGCAGGCTCACCCCCAGTGCCAGTGATTCCTTCAGCCTCATGGGTCTTATCAGCCACAGTCTCACTCTGGTGCTTCCAGTAAGCCTTTTTGTTGCTGTGCGTATCTCTGTACGTACAATCATAGAACCATAGGGTTGGAAGGGACCTCTGGAGATCATCTAGTCTAACCCCCCTGCCAGCGCAGGGTCACCTAGAGCAGGTTACACACAGGAACACGTCCAAGCGGGTTTTGAATGTCTTTAGAGTTGGAGACATATTTGTCACAGTCATTGAATTGTCATAGTCTTGCCTTAAAACAGTATCAAACAAGAAAGATACTGTTCTGTTGATGCTGATGGCTCAGTATTACCAATGTCAGAGATGTCACTTTCCTGTAGTGTGTTGTCTGAGGCTTCAATATGAATATTGTATTGAAAAAGCTCTAATCTTGGTTTACATGTGCTGAGAAAACATTCCTGGTAATGCTGTGTGAAATTTTAAAGCATATACCGATGAGGTGGATATCTTCTCCTTTGAAACATTAAATATAAATGCTATTACTATTTATTAAATACTTTATAAAACAATTACTTTAGAAATGACCACAAATCTTTTATTCTGTCTGATGCTGTAGAAGCCCCTGTTCAGACGCCACCTTTACACTGTCAACCTGTAAACAGGTGTTGAGGTGTGCTTGGGTTGTAATCAGTGGGTCAAAAGAAGTTAGACCAAACCGTGCACCTGAAATGTCCATCTGTAATCTCATATCCCCTGAAAACTGTATTTGTGAACAGTATTATGTTCAGTATATAGCAATAGAATTAAAACAGTTCATTTAGAAAACTCTGTCTATGTGTATATTTCCCAGCAAAGGTTTGTTGAAAAAGCGTAGGATCATGCTAATTGAAGAATCACAAATCAAAATTCCTGAAGAGCTGAGACCCAAATCTAGAAGGAGATCTAGATGGGCTCTTGTAATTTAGCCCAGATTTTTAAAGGAGAAGAGTGCTTAAACTAATCTCAGGGAAGCCATACTATTAAGAGCAATGTTTTCTGTGAGTTAAAACAATCTAGCACCACCACACGCTATAAATAATGGTTCTTAAAATTTTTTATTCATGAAGATAGGAAGATTATATTCATGTAATAATACTTATAGCTGTGTAGACTTGTCCTGCTTATTCGAGGTTGTCTTTGAAGTCTTAGAAAGCACTGATGAGTGTGCTTCAATAAATGGTTTACTTGTCTAGGGAAGCAAACCAACTGCAGGTTTAATCGGAACTAAACCTTGTCTGAGTCAAACGGAGGCTACAAAACCGAACATGCCAGACAAGTTACAGCAGACTTAAGGCCTGTTCTTTCAGCTGTTCCAGGGTGTGGTGTTTGGGGAGGGGGAGAGTGTCTATATACATACTTACACAGACTGTATAAAGTATCCCCAGTGCGTAGGAGGCTGGCAGTCATCCTGTATCTACTTGCCTATGTGACCTTGCTCCCAGGGAGATTTGCTTCTGGGGATGCTGTTTAGCAAGGTATACCAGATACCAAAGAGACTGGCAACGAGAGCTCAGCAGTGGGCTGTTGTTGAGTTGGGTTGCAAATAGTGGGCTGTGAATTAATCCAAAGATTTTCAAGTGTCACAAAAGGCAAATACTCATTGGTCTTTGGTGCCTGTTGCCCAGTTGCTGGCTGAAAGCCAAAGAATCTTACTTGGATCATGGTTTGTAAGATAAAATGAGAAGCCCTATTTAATTTAAATTGACATGTTTCTTTCAAAGTGCTGTACTTTCCCTATTATTTACATTCAGTCTAGTCCTGCGGCAAAATCAGCTCTAGGGGAGGTAGCTACAACCACACTGACATTTACATTTCATTTGTTTATACTGGATCTGAGGTTATGTCTGTGCATTTTACCAGTGGCTGCAGAAGATGAGAATAGCTTTAGGAAAGAGTCTGCACACTGATGAAAGAGTGGGATATGTGCTTTCCATAACTGTATTCCTGACTCATTATTCACAGCACAAAGAATTCTCTTGTGGCTTTCCACTTCTTATGTGGTTGGTGTACCACTCCCACCTTCCAAAAGTCTCAGACGCTCAAACGCATAATTTTCTGAAGTATAGGCTGTAAAATTAAAGGTTACATTTCAGTTCCACAAGCAAACCAAGTTACCTGGCAGTTTTAGAAGAATGTACATGTGCATAATGGTTCAGAAATTAGACACAGAAAAATCCACCCTAAAACAACCTAACAATAGAGTTCAGATTTAAATCCATTAACAATAGCGAATTCAGAAGCTGATACTCTAATCCATAATTTCACCCACTGTCCTGCAGCGCATGTTTTACCATACATGAGATCAACCAGTGCCCTAAGGGGGCTGCCCAGCTAGGGTAGTAGAAGGGTGAAGTAAATATTATCAGGCCTGTTAAAACTTTGGATTTCTTGACCTTTATACCTTTTACAGTTTTCTTAATTTGCTTAATTTGTGAGTAGCCAGGGAGTGCTAAACCAAAACATTTTATTTGCCAAGATTATTTTTTCACACAGTACTCTAGAGAATATTTATTATGTCTGTTACCTTGTAAGTAGGACGCCTCGCAGTTTTGATTTTCACGTTCCCGTGAGTTAGGGAAATAACTTTTATCCTCATTTTCTGGCTGAACAACTGAGGCACAGGGGTTTCTAAAGATTCAAGATGCTAAACATGGTCACCTTCTAGGGTCGCTAGCTTTCAGCGTTTTATGGGCTAATAGGCCTTCAGTCCCCTTAAGTTATACTAGAAAAATATGTAGAGTCAAGGAGCTGACCCTGAGAACTCTCTACTGCTGGTTTGAGAAGAGCTCTGTATTACTTATTTCTTGGTAACGTAGATACAGGGGATTCGTGAAAGGAAAGGGGCTCTACATCGGTATGGGGCGATGAGGATTGCGAGTCTGCTTCAGTGTCCTGGAGACACCGCTGTGGTGCCCACAGCACCTCTGCAGAGTGCCTCCCAGAGCACCCTGCTGTGGTGAAGCTCTTGTTGCAAGCAGCATGGTGGAGAGGGCAGTCCTGTCTCCCTCCACTGGGAAAGGCTGGATGTCTAGGAAGCTGTTTTCTGCAATTGCAATACAAAACAGAGAGAGATGATGCAGTGACCTGTAGGCAAGAGTTAATGTGGCACGATTCTGTACTAGTATGTGGGATTTGTGAATGTCTGGATGCCATTAAGATTTTTTTGAATGGTAGCCTGGTGCAAGGCAGATGGTGCACTATTGATAAAATGTTGGAGGTTATTCAGAGCTATTTATTGAATCTGATGTGTCATTTTAATGGAACCTCTCTACTTTTTCTTTGGTGTTTTAATAGTTTATCATAAACACATAAATGAAACAATTCAGTAAATGTGGCAGAAGTACTTTGAAGAAAACCTAACAAAGTGGAGGATCCTTGAGATCTGAGTCCAACCAGTAAATCAACACGGCTATTTTGAAGGTTTCTTCGAAGTGTAGTCTCACTGACTCTGAAATTAGTCCTGTTTTGTTGCAGAGGTGATGGGCGCATATCAGTGAGGAGACTGATTGGTCTGGAAAAGAGCAAGTACTGGCGTTTAAGGCCATTTGCACATCAAGACTCCTCAAATGGCTTGTTAACTGGACCGTATATGAAATAAAGCAGAAGTACATGGGATCAAAACAAATAATCTGTATCCTATTATCTGCCATTATCACCATTCTGCTTCCACTTTTATTGCAAACTGAAAATGCCTGTGGTATTATTCTCTCACAGTTGTATTGTGGGTCGTCCCCTTGTTTAGACTGTGAAAGGTGCATTGTCATTGTGGTAACTGAGAGAACATGGTCTCTTATCCCCAGGTGAGGGTACTTGATCAGGGTGTTTGTGAAGCCAGGTCCGGATGCTAACAGGGGCATAACAAGGCAGTGGCATCAGAATTGCGGTGCTTGCATCCTTCCACAGTTAAGAGAACAGATCCTGCCCAAGGACAGCCCCCAGTTGCATGTCAGACTGAAACGCTATTAGCAGTGGGCCAGGCACATGCCCATTGTGGATTGTGTGTGGTCTACAGGCTATGAGTTGAAGCTCAGTAGTCACCCTGGTTATTTCGGTAGATATAAGACAGTTGCAGACTCTCCTGAAATCCAGACTTGACTGCTTTCCATGCTGACAGCAAGACTAGAGCGACTGCAGCTCTGTCTGGAGCCTACCTTCCTAAGCAGACCAGGCCTTGTATGCTCTCAAGAGAGTACAGTAGGCTAACTTACGCTGGAAGTCTAAAGTTGCCTGAACAAAGTAGACTGCAGAAAGGCAAACTGTGCTAACAAGTGTATTCTTTAAATTAAACGGAGACACAACCAACAGATGTTACTGGTGGCTCTGTAATGCCCTCTTTGCTTTTCTTCTGATTTCAGGGAGTATACTTCAAAATTACGAGGGTTGAGTTTCACGAAGACCATGTGGCCACAATTTGTCCCATAGTCCTTTCTTGTTCAGTGTCCTTGCCACTGATTCTCTGTCTGGCTGTCGCTGAGCTACAGCTGACAAGACTCATTACTCATATTTTCGTGTGGAAAAGATACTTTATATCTTTTTGAAGGGTAAAAATGCTGTATCAATGAAGAAATAATAAATGTATGTACAGATGGGAGCTATGTATACAAAAATGTTGATGTATCTGTGCATTTATTTTTGCCTGTAGGGCTTATTAAAATCTATTTATTTTAATACTAGGCTGAAGTAGGAAAATAAATGGTGGTAGAAGCAAAACTTGAATCCACAGAATATTTTTTTTTTTTTAAGAGATTGATTTCTGGTCAGTGAATAAACATTTCCAACTGAAGGTGGATTTAATTAAAATATGAATTATAATCGCTTTCAAAATGATGTTTAAAATAGAAGCATCCATTGATCTTTTATGCACAGAGCACACGATATGATGCATATTACATACACGCAATATAATAAATGTATAACATTCATCAAGTTGTAGGATATTTAATCTCTGAAAACAGTTGTTATATTTAACATTAATGGTACTAGGACTATTGCCCAGACTTATTTGTAGTTTAGAAGGCAGATAAACCATGTTATATATACACATAGTTCCATATTTAAAATTAACTTTATATTCTTGAAAGTATGTATCAATTATTACAATTTCATTGCCAATAATGAAAAACAGCTCTATAATGCTTATTTAAAAAAAAAAAAAAAAAAGCACACAACCCCCCCAAGCTGTTCTGTTTCTTGGTCCTTGCATTTGGAAGAGCTTTATATAGACAAAGAAGGGAGTAACTGTAATGTGTATTTATGGTCTTCTCTAAGAAACTGCATTGTTTCCTGATGACGATAAGGAACTGGTGCATTTCTGTGGGTAGCCTTCAGTATTAGTCTGAGAAAGGTATGCATTATATTCAAGTTGCATAAAAAGAGATGTTTCTGTGAAGACCTGCAAATGAAGTTCACTGGTTATGTAATTCATTCACTCAATCATTTTCTCCCTTTGGTTTCCCCTGATTATTTAGAAAAAGCTGTAGTTTTAGATACTCTAACCTGGTGTTACTCAGCTGCTTTGGCTTCTACTTTGAAAGTCAGTTAACAGACATTTTAGCTAGATTTCCAATTTGGTAATTATAATGTGGTTTGGAGGAAGCTGTAAATATGGGACTAGGTAGGGTGTGTATATAGAGTGATTGTCAATGAATGTAAATTATCATAGCTAAAGTCAACAGAACTATGTCAGCTTGCACTATATGAAGAAATGACCCATGAAGTCTGTAATACAATTATTTAAAAGCCACTTTACCTGATCTTATGCTAATATCGTGTAAAAACCTATCAAAATTTGAAAAATGTTGCAAGTTTCTAATTCCATTTCTTTCTATCTGTTTATCTCTCAAAGCCTTTGAGTATTAAATTGCAGAATGAATATCAGGGTGGCCCAATTTAACTTCAGAACAAGGAAATATTTTGAATTCTGGAACTGCTCTTGGTCATGTGAGACAGTTGTGACAAGTAATGTCTCTTTAACTTTTCAGTGTGTACTCTGTTCACAGCTGTTGCAAGGTACAAAATACATTGCATCCAGACTCTGCCACCTGTTGTAGGCAATTTGGAACAGAGCAAGTTAATGGAGAGACAAGAACACATTTTGCCTGCTTGCAGTGATATTATCTGCATTTCATTTAGCAGCCACTTAACAATCTTTCTTTCATGTCACTATTTTGCAAGATAAACCCTTGTTTTTGCAGCAGTGAGAGTAGGTTAGTAAATCGAAAATTCATAGGTGCTTCTTCCCCAGTCCTTTGTCCCTTTTTCTTTCTCAGCTGCAGTAGGCCCAGCCTCAGCTGAACCTCTTTGCTTCTAGACTAAAAGCAAGCTTTGGCAGCATCCAAGCATCATCTCTAGTTTCACCTCTGCAAGCACTCTCTTCTGTGAATGGAAGGGAAAGGGGCACTGCTGACTCTCTGCTTTCTGTTCAGCTCTGCTCAGTTAGGTGCAAGACAAATAGATTTGTGTCACTCAAAGAGTATGTGAGAATTGCTGACACGTGAGGAATAACACTCACCTGAACAAAATTCCTTCCCTTGAAATCCTTCCTGTCCTTGAAGGTCTCCTGAGTTCTGGCCACTGTTTTCAGAGGCCAGAGTGCCCTGCCTCCATTTCTCTTTGCTGAGTCTGTTACCCCTGCAGGAGTCAAGCCCTTTCTTTTAAACAAATTTACATTTTTTTCTTATTTTTCTGAAATTTTGTGGGTTCTGATTCTTGAGTGAGAGTGCTGGCAGGTGGTCATTAAAGGTCAATGACTAAAGCTGGTTATCACCTGTGGCCTGTTACAGTAGGGCCATTTCAGTGGATGGCCCAGCTTTGCCCTCTCCACCATCAAGTTTTCCACCATGAAGTAGTTCTAGTCCACACTGACTTGCTGACTATCAAAGTACAAAATACATTCAGAGCATCAAACAGAAGCTGTACAAGGGCGGACAGTTTACTAGGCTGTCCGAGTATCGCTAACCTTTTGTCACTGATGCTTGTAGCCTGCAAATCGCCTCCAGCTCTTCTTTTCCCTGTCCTTGCCATATAGACTGGTTCTAAATCTTAATGTGACTCAGCCCACTACCAGGAGAATAAGGCTTCTTCATTCTGTTCAGAGAGCTGCAACTTTTGTTCAAGGCCCTTCTCTCTTTGCTCACCTTGCTTAATGAAATCCTATTTTCTATGACCTCCTTGATTTCTTTGTCATAGGTTTCTGAGCAACAGAAAATGCAACTGCTAAAATCATCCTTCTTGACTGTCACAGTTGGATGCAGTGGTAGTTAGAAAAAGCTGTTCTTCTCTTCTTACCCATCTGATAGAAATCTGCCTCATATGCAGAAAGAAACTACATTTGTTCATCTCCTCATCCCTTGAGTATTGCAAAAGACTGGGGAGGACCAGGGACACTAAAGTGATTCCCCACCCCACTGCCCCCCTCTGCCCTCCAGCTCCCTTTCATTCTTGTTGTATGTTACTCCTCTTCGAGTCTGAGTTATAGCTGCCACTAAGGTCTAACCTGTAAAAGCCAGTCTGGGTTTAGAAATTGCTTATAACTTGTGTCAGTGGGTTATCTTTGCAGATTAGAGGTGCTTGAATGAGAGCCTGGATTAACTGTATGGTGGAGACATGCTTACCAACTGCCAAAAGAGGAACAGTCCATCCTGTCTTCTGAGGGTAACAGGTAGTGTTGCCCTTCAGGACCTGTATGGTTTTTTGTTTCCTGTACATCCTGTCATTTAGTGGAAAGGGCTGTGGTGAGATTGAAGTGAGATCTACAGAACTAATATAGGGTAGACACCAGATATCCTTGAGATGACAACAATTTTAATATCTACCCAGGTAGTCCGGGTTTGAACTTGAAACCTACAAAAGAAAATCTCATTTGATTGTCTTTTTCTTTTTAAGATCTAATATTACAATTTCAGGAGTGAGAGGGTTGCTTTTTTTTTTTTTTATTTGAAAGATATATTAACTAATTCAAGGCTTCACCTCGCTGCAGTTTATACCATAAAAGTCTACCAAAAAATTGTTGGGTTTGGTGACTTCTTTTCCTCAAAGTTATTATCAGTGTCCTAGCTGATTCTTAACAGAACAACCTGAATTAAGCAAGATGTTATAACTCTAAATGCTGAAAAGACTATAAATCAATCACTAATGCTAAATCTAAATCAAAGAATAAATAGCTCTACATTATAAAAATACTTCCATAATGATTCACACTGTTTTGCACTCCAGTTGAAGTTGAGCTGCATTCAAATTTTTAATGAAAAACAGTTGGTACAGAAAATGTAATATGGACTCAAAACCCATCTTTCTACGTTAGATTGTGTGCCCTTTTTTTTTTTATCTCCTCTACAAAAAGGAAAACCTGTCTGTGTTCATGCTGTTGTATCTATTATACAATAGTGTTACTGTTGACATGTAAATAGTCTTATAATTCATGGTGTGTATGTGTGGGAAGTTTTCCTGTAGGATCTGATTTATAAGGTGACTTGCTAGTATTTCCTGTACCTTGGACATCTCTGCACTTAGCTGATATGAGTGCTGTGCATATTGAAACAACAGACAAACCAAGAGAGTAAGAAGTTGCAACAACTCACCTATGGATAACAGCACTGCTCAGAAACTCTGCAGGGCAATGTGGTTTAATACAAGTGGCTCTCAAATACCTTATACTCTGGTGCTCCTCTCAGCTCCGTCATGCTGTACAACACGGCTTTGGCTAGGTGCTTAGGAGAGGTTTACAGCTGTCTTTCACAACACTTATAGCACGGGAATTACTGTCAATCCACAGAAGTGTTTTGAGATGTCAGAAACAGATAAACACAAAGGTGAGAACACATCCAGCATCTCTTCAAATTAATTCATGATCCTACAAAGGAATTATGAGTATTTAGCAATTGTGGGGATGAAATTTCCTATCTACAAAAATGCTACTCTGCGTGTGTGCATGTGTGACACTGATATCGAGTGTGCTTATGACATGCTAGCCCACCCTGCTGAGCTCTTATTTAAGATTAGCATACTTAGGATCTTAATAACTACTGAATAGTGTAATTAATTTCCTGACAGTGAACCCTTTGGGTTTTGGCCTTTATTTGTCACCAGAAGAAGTTTCAGTCACAGAGGAATGAGTTGGTAGATGGGGTACAGAGCCTATGGAAGGAATATGGTGATTTGACACCTATCCTGGAATAAAGCCACTGGGCCAAGAACTGAAATACCTATACCACTCACCTGAGCTATGAGATACGGGGCACGTTACTAAAGGTGTCCCTGCACTCCAGGGATACTGAGGGCTGAAGGCTGAAGCTGTACAAGTGCACATCTTCAGGGTGCACATGCAGTTACTCCTTATTAGCAGGATAACTTTGACACACCAAGGTAGAAACTATGAGTACTAGTTCTTCCCAAACGTCGAACCTGTGGACCACTGTCAGCCCTCATTCTTACGGACACCAGTGTGACCACAAAACTGACAAACTGGTAAATGCTATTATTCTATAGGTTTTGTGAATCAGATGCAGAGCACATGATATGACCTTAGACATCACAGTTGGGACCTGCTGTTTTAGAAGCCTATCAAATGCCGTGTTGCCTGGCATAACAAAGAGTGTATATGGTCACACTGCACTTGATGTTCATATACGTAGATGAGTAGGAATGCAGGACCAGCAGGCACCATCTTGGCAACTGAATCATCTCTCTCTTGCTCTGGCAGACAACCATACAGTAGATACTATAGTACTATGGACTCAGAGGAGTCCATAGATCATCCTATGTCACTGGACATCATAATTCTCAACATTTAAGAGAAATTTAAGATTTAGTAAAAGTCTGAAAGCTGCACCTGTAATATGTCACATGCAGAAGGCAGAAGACTGGAGGACATTACTAGTCTTTCAGGTCTGTGTGCTAGCAAAATATTTATAAAATTAACTCCTGTGTGATCCCAAGAAGCTGATCATGCCCTAAATTACTGTTGGGGCAAAATAAAACCCCTCTGATCCCTGCTAATCTGACTTGGAGGACAGATGTCCTCCTGATCCTAAATCTGATGAATGGCTTAATCCTTTGTGTGTGAGGAGCACACCATTCATCTGAGAATTTTACGTCACTAGAAACACAGCTGTACTCTGTTTACATCCTGGTTTTTGTGTCATCCCGTTTCAGAAGCCAAATGATAGACTAAAGAACTAAAAGAAAATTCCTTTCTGGTCCACATAAATTAGAGTCTTGAAACATGAAGTTAATACAAGTATAGTGCAGACACTCAGCAATCCAGTTGGCTCTCAAAACTCTTTGCCTGTGCTTGAGGATTGGATTCCCTAGGAATCATATCACAGAATTAATTTCCTGATTTTAAGAGTACTCTTAATTCATCATCCTTTCTGTAAGTATGTCTTGCTTCCTACATTTCTTGCTCCCATGACCACATTTACAAGGCTTTTCCAGAATTTTGTTCTTGAATAAATAAAACTCTTCACTTTCTAGTCCAGGTTTACTTGTGACCAGCTTATTGCAACAGATGAATCTGCCAAACCAAATGCTGAGAACTTCTGATCTGAGATCCTAGGAGGCCAAAATAACCCTGGACCTTTTTCCATATGTACCTGCTCAAGCTAAATGATTAGTTCAACATGTAAAATTTTACAAATTTTAAAGTCTCTGTGATATCAAAACACCTGTAACTTTGAGTGGGAAATTTTGAATGGAAAGCAAAAGAGAGGACACACGGATCTGGTGTATCTGTTCTCCCAGTTCTCAGCAAGTGCTGAGTTCCAGTAATCTCTGTCACCTCGCCATGTTTTCCACAGTACCGTGTCATGGCTATTTTATATAATTTCCTTAGAAAACATCTGCTAGCAAATACACTTACTTTCTCTTCAACTGTTTTTAACCATTTCTAATGTATTTATTAGTATTTCTCACTGCTGTAATTGTTTCTTTTGTCCCTGAAGTTGTCCACTGACTTTAATTAAACCCGGGAGCCTAGAGAATTTGACAATTTAATTCTTTTAAATGCAGCCTTATTGCCGAGCAGGGTTTCCCTGCAGCCCTCCCAGCTGTCGTTTTTATACAGGAAACAGCTTTAGGTGTCACACTGTTAACTGCGTTCAGGTACTTTTCTTCAATGGGCATGGCATTTAGCAGTAATTGAAATGTACTAATTTAAATGACCAGCTAGTGAAAAACAAATGCAAACTAAACCTAGTCTAAATAGAAACACATTCTTCAGTGTAATCACTCTTTAAAAAAAACCTAATAATTAATCAAGGCCTGCTGTACAAAAAATATAATCTGCACAGATCTGTATGATCTGTAGTTGCCACGCTTGAAAAGAGAGGGTTCTACAATTTGGAAATTTATTTTATTTTTTCACACAGGATAAATTTTATATCTCATGATCCAAATTCTTTATGTTTTCTGTAGAATACTTGAAGTGAAACAATGAATCTTTTACCACTGAAAACAGAATAAATGGGTCCCTGAAGGATTTATTTTAAGTCAGATGCATTTGTCATTCTATATTGATAATCTTTGCACTTCATTATCATATTCAACTCACCATTTATATGCAGATGACACAATCATTTATGGTAATATATTATACTAGAAGAAAGCTTAATATTATCTTCAAGCTGATTTAAATGAGCTTTAAGATCATCTGGCACAATCTAAATTACTATTAAATATTAATGAAACAAAGATCATATTATTTGGCTCAAAACAGAAGTTGGGTAAACTGAACAACTGGCAATCAATGCGACCTTGGAGACAGTTAGCAAATGTCAATTGTGAAGAATACGGATACATCATTTTTCATCGTATGACTAAACTATTGATTAGCTGTGAAGATTTGAAAGAAAGCCAAGAACTTTATTTGGGCTCAGAAAATTTGTTGACTTAGGGGAAAATAAGATTTGTTTTCTTGCATTTTCAGTTTGTATTATGTACTTTGAGTTTTGCCGATTGCTGCATAACGTTTGTTAGGAAAGATAAAGCATCTTTAACTTGGTTATCTAAGCAAATTTGCTTTGAATTATACAATTTCATAAACATCACCGTCTGTCATTTTAGCAACAATTGGCAAAAAAATAGAAAACTGTCAACTTTTCATTGGTACGTTATCCTTCTACTCTCTCCCTCCTCCCATCCCCTATCTTCAGATAGGTTACGTAAGTTACAATCTTCAGTCTTCCACATTTTCTGAAATAGAAAAATTAACAAGAAAACTAGTATCTCTGCTTCTTCATCTGGAACCATATGGCTGTGAATTTGATAAAATGAGTCAGGAGATTCAGGCAGATGCAGTATTTTGTATGTGTTTAGTTTTGCATAGGTCTGATCCTGTGGTGTCCTCAGCATGTTCTAGCAGATGCAGATTCAATGGCAGTTTATGTCAATTCCCAAGATGACAGATAAGGGTCTTTGTACTTTCCAGGAGATGTTCTCATTCTTAGAGACTCAAGTCTATAATCCCACAGTGAAAAGGAAAAAACCCTGACCTCTGTATTTTTCAGTTTATTAAAAATGCAGAAGACCTCCTGCATTTAAACACTGGAAACTCACCTCCTCTTTTGTGTAGCAAGATGTTTCACACTAATACATCTCTTGCCAGCTCTTTTGACGTTATAATGAGTGTCACGGTATGAGATACTGTTTGTTGTTACCTGCTTTCTGTACAAGACATAATGAAGAACAATGCGGAAATGTTTTCTGTTCGGGACTTCTACTCTTTCCTCTAACATTTTGCTAGGCTGTGCCGTGTCCATCTGGGCACGTTTTTCTTTGAGCCTTTCCATTCAGGACAGGAGTCACAGCCATTTATTTGACCCTCATCTGGATCTTTGCTACCCTCCCAGTAAAGAGACTTTCATGTAGTTTCAGGAGATGGAGAGCTACTCTGACAGCAAGACAATATGCAGGGAAAGAGGAGGATGAAGACATTTGATTTTGTATATTTGGGAATGAGGCAGGCTTAGAGGAGCAGAGCAGCTGGGGAACTGTAGGCCAGGACAGAAAATTGAGTTAAAAAGGACAGTGAGCGCTAGGATAATTTGATGGGTCTGGGAAAGTCATTGTGGGAAAATTAGTGTAAGTAGGAGGCAGAAGAGTCTAGATGAGTGGAGGGGTAGGTGCTCCCTGGGGGCACAGGAATAAGGGGTAAAGAGAAAAAACAGAGGAGGAGAAAGCAGTGATGTAGAAGATTAGTGTTGGAGGAAATGAGGCATGGGCAGTGTAAGGTTTCTTGCCGAGATTACTAGAAATTCAGGTCTAAAGGAAGGATTTATTGGGTGATGAGTTGGAACAGTGAATACCAAATAGGACAATCTGATGTCCAGTTTGTTAGCTTGCCTGGAGCAAAAGGCTGGATAGGACCTGCTGAAATTACGGATGAAAGAAAGAGCAGGGGAGAGGGAAGAGTCTGTATCTTCCCTGCTGCAGGCATTTGAGAAAAGTTGCTGGAATGTCTGTCAGAGCAATTGCAGGGAAGAGGAGATTTCTGTTTTATTTATCTATTTAAAGATATTTTCTAATTCAAAGTTAGTATGTCATGTGTTTCAAGTACAGATGCCTTCCCTAGGAGATAAAGTAACCAGGCGGACTTCTATCAAAATAACTGGTGAATTGTTTTTGGAATTAGCCTTGCAACTAATTTCAAAAGCTAATTCAGCAGATTTGATCTTTGAATTTCTTGATTAGGTAACACCATATTCCCAGTCCACCCAGACCTATCCTGGCAGGACACTTAAATTTTCTTGTCCCTTTGAGCTACCAACTCTCTTTGAAAGGATGGGACAATCCCAAGAAGGAGCCCCTCTCTGAACAATGAAGCCATACTTCTGTATCATCAGTAAAAACCTTGTTCTATACTGTAATCACATCAGGAGGTGGCCCTTTTGAGCCTGTGTGTGTTACCTAGTGATAACATAAGGTTCCTAATGAATACAGATATTCTTCAATGTAATTTATGTTTCTACTAGCCACGTGCCCTGTAAGTAAGAACCAGAAACGTGTTGCAGTCATGGGTGCTTGGGAGTGCTGCTGCAAGTTCAGTAATGAATAAGCTCTGACTTTTGCTGCTTGGATTTGCCAGCACCATTGCTGACAGATGGGTATGGTTCTTCCCACCAGAGAGTGATGATGCCACATTGCATCCCTGGGCTCGTTCTGCATTCCCAGACATGTCTTTTCCTTTGGCACATGAACCAAAGGCCCTCCTGCAGGCAGCTTTTCTGTCTCTCCCCTCTCTGAGGACAGGAGACTGTCTTTTTTTCACTGAGGGGACTCCTCCGCTCCTGACCCTGTTACTATTTGTTTTTAAAAAGGTGTTTTCTCCTCCTCCGAGTGAAGCTGAGGTCACCTTCAGCCTTGCTTCGTTATAGTTCAGTTAGAAGCACATTGCTCCATTAGCCAGTCAGCTGTGCCATCTTACCCCACCCCTATCCCGCTTCACCCATGCCGTCCTTTCCATTATCTGACCTTCCCCACATTCGTGTATTGCTATTTCTAATTATTACAAACTCTCCTATGTTTAACAATGTATATGCTTGATTGTCCACTTTCATAACTTTTACCCAAATGTTGCACTTGGTTTCCTCACTGGATGTACTCTGGCCAAGGCTTTCTTAAAGCATCTACTTGCTATTGGCATTTGGGGCTATTGCCTTAACTACCTCCAGTCATTGTACCCCTTCCTGCATAGCCCAGCTCCTCACCGAGCAGTCAGATCCCTTCCTTGCTATTTAACTGGGAAGCCTGAGCTTTACGGAAAGGAGCAGCCCATGTCTGGCTATAGACCTAGTGAAGCTACCAGGTTGCACCCCTGAGCTCAGCCTGGCTCACCACTGGAAATGAGGAGGCAGTCCCTCTGCTGCCAGGCTCCTGACCTTTCCATTCTGGACTGTCTTACAGTGAATGTTGGTTGCTTCACGCGAATCTAGAAATCAAAGGAACTTTTGAGGGAGAGGGGAAGACAGAGAAGAGGGCACCTGGATAGAGTTTTACTGGGGCTTATGTGCCTACTCAAGTCATACATTTCGACAGCACACTAATGCTGCTTACGCTCCTTTATTATAGAGAAAATAGAAACCTTTTCAGACTGAGATGCTTAAAATAGGCTCCTAAATCGATGCTTAGGCATATAAATAGAAGCAGCTTGATTTTCAGCAATGCTGAGTGTTGTGGTGATGCCAGTGTGGAAGAAAACGCTTTGTGTACAAAAGTGCATTATTAGAAAATGTGGAGGTTCAAGAATTGTTATTTACAGACAACCAGCAATCTTTTTTGGGTCAGCTGGGCTTGGCTTGTCTTTGGCCTCCACTTCTCATGTTTTTAGTAATGATTTGATGTAAAAGTAGCATCTGTTATTAGTCGATATTTACGTCTACCATTTAGATTTAACTTTATCATGATATTTGAATGAGAAAGTGAAGGTCTTTGCAAGTTTCATTTTACCAGACTTCTGTTGCGTGCCTTGTAGAGATGAAATGTCTGCTGCCACACCGTACTGATCCTGTGGCTGACTCTAGCTCTCTCACTGTGATTCACAAGGGTCCTGGCTTTTACCATAGCTGTCCCTGCAATCCTTCCTAAAGGAGTGCAAGAGAAATGTAGTTGAAGTTATTGTAAGATTAGCCTGTGCGTACCACTATCTACATCCAAAAGGGACTGTTTGTTTGGTTTTCTCTTTCTCACATGGATTCTGGGGGGGCCTCGCAGTAGAGCAGTTGCCTTCCCTGATTTCCTTCTGTCTCCTCCCTGTCAGTCTCTATGAACATTTTCTGTAGAAATTATCCTACTGTGAAGTGAGCAGACTGCTGTGAGGAAGCACTTGTTTTTACATGCACACTGCACTCCATGCAGTAACACGGGATGGTGAATGGACCAGGATGCCAAATCTAAGCACTGATGAATACACCCTCAGAGGTACCTGATGCTATATGAGTTATTGGTATATTTACCTAAATACAGGTTTTGTCCCCAAAGCTTAGTCACTGAAATGAATTTTTGAGGTGTCTGGGCATGCTATAAAATTACAGCTTTTTTAAAAAAAGTCAATGCTGCTAAAATTGTAACTATGAAATGCAGTAGAAAAATCAAACCACTCAACGTAGAACTCTTTGCCTTGTCTGTGTGAAAGACTATTTAGTATAATGAATATATTCCATAACAGCAATTAAAAATAGGGTAGGTATTTTTCATTTCCTTTGGAAAGTGAAGGCAACCTGAGCAACTGGCAAGTGTGTGTCCTAAGTTGTTTCCCTCCGAAACTTCTGTTTGGCTCTGATTAATTCCTCTTTTAGGGTCATGAAGACTCTATTTCCGTTTGGCTTTTGTTTCTTCTTAGAACAGATAATTTCATACCACAGTCTTCATTTGCGTAAGTAGTTGAGTCCATGAGGTTATTTGTATTAGTATAGCCTGCAGGTTAGACTCTTAAAACAGAATATAACCAAATTAATCATAGCTCAAAAAATTACAATTTTCATATGCTTAGCATAATCTTTTATAGAAAAATGTTGTTTTCTTCTTCCTATTAATGCAAAACTTTGTGTAGATACCTATCAGCTGACTCGTACTCAGGAGCCTGTGTTATTCTCTACATCAAGATTCTCATCAAATACAATGTCACAAGAACTTATTTCCTTGATCATATATTGTAAGCTGTAAATGTATTCTATTCCATGTAGTGCTAGAGATAGCACATGAGAGTTCTCTCCTATGTCCTTCATGGTTTAAAAATGTTCTTGTGTGGTAGAATTATGACAATATTTTGTGGTTTATTTGGAGGTGTTTGGGTTGGTTTTTTGTTAAATGTTTAATGGCAAGTTGAAGACAACTTTTCAATGTTATAAAATTTGAAAAAGTGACAGGAAAATAACTATGAAAGTTCACAAAGAGGTTATAAAGAAGATATAAAGAATGTAAAATGTTGCAATAAGATTTATAGTAATTTGCTGAAAGCATTTAAATATATTGACCCTTTTGTTAGTATAGGACTTTTATTATTAAGTGAATAATACATGCTTGATTTTAATTGCTTCTTTCATGTAAGAGTGATTTTATGAACTTGCGCTTATAATGATTAACTTAGAAATCCTACATATGATGGGCAGTTGAGATAAACTGAAATTTAGATGAAAGAAAGGTGAACCCATTTGTGATTCAAACAGGGACATAAAACAGATGATACTGATTATGTCAGTGGGTACAGAGCTAAGCCATATCCTGGGAGTGACATCACACAGACTGCAGGGCAGGTTTTCTTCTAGCTCAGATCGCCAGGAGCCCAAACCAAATATTTACATCACTGAGCTCAGCAAGAATAAGCCAGCAGACCAATGGCCTTTGTTAACATAGATTCTTCAAAAGACGTAAAGAGGACCATTGCAGGAGTGGTCAGACAGCAAAGTCCAGATCCCTGAATTCTGCTCCTGGCTGCATATGTGTTATTGAATGTCGCAGTGCTTCTGGTTTCCATTTATGAAGTGAGACTAATATTTATTTACTTTTTCAAACACTTTGGGTTTCAAACACCAGAATTGCTTGATATTAATAAGCTGTTTGCAAGCCAAGCTCTGGCAAATCTCCTTTGTACTTCTGGCACAGGAGTCACTCTGGCAAGGCAGTGAGGTTGGGGTGACCTGACGTACCCTTGTAGTACTGAGAGCGCTCAGGACAGCTTTGCAGTTGATACATGCTGTCCACCAATACAGAGATAGTATTTAGTGCAGAGCAGCCCTGAGACAGCTGTGAGCAAGAGTTGAGGGCCTTTTAACACACTAGGGGCGAAAGGAACGTGCCCTCCTCATTGCTGCCTGCATCAGTGGGGCCATAGGTGGGCAGTGGGGACCCTACCTGCCTGCTCTGCTCAGGGAAGGCCACCTCCCCAGGCCCACAGGATGAAGAGGATGAAAGGTGAGAAATGTGGCCAGTTAAATGAAGGTGAAATACTGGAGACTGCCAGGCAGAGTCTTTTGGAAAAGGCTGTGCTTGCATGCAGGATTTGTTCATAATAAACTGGGCTGCAGCCACGCTGTGAAAGTAAATGCCTATCCCCCCACAAGAGTTTCATGCTCCCTTTGAGAAGCTTTGCAGAGCACCAGTAGTCACAGAAGCCGAATGGCTCCCCAGAGTTATGAGACTTGTCTTTTAAACCTAGTGGCTCTGAAGTGATATGTTAAGCTCTTTCTTTGGTGGTTTCTTAACCTTTTTTGGGCCCTGAGTAGGCCTACGTATCACTCCTTAAAACTCAGTGAGACTCTCAGGGGCCTTACATGCCCTTGTACCTCAAGGAAAAATGTGCAGAGATCATGACAGTGGGCAGTATTTGACTTCATGTGGTCCCCTCCCACCCCCAACTATTTCATACTTCTGGGCTGCTTGGACCACAGCTGCTGCAGAGTTTGAGCTCTCCTTTCCGTTCCAGTGTTGTTCAGTGGAGGTAGGGCAACTCAAGTAGCCACTAATGCAAATCCTCTGATAAAAGGCATTATGGAAATACAAAAGACGATACTGTTAGTGTACTTAAGTATCAGGACTGTTCAAAGTCTCACACAATAAATGAGATGGTTTGTAATTCTTCTTTCTCTTTTTCAGAAAGTAACGATCTTCTGTTACAGTGGAAATATTAATTAAATTGAAAGTTAAATTGCTTCTGTTGTATAACTCCATTTTCTAATTCAAAACTTTAAATAGTAGCATTAGGATCATTCTACAATAACGGACCAATATGATGTCAAAGGGAATATTACTTTTCCTGGCTGTTGTTTAGGAGTGAAGAAAAGTCCTTTTTAAGAGGGAAGAAAAACAAGCAAGAACTTGTTTACGTGCAAATGTCATCTGTATAAAAAGCAGGGAAATGCTCTAAAGAGAAGATATTATTACAAAGGCATAATTTTCTGGAGGCAGAAAAAACAGAGGAAACGTTTTATGGTCATCAGCAGTCTCTCCATAAATCTGTACCAAAAGGCATGCTGTGAGGTTGGCATGTATACTGGTCTAAAAAAAGCCTGAGACCCTCAGCCTGGAGACTAAGAAAAAGGGGAAATGCAAGCAATGTGTCAAAGAATTTGCCGTCTGTGCTGAGCAGAAACCAGATGTTTTTGCTAGTAATTATTATTATGATAATTCATTTAAGTAGGAATAAAATAGGGCATGATTGTTTACTGCAGTCTGTTTTCCCTAGACAGGCTGGGAAATGAGAAAAAAAATCTCAGAGGTCTTACTCCTGGTTAAATGAATAATTTTTTCATTTAACCAAGAATAAATATGGCAACAAAAATAGTTTTTCACGGTAGCTGTGAATAGACATTATACGCTTTTTTCTTCTAGAAAGTCACAAGGCTGTTGAGGAATATTAGGGAAGGTCACTTCGAATTTTTTTTTTTTACACATCTTGCCTCCTGCTGAAATGGGAGCTGAACAGTGGAAAAACTGGAATGTCCAAAGACAGGCAAAGAATTAGGAATAATCTACCTTGGCAAGTCTAGGTGGTCATTTCAGGTGAGAATCATTTGTTGGGAGTGGATAGTGCAGGAAAGCATGTTGTGAGCCAGACTTCTGGAGGTTACTGCAAGATATCCATTGGATTTTGCTCTAGCATCTTGTACAAATGCTGATTTTACATGTGTACAGAAGTTTAAAATTATTAAATCCCTCTCAGTTCCTGGTGTTTGATTAGGAGCTCTTAGTAAGCAGAAAGTCATTTTTTCCCTCCTCCTTTATATCCCTCCAGGATATAAATAGCTATCAGTGGTTTTTTTATGTAGGTTAGAGAATAGTGTCAACGAAGTGCTCAGGAAATATAAATCTGGTTGATCTGTTTAGTCTGAGAGGAAAACGTATAGTTTTCAGCTGCTATCTCTTCTGCATGCATTAAGTTGGAAGCTTTGAGAGTTAAATAAGTCCTATAGAAAAATTAAAATCTAAACACAGTCTGGAGGAGTTTAATCGAGCAAGTGCATTATTGGGAGTCTCTCTGACGGTGAGGGTTAATTTATCACCCTGAATCCAATCACTTTATAAAAAGCCAGCGTGGGTTTCATTTACTTTGATGAGGTTTATTGCAAGATTCCAGAAAATCAATTTTACTGTGAGCCATATTAAACCCAGGGGAATATAAACACTATATGTACTACACATAACTTTTTGTTATTGCTTACTGGATCACTGGGGAAATTATATGTTTACCATGAAGAAGGGTTATGGCTACGTTCGTTGTCTTGGGTAACTCCCAGCCTACCCATCGCAGTGAAATAAAACAAAATGGTAAGAGTTCAGAATCAGCACTTAACTTGTCTTCATATGGCCTGAGGTATAGAAACGCTCAGCAGTAGTGACTTGATTTTCCAAAGGGCTTTAAATAAGTGTTATGTTATATACTATCACTTTGTTCTTTTGCAAACAGATGGTAAATGCAGGCAACACATATGCTGCTGTTGGTTGACCAAGCCCAGGCAATTCTTGCTCCCAGAGCTTCTTGAGATACAAAGGCAGAACTGACAGGCAGTTAACTTGGAAATGGTCAAGATTGATCTTCTGGTTAGGGACTTTGAAGAAAATTTTCAGTTTGCAGGAATTTCTATTGTGTTTACTCTTTTTCTGTCTTCCCTCCCTATCTTTTTTATATACTTTTTGAATTTTATATGAATTAAAAAATGATAGGAAAGTAATTTTGCACAAGATTATGTTCCCTCTGGCGATAGCAGGTCAGAAACTCATCTGGGGTTGCGCTGAATAGATGGGTTCCTGTTTTACAGTTTTGTACATACCAGTAAGGTCATAACATCTTTCAGTTCTTGGTGATTTTTTCTCCTTATCAGGCCTTCCAGATGATGACATACTACTTACGTTGAAGGTAGCATAATGGACTAAAATTAGTGGGTTTTACATGAGGAAATTTAGATTGCAAATAAATACAGAGAAGTCATTTCCCATATAAAAATGCATCAGAATTCAAGAAAGTATCTTTCAAAAGCAGGTGTGTGTAGTCTGTTTCATGATGATTTTCATTCTTTTTTTTTCCCCCCCAGTGTTGGGGTCTGTGGTACTGTGGCAGGAAATGAGCAGCTCTCTGTGGCTTCAGTGGCTAAAGTGAAAGAGCAGAGCAATACATCTATCTGTCTGCCTGTCTATATTTCTTCACGTGAGTGTCTTAAGAACTAAGATGGTATATCTGAAAAGTTCTAAATGTAGTTAAATGCTCAATTTTGTCTAGTTTCCGAGGGAAATGGAGAGCCTAACTCCCTTATTAACTTTTGAGACTCCTTTCCTAACACGTAATGCATGTTACTGGTCATAGTTTTCTTTGCACATCATATTTGGTAGTGTTGTAATGCAAAAGCTCTTGGTTGGGCCAAACTCCCTGTGAAACGTGTTTGGAGTGAGAGGAGAAAGAAGTGAGATGTAGCCATTATTTAAAAGTATAAAGTCTATTATGGTTTATAGATGGTTGTAAAAATATTGTGACAATAAATATGAAAAAACAATGGGAAAACTCTCTTCCTAAATATTTTCTTAAAATTGGAAGAACAATTGACAAAATTGGATTCACAGCAATTTTGTCAGTAATCTTTTTGTCTCTGTGTATGAAAAAAGTTACTCCTTTTAATGATCCCTTCTATTAAAATTTCATATAATGAAATTTTAAAAAATCAGATGACAGACTGTAAGTATAACACACAAATTCAGTAAAAGAATTATCATGTAGCTTATCAGTTAGCACTCTCATTCATTATCTTACTGCCACTCTTCACCTTCCCTGTCTCTCGTATGTTGTATTTTGAAGTGTGAGCTCTTGAAGTCTCAGCTCTTTCTTTCAGTGCTATCTTGCAATTGTTTTTATTATGCAACCAAGTAAAAGTGTGAAAACATACAAGAGTGGTTAAAAAGGAATGAGCACTTGTTCTTATTTTGTGTTGTTCTTTGGAATCTAGTCACTGAGACTTTGGTGCAGAGCGAATTTCAGAAAAAAAGGATGTGAATTTGTCATGGGCAACCCTGCATTTGGGTTTGAGTTTGCAAATGCAGGGTAGAGTTTGTGGCTTTGTGTTCTGAACTGCTGAGTTCATTTCAGATTACATTTAGCTCAGTGGAAGGGAAATCAGGCTGAAATACCAATGGCTTTAAATATCCTATCCACAACATTTGTTGTATTCTTTATAGATGTGGTTTTTCTTTGTATACAGAGCGTTCGAGCAAGTACAAACTAGCCTAGAGCTGGCGAATACAGCAGAAGATACTTTCTGAATCTGGAGCTTGACTATGCCCGATTCAGATGTATTTCTGAGAGTCCAGCATGTGGCTGGGGGGATGTCAGTATCTTCAGCAAATGAACAAAAGCATGAGAACCTAACACTGCACACATTAAAGATGCTTTGGTATTGATATCTGTACATATCTCTTTGTCTCTAATATCTAAAGACTAGTTGGTACGCATCTGGATGTCATACACCACACACAACAGAATAGTAAAAATCTTTAGTTTTCGTAAAGTATTTTGTTCCTTCCTTCATTCTTTTCTTTGTATCTGTTCACCAAGGAACTAAATTATGCTTCAGTAACTAAACAAATTATGTAAAATTATACACCATGAATATTTTATATTCCAGAACCCTGAAGCAAGGACTTTCAATGGCTTTATGTCTCCAGTAACCTGTGTCATACCCAGATGAATTCCACAACTGATAAGTCCCCCTTCTTCCTAAAACTTTACTCAGGTCTTTATTTCATTTTTTCTTTGCATTTGTCAGTGATTATTAATAGGAATGTCTCAAGAGTTTTATTGTATGTAAGAAAATGGAAGTTACTGCAGTCTACTGCACGAGGCAGGCAAGTTATTCCCTTTATAATTCTGAATTTATTTAAAATTTCAAAGAATCATATAAAGAAAGTAGTGTGGCAAAAACAGAACTAGATTTAAAAAACTAGCTAAGCTACACTTCATCTGATGCTGGCCTGCACCTACTCTGATCTATCTCTGTTTTAATTTTTTTTTGTATGCCAAAGTATATTTCCTTAGAAATATATTTCCCCTTTTTCTATAATACTTTAATTACAAAACCACATAGACTTGTGTAGGGCAGACTGTAGCTATGGTGCACTGGAAAATGAGAGCAGTTTATAGAAAATGTTTGGATTTTTTCATTATTTAACTAGTTTTAATTAATGATCTCGTCCTGTTTCAATCTAATACTAAGGAGCTGGCGTCTTGAGATCACATGCATCTGCCCCTGAAGTGGCTGGCAAAACAGAAATCTTGTAATTATAACTTAACAAGGATTCTTTGGCACTGCTTTCTGGTTCCTGGGATGCAGAGCCTGTGAGTTAATGCCATAATTTTGACTCCAAGTGGCACTGAGACAGAGGGTGTGGGTACATTTCAGTGTGCTCATTAATCTTCAGTGTGTTCCAATAACTACATATCATATATTGGCAAATGCTGGAGCGGGAGCGTAGTTTTTTTGGGATAAAGTGTACTATTTACTATTCACTATTAATTTAATACCACTAACATTTCAAGAACATGACTCATACAAAGTCTCCACTAACTCATGCAAAGAATCTCAGTTTACTCTTGGAAACAGTTTTGGGGGTAGTGTACCTGTTTTCTGTCCATCCCTTCCATTCTATGCCTTTTGTTGATGCCAATGTAATTCAACATAAGGCGAAATTTATCAGTTACAATAAAAATATTCACTGCCACAGGTAATGCTAACATATTAAAACATCTATGGTTTTATGTCATGCCAATTGTGTTAGTATTTTAGTATAAATCTGTTTGTCCACTTTTACAGTTGAAATTGAATTTGCCATTACTGACAATACAGTTGATGATAGAGGTCCCTGTTTTGAAAGGTATTTGAGAATTTATTTGTTTTAGGTGTATTCTGAAACACTTTCTTTACCTGGAACTGTAAAGAGCAGCTGTATGGTTGTGATGTCTCTGGCTTATACCTGATCATATGAGTATTCACCACAGGTATGGTCCATGCCAGTCAATTAGAAAACACTGCCTAGCTGCAGTACCACTAGATTTGGTCTCCTTATTTTGGCAAAATTTGCAAGGATTGTTACTCGAGTGAAATGTGTATTATTGCTACTGTCTGCTGGCCATCATGAGTTGTACTATTCCAAAATTAGTTAGCCTGTGTTATTAGGTAAACAATAAAAATATATACAGCTTTCTCTTACTGCCTGACAGATGTGTATCAGTTTGAAATCCAGTATATTTATAGAAAGGAGGAAAAACATATTTTGCTTTAATTTTACAAAACTAATTTAAGTTAAAGAAAAGGTGTGTAGCTCCACAGTCTTTCTATAAAAATGGTCTGATGGTGAATTTTTCTTTGTGCATTTTAGTGATGTTATGACTTAGGTTTGACTCTTCCGTGTTTCAGGGGAACATAAAAAATAGAATTTATATTGTTCATTATTTTTACAGCTCAGTGGAAAGTGCAAATAACATTCATAAAACGTAGATGGCCAGATAAAATTATAAAATATTATTGATGAATTAACCTGAGATCTTGATCATATGAACGCAATGTTTGTTTTTTACTACAGGCTGTGAGTTTAGACTGAGAAAACACAATGCTAATATTATAATCTCCTGATGATTTTATGGTATTTTGCCTTTTAAAATGGCTCTTACACTGAAATATGGAATGGTCACTAATGTTGTAACTGATCCCATATACAGGATACAAGATTGGAGAAATACTACCTCTAGATGCATATAAAATAAAAAACCCAATGAAGAAAATTCTATTTAAACAGTTCTAAATACAGGACCTTTCTGAAGAGAGAAATGAAACACAATGTTTTTAAAGGGAGCCTCTGGCTTAGCGTGTGTTACAGAAGGTGTAAGGGTAATGGGTGTATTTTAAGTGAGAAACACTGAATGTTTAGTGTACTTACTTGAAAAAGTAAATTGCAATGTCCTGTCCTTTACAAATGCAGCATTTATTTATGTAAATTAAATAACTACTTCAGAGGAAGGAATAATGTGCACAACTTTATTCATAATAATTTTACAACAGAAAAGTGAGATTTTTGAACAGCTTTTAATGTATTTTTTTTTTTTTGCTTTTTTGATGGACTTTTTTAGTAACGTTTATGTGTGAGCCAGTGGGAATAGCACACACAGCTGAAGGAAAATAATGCAAATTTTGACATTTGAGGTTCAATAATTTGAAGCTTAGTTAACTTTTATACCAAAAAGCTAGTATTTTGTTGTAAGCAAGAAGTGGAATTAAGGAGACTATGCACTGATCCTTAAACTGAAGAAAGTCAGGGGATGTTTGGTTTTCCTGAAGCCTGGGTGTTTAAATCAGCTGACACTTACTCTTCTTCTGAAGTGAACTACTACTCCTACATTTTTCAAAACTTTTTTTCTCTGTCTTTCCCGCACTATATCTTTGATATATTAGACACAAGACATCCAGAGGCATGTAAAACAAATAGAAGCCCAACTCTGCCTGGAATCCAATGGAAGGTCAATATCTTCCTCCTCCAAAAATTCCAGCCTGTGTGATCAATGTATCTTTTTTTTAATCTTTGGCATTTTTATTGATTGTAACACAAAAACTTTAGCAAATACACAGTCAGGGAGTGTAACTTAGATGAGAAGGAGTTTGGATACTTGAAGGAGGGTGAGTAAATGGTCTGAATTAGGCTGTGAAACATATTCCGTCTGTGGGAGAATTTGGCAAGAACGGGTTGGCAGGACAGAGGAATCCGAAGCTTGATTCTGACTTCTCCTGTGATTCATCTTTATACCAGAGTGGGGGGAAAAAAACTTGAAGAATGCCTGTGAGGATCAGGGAGGAATGAATACCTGCTTAGGAAAGAGGATTTCAGTTTGTCTCTGTCACTCACCTTTTTGACCTCATGTGGTAACAGGTGGGAAGATAGGAAGGAAGATTATCATCTAGATGGATTTATTAACAGCTATAATATAGAGGCTCTAAAGAGAGAGATTTGCTAAGATATACTTGTGCTACAATTCTTCTAGGTATCCTAAGGGAGTTGAACATGTAATAAAATCCTTTTGAATGTAGATCATTGAAACTTGGGTTCACTGATAAGGTACTAAGTTCAAATCAAAATCAGTGTATTCAATGATAATTATGCATTAATGATGTGTTCCAGGGAACTCAGGTGCTTAAGTAGTTATTCCAAGCCTCTTTCTTTTTCTTCTTGAGATAGCAGTATGGCTTTATCTTTAGACTATATTCTTCTTGTTAACTCGAATTTAAATGGCTCCAGTCCACCCTAGCATCAAAATAAACATTTGTATGTATTTGATACATGTAAGATCTCTTCTTGTATTTTGAGGTGCTAACGTGTAGTTCTTTGAATGATTTTTTGCTAGCTCTAGGGGCAGGACTGTGTAAGGAATCGTGGCATTTGAGATTTACTACCGGTACCATTTAACATTGATTCAGCACTTAAAACTGGCAAGCTTCACCATCTTGAGTTGGAAGCTCCCCTTGGTCAGGCAGACCTCCTTTTAGGAAGTTGCTAACCCACACGGTACACTGGGGATAGCTAATTTCCAGCACCTAAATGTGTGGAATTGTAGGATTTCTAGTCTGCAAGGGTGGGGCAACTCACAGAAGTCTCTAGATCTGTGACTCCCTGAGGTCATCCATTTCCTATAGCAGCTTGCTATGGAAGGAAAGATCTGAGCTAAAATTCTTAGTAAAGAAATCATAGGATAAGATGTGATCTCAGGTCATTTTAGAAAGCTTTCTTCCTCCCCAGCTCCCGCAGAAATTCAGCTCTGCTACCCAGTTGAATGTTGTACTGGTTTTCAGCCAGGAAAGTTAGGAGGACTGGGGGTGACTGATCAAGGATGTTTCACAGAGATGAAGCAGTTGTACTCTGGGAGTTCTTTTAAATTGGGAATTCAGTAATAAGCTTCTATAGCGAGACTTTGCTGTTGCTCACGTGATATGTTGAAGGACGAGGTGTGTCCTGAAAGGTAGAAGCATTTGATTTCATTTTCTAATGGGTACATCCACGTGTAAATGGCAAAAGAATTTTGCCTTTGAGGCACAAAACTTGTACAGAATGTAAATGAACTTCAGACTGAAATAATTCATGGTTCTGAGGACAAATAACATAATGGTTGTTATAACCATGTTTATGAAATGCTAAACTTTAACACACAGCAATCAGCCAAAGCTATAAGGCCGTCTAAAAGACTGCACACTTAATAATTGTAAATGTTACATGAGTGCGAGTCGCTTGATTAAATTTATTAGAAATGTGTTACAAGCATTTTAAGAAATAAAGCATTTATCACAAAATGATGATTTCTTCACTTAAGCTCATTAGGAAATCACACATCAATTCATGCATAATTACAGGGGAATTTCTGCCACTCACTACAAATCATTACCACATTAGCTAAAGTTGACTTAATTTATCTGTGATTTGGAAAAGGTGGTATCTAAATAGGAAAATTAGCTTATACAGAGGTTGAAACTATCAACATCATCACAAAGGACTTAGCCTCCTCTTATTTGTTAGACAAAGATGTACCTTTTAACTCTTTTATATGTAAAGCTTGTACTTTTCAATGAGCTCTAAAGCTTTTCTTTCCATGTCAGAATCCCATATTATGGATCCAGTGCCAGGTACTTAATGAATCGTTGATAGTCAAGGCACGTATACTTGCGCCAGACATACTCATTGTTTTTAATGATCATTGCAGTTTGAGATTGAATTGAAAGGGTTTGGGGGAGGCTGGGAGATGGGGAAGGAACAAGTTTTGCAAGTGCTGGTAAGCTAGTCCCGCAGCAGCAGAGCAGAAAATGAGCAATCTGCCAACACCCGCAGCATTTACGCTGCCCTCTGTTTACATTCCCACGATGTTTATGGTGGACATAGCCCTCCCGTGGCCTGTTGCACCTTCTTTATTTCCCAAACTTTGCATAAGTTTGAGGATGGTGTAATTGATAGCATGCAAGCTAAAGGTGTGACTGGTCACCAGGTGTTTCTTTTACAGATAGTTTGCATGTTTTCTGTTCATTAGCTCCCAAATACTCTTGTGAAGGGGTAGGTTAGGCTTAGAATAATTAGGTTGTGTGGTCGTCTGTCCAGGAGGTGCAATCTTTGAGACTCAGGCCTGTTTATTTAGGGAGAAATTGCTCTGTAACTTTACAGATGAGGCATGACTGAGTTCAAGCATTTCCCTGTTCTGTATTCAAGTGCTGTATCATTCTTACTATTGGAAAGTATTTATATCACAATTATTAACTCTAATTAGAAGAGGCTTTTGTCTCTTTTAATCTGGGGCATTTCTATGACATGCATTACAGTTATAACTCAAGCAGTCGCGTTGGCATCTTTCAAGAAACAACGGGCTGTGCATAAAGTGAAGGAAGGCAGATGAAGAAAGGTTGAGCTAAGTCAGATTCTTTCTAAATTGGCTTCGCTGTCAGAGATAATGTACCTGGAAATACACTCTAAGTTTTGTAGTGAAGTACTGATACTTTGTTTTCAGCAGCCCTTCTGAGGGGTTCTTATGTGTCCTTTGTTTGGGGTCTTTTGTATTAGCTCGGGATCTGCAAGTTGAAAGTTATGCTCCTCCTGCCGCATTAGTACCTCACATTTATAGACTGAAGCATTGTTTCCTGTTTCTTTCTGAATTTATCTCCCTGGCAACATGTGAGCCACTTGTGATTCTTTTGCTAGTAACTTTTTACTTCGTTTATGGTCTCAAATACAATTTTAAGGGCTGTTGTTTTCTGAGCAAGATGTAATGTTGAATTGTATGTGGTAAGTTCATAATTTTCAGTGGCATTAGCACATTTTCTCGTTGTTTTTCACATCCTTTAGTAAGGTAGGATATGAGGTTGCACGAGTTGGCTGTGCCAATGAAATAGCTTGCTACTGCCAAAAGGGGTAGTCCTGCTCCCTCCTCCTTTCTGGTTCCTGTCTGACCCTTTGTTGAGCTGACTCGACATACTAAACCGACAGAGAAATGTTTGCTTTTTCTAAAAAACAAAAAGCTTTCCTACCAGTGTTGCAAGTTGAAAACTCTTTGACAAGTCCACCCATTTCAGTGCCTTTGAATTAATGGATTGGTTCAGGTGTCTTAAGAAACTTCACATATATAGTCACAGCGTCTCTTGAATGTGTGTTAAAGATCTTTTTTTCTTTTACTATTGTTCCTCGTTCTATTATGATAAATAATAATTTCATGTAGGAATGATGACTGCCATTGAAATGGATCAATATGTTATAAAAATAAAGTAAATTTGACAAGAAATCTGCCACTTCCACTTTTAAGAACTGTAAGGTATCCACCTACATCCTAAATTTATGAGCAAATAATTGTATCACAGTATCTTGTTAATACAAACATTGTCTATCCATTTAAAAACAAAGATTAGAGAAGGGCTTCTTAATTCGTGCAGCTTTTAGGCTTTTAGAGAATTTTCTTTCTTTAATCTTGGAATAGTCATTTGTAACCAAATCAGTGATTTGATATACTGAACGAATTAAGTTCTTAATCTCATTGCATGTAAAACTCATGCTATACGTAGATTTCACATTTTCAGCTTTCATTGCTACTGGAATTTCAAGTTGGTTTTGATTAATCTTGAAGTGGGCATTGCATCCTAGGTAGGAGGCAGTATGTTTGACAAAGAACGCCAACTTTGGCAATGGATGAAGACATTGTAATGATAAAAAAGAAGGGGGGGGGGGATGGAGGGGGTGGGCAGGCGGGGGGGGGGGCAAAATCCAAGAAACCAATCTGAGCAGCCATTCTACTGCGGTGACAGCAGCAGTTTAGTACATTGTATCAAAATGAATGGGCTTTGCATAATTGATTTCAACATACTAGTAGCCTGAGGTCTAAGCTGCTCTAACCCAGAATTTATTAGCCATGCTACAAAGACAGGAGAAAACTGTGCAATCTGCTACAGGGGAGGCAGAGAATAGCATCGCTATTAGAGTAAAAGCTTTAAAAGTAGGACAGAGCTACTAAGAGAAACCCCTTTTGTATATTTATTGGGGTTATTCTGTTCATCTCATTCAAATATCATAAAAAGCTATTTTAAAGTCTTTGTGCAATACCAAATACTGAGAATTAAAATCTTACTACTCAGTAGGTTTTATTACCTAATTCAAATGGCATCCCTGCGCAAGTGTAATAGCTGTGTTGTGAGATCTCTTGTTACTGGGATGCTTTTTGAATAATCTCAGCAAAAATACAGATGCAAAAATAAGTAAGATGCTCTCATGGGATCCACTTTACTTGCTTTCTGTTGCACATTCACACACTTACAGATACTAGTTTTATTTAATAATGTTCTGCTTTGCTGTGAATCAACAAGTGTGTTTCCTGGAGCTTCCTAAAGAGAAGAGGATTGCGTGCATCACAGAAGCACATATAACTATATTACAGAATGTGAAAACACTAATAGTTGGATGTAAAGTTATTGTGTTGAACAAATGAGAATATGTAATTTTAATGTCCTGTGTCCTTGAAGCATTGTAAAAGTATGTTACTGCATGTTGTCTGTTTTGCTTTGGCTCTTCAGAGGTACTTGTGAATGTAGGGAGAGACTGGATTCATGCAACAGACTCCTGAGAATAGAGTGATATATTTGATAGAGGAAAAAATAGATTAATTTTTTTACTAGAATCAAAGATGGGTAGTTGCAGGTGAAGGACTGGGAAACGAGATTTGAATGAACTAATGTGTTCAGTGTCAGGATTCCCAGGCTATTAGACTCTTCTTTAGAAGACCATGACAAAGCTCTTCATTAGCGTTCGTTACGCTTCATCCAGCAATGTGAAATATTGAGAGTGGCTCCTTTAAACATGAGTATTCTGCGTAGATCAGCATCAAGCACCTTAATTATGCCCTTGCTCATACAAGGAGCTAAATGGTATTAAGAAGAATACTGTACATTTATCAGTAGTGGTAGTGTTTATTCTGAGTGGATCCGGTGCTGTGATTGACTGAATGAGGTTCAGAACTCTATAATTAGCAGACTTTATAACCTATTTTTAAAAAGTTTGACTAAGGAAAGTTTGAATAAATAGAATTCCATGTTACTGGAAATGTTTTATTCATTTATTTTTCTATTTGCACTACTTTCACAGAATCTTCATAACCTTGACAGAACTGTAGAGCTTGCTGAAATATCCTATATTGTTGAAACAGAGACTACCTCAGAAAGACAATGATGTGACTCTTGGTCATTTTTGTTCAGTCTTAGGCTACTTAAGCTTGTGACATCCCTCACAACAGAGTTATGAATAGGTTCAGGTGACTCATTCTAGTGGATGTATTGATCTATAGGACCCATTTTTAAGTATCTTTTCTGTTCTGGTAAAGCCATCAATTTGTTTCAGAGGTTGAATCATGATTTTTGAGATTTATGCTGACATTGTTGAAGGGGAAGAATATAGACCAGGTTGTAACAGCTTTAAAAATCCGATGTTGTTCTTGAGAATGTCTGGCAGAGCCCATCAGGAAAAAGCTGCGTGGCAGCGCAGTTTTGCCTTGCACAGCAAGTTTGACTGATTATCAGAGGAATAACTGTTAATAATAATAATGATAATAATAGTAGTCCTGGATGGCTGGTTGGGAGCAGCAGCAGGCCTGCCAATTTTTTTTTTTTTTGCTTGTTTGCAAAGAAATCTAAGAGAGATTTAATACTTTTTTTACATTAAAATAAACATTGGTGGAAATTTTGGGTTAGTGTAACATGCCTTTTCCATCAAATGTTGGTCAAAAAAACTCACAATTCCAATAATTCTTGATGTGGAATTCTTGCTCTATGGAGCCCTGGATGATAAAGGTTAGTATGTGAAATACACAGGTAATTTCTTAAATTGTTTTCACATGTTTTCTCTGAAATTTGTCCCTCAGAAGAGGAGACAGGCAAAATAATCAGGTTCGGTTTTGAAATGCAGAAGCCAATTGTGCACTGTTTTGAGCACCATCAGATCATATGAACGTCAGCAGGGAGCTAAGAATCCTCAAAATGAGTGGTCACAGGAACATCAAACAAGAAGGAAACATACCGTTGTTTAATTCCTTTCTGTTTCAAGTGGCTTGCAACATTTGAACACATACAAACATCTTCATTAGTTTCATCTTGGTGAAACAGACTTCTGAGTAACCCTTTTCAAATATTTTGAAGAAACATGGGAGGAGAAATACAGAGAATCTTTGATATGAATCACAGCCTGTGCCTTGCAAAGCTCATCATCAAATCTGTTTAAAGACCTAGTAGGCTGTCTGTGCTCTCCCGGCACAACAAAATAGTGCTGACATAAAACAATGGCTAAATTTTCAAGGGTGATGTTTACAGCAGCTGCAATGGCAAGAATGCAGAGAAAGAAATTAAAAAGATGAGTGTGTATGTGCTAATTATGAATGAAGATAGTTTAATCATAGAATCATAGAATGGTTTCATAGATCATAGAATTGTTAGGGTTGGAAGGGGCCTTAAAGATCATCTAGTTCCAGCCCCCTGCCATGGGCAGGGACACCTCCCACTAGACCAGGTTGCTCAGAGCCCCATCCAGCCTGGCCTTAAAAACTTCCAGGGATGGGGCTTCCACTACCTCTCTGAGCAACCTGTTCCAGTGTCTCACCACCCTCATGGTGAAGAACTTCTTCCTAACGTCCAGTCTGAATCGTCCCATCTCTAGTTTTAATCCATTCCCTCTAGTCCTACCCTTACCCAACATCCTAAAAAGTCCCTCACCAGCTTTCTTGTAGGACCCCTTACGATACTGGTAGGCTTTAGGTTGGAAGCAGCCTTAAAGATCATCTCGTTCCAACCCCCCACCCTGAGACCAGGTTGCTCAAAGCCCCATCCAACCTGGCCTTGAACGCTTCTAGGGATGGGGCATAATCTGGTGCTTTCTGTTATAAAGACCTCATTTTAAATTGTACACAACTTTTCAAATTCCAGGCATTTGGGGTGAACTTCATCAAGCCAAGCACCTGCCTCAGGCTGCTTTGTGGGAGGGTTTCAAGTTTGTCCATTTCTGAGAATGAGTTTAAGGAGTAAAGATGTTTTGCCTATCTTGAAAGAAATGCATACCTGTTTTGCTTTTGAAGCTGTAGTCTGTTTTCAAGCAGAGACTTGAAATTTATCAGGGCATCCATCCAAGTCTACATTTAGCTATGTTAAGTTCTCCATTTTTGGTCAATTTGTGAGCCTCTGAAAATCTAAACTAGCTTGCACAGCAGGCAGACTTGTCAGAAGCTAATGGCTGAGTTCAAGATTCACAAAGGTGTTCAGTCTTCTGATAAACTGTAGATTTGGGGGGTGGGAAAATAGACATTTAGGTAGGAGCTGTAAGTCGAAATACACTTGTGTATATTGCTCTAGCGCTCTGAAGATTCTGTCTCCACACAGCATGGCCTGTCCTTTCGGGTATTTTTGATGCCCACTCAACTGAATATGCTTTATCCTAGGGCTTTGGGGTCTGAGTTAGTTGTGCTCTGTGTTTAATCTTTTCCCGTTTCAGCAGTGTGCAGTGCCAGGACTGATTTTCCCCTTGTCTTCTCAGTGCTCTTGCCGTTGCAGCCTGAAGGAAGGCTGGCATGTCTGCATTGCGGTGTGGGGGAGGTTGGGGAGGTTGGGAGGAGGGGCCTTGGGAATTGGGGAGAGCAAGGAGGGAGGGGCAGGAGCTGGAAAGGGGAGGGGGGTGTAGGTGGAAGAGAAGGTAGGAGAGGGTCTTTGGAGGAGTAGAGGAGAGGGGGCTGGTGTGTGGGAGAAGAGACAGCAGGTGGGGTGAGGGCAAGCAGAGCTGAGATTGAACAGGGCCAAGGGGGTGGGAGGGCAGGAGGAAGCAAGATGGTTGCAATAGGAAAAAAAGGAACAGGAGCCGAAATGGCTGGGTGTCGATGGAAATAGAAGGGAAGAACTGAAATTGTGGCCTGGGGTACCAGTTTTCTTCTCAGCAAGTAGAAATTCGAGAATGAAAGAAAAACAGCATTAAGCTTGCTTGGTGACATCTCTCATATCCATGTTAAATATTTGGTTTAATGGTATATTTTTAAATATGTGTTTCTGTTAGAGTGCAGAATCTTTGGGACTCTGATCCTGCTTGATTGTGATTGCTAAAATATTATGTATGTTTTTGGCGAGCTAATGTTTTTATTCTGTGTGAATAAATATGCAATCATTACTGTTTCCTAGTTGCATTAAAGTATTACACGTTAGCAGTTTTACTGAATCTCTCTCCTGTTCATTATTTTTGGTATTTAGGTGTGAAGCATTGTGTAGACCTGCAAGAGTGGGCTTTCATAGGTGTTTTTGCTTCTGCTAAACATGATAGCTGTAATGAAAAGCTCTTTTTTCTATGAAACCATCTTTGTTTTTTCCTACTCTACCCTAGTTGCAGGGAAAATTAGATTAACAAAAACATACATATGTACCCTGATTAAATCTTTATTTCTATTCTACGATCAGCAGCAAACTGGTGCATTAGTAATAAAGCATGCCCCTGCCATGGGGCAGAGCTGAACTCAGAGGCAGGCTCATCCTCCCACACCAGTGCCAGCATTGCTAATTAGATAGCTGCTGTGGAGAGTTGTTTGGGGAGGGGGAGCTTGTGTGAGTGGGAGGGGAAAAATCTTCCTGTTTGCTGAATACAAGAGTAGATTGGGTTCCCCTACCAGCTGCTGCTCCAGAGTTTTATATTATTTATTCTCTTATCATTATTTCCCTCTTATCCACAGCTAACTCCCAGTAAAGCAAGAGAGAACAGATATTCTGCCCTGAGAGTAGTCTGACAAGGAACAGCGTAAAAGCTGTGCAACTGGTATTCCCCTTCTCCCCTCCCCAGCCTTCCTGTGCTCACTCGTGATTTAACATTATTTCCTTAGGCAGCAAGTGGTCTGGGAGCTGGAATACAGAGTTTACATCCAAACAGGGGGAAGATACATGACAGCTAGTGCAAACATAGCTTGCAGTGTCTATCCCCACTCAGTCAACTCTCCTTGGTTTTCTGACTAGTTTCTTATTGACTCTCATTTCAGAAGGCAAAGAACCAGCCTTCTTAAGGAATACCTGTGGCCTTCTGTTGTCTTTGGCATGATACAAATGGAATTCTTTGCCCAGAAAATAAAATTACTTACAACTGACATACACTCATTTTGCTAAGAATGTTGGAAGTGATGTTTCCCTCGATGTTGGATGACTTTGTTCTTCAGACCTGTTAAGAATTAAAGAGAAAGATTCCTCATCATGGCTTATCTCAGCATAACAATGAGTTTGGCTCTGCCGTAGATGATTTTTAACTAGAAATTGTTGGTCTGTTTGCATACTCATATACAGTAACAGCATATAAAAATTAATGATTTTAGTATGCTTACCTTGAACTGTCTTGCTTTCAGGTATTCATACACAAAGCTGGCTTAAGATCTCAGAAGTGAAGGCAAAGTTGTGATTCTCTGCTCTGAGGATGAAGGCCAGGATGGGAAAGCCATTGCTGCTGTAGGGAGAGAAGCACTGATGTGAGCCACCCTTCCTTCCCTCTCCAGGTAACTGCTGCCTTACATACTCCAGCCCCTTCCTTGCTCAGTAGTGCAGGAGCAGTTGCCAGCATAGCTGTCCTTGCAGAGGTGAGGCGAAGTAGGAGTTGGAGCTATATTGCTCCTCCCAACAGAATGGTACCCTATGGAACAGCTTGCTTTTCCCGTGGGTAGAGACAGCCCTCCATAAGCAAGCCTTTACACTGCAGTTATTAGGAGAAAAGGAATTAGTTGTAAAGCAATAGCAAATAAGAATAAGTGACCTGTAATTTTTAGAGCAGTGGTTTGGCTTAGTTTTGCCTAAAGTCTCTAAAGAATCAAGCTAATGGAGTCTTTTAAAGTCCTTGAAGTAATGGTTCAAAACAGCTAGTAATTGGTGAGTGGCAGGCAGAATTTCTTTTTTCTACCCAAGTCTCTCTACTAAGTACTTGGTTCTGCCTGTTGTTGTCTGTATGCTGTTTCATCAAGTAGTAGTTGTGGGCTGACTAAACAAGACATGCATCATAGTCTGCTAGGGAGGGTGGTTTCCTTAGAAGCTGTGGAAGTCTCCACATAGCTGAATTAATACCTAAGCTTTAGCTTCCAAATCTGTATGCAATATCCTGATTTTTCTAGGGTTCTGAGCAGCTGTTGGTCCTTAACAGTTTTGATACTCAGCCCAGCCGTATGCATGTCTAAATAGGACCATATTGGCCTGTTGTGGTTAATGATGTTAATGTTTTCAGAGTGTACCTTACCTGCATATGTTCTTAGGTATGCATGTGTTGAGTTTAGGAACTGGAAAAGAAAGTGATTTTCTAGCTGCCTCTGTGTTGTACTCTTTGAACATGGAAGTAGAAGAAGAGCATGCAGTCCTGCTTACTTTGCATTTGTTTTTGCTAATTTAAAGGAAGAAAATCTCTGAAGAAGCTGAAGTGAGGGAGGATGAGCGATTTTCTGAACTTCTGCATATTCAGTTACTGGTAGGTAATTCTTCTGGGAATTTTTTGGATATATACCTACTTGTGGATCTTTAACTCCAGATGCTAATTGAGGAGAGTACTAATTAAACAATGACTATCCTTCCAAACTGCCCCTCTAGAGAGATTTCAAATCCAAAGCTGCACAAAGAAAGCACCAAGGTGTTAATTTCCCTAACGAAAATGTTGCACAAAGCTGCCCTAAACCTCCAGTCCCAACCTCTCTACAAAATGTGGTTTATTTGAAAAAAAATTTTGGAGACGATACCGAGGATTACATAGTAGTCTGTTACTGATGCTACAGAATAATCTGTGTAACTTCATAGAGGCTTGCCTTTCCTAGACAGTAATTTAACATCTTGAAATCAAGTTTATATAATCTAGTGTCCCCATATAATGGATGTGGTTTTGGGAAGAGCACTGATGAAAGCTATTCATTGATTGAAATGGAAATTCTAAACCACCTTCAGCAAAAGAGTAGGTATAGGATGTAAAACAACCTGGTCCCTGTGGAACACAGTAAAATGCAAGTCAGCCATTAAACCTTTCAGTTCATCTATTCCCTCTGCAGATTTTACAGTTATTAAAAAGACCACCTTTAGGGCTAAGTGCTAAGGAGACTTCTACCCAAACACTATCTAATCCTGCATCTTGAATGTGGAGATTATAGGAAGGATGGAGAACATTTATAAACCTTCGGGGAACAGGTACATGGTCAGTACTCCCCCCCCTCACATCCCCCAAGAAATTCTATAAAAATCTTTCTGTAACTAGAAAAAACATGAAAGAAGTACCATGCTAAAATAGTAAATTTTCAGATAGCAATGGCTACCTTGTTTAAAGCGATCAGTTTTTAAGGACAGATACTGAAGGATTACGTGGTTAGCTGCAATCAGCTAGTGTCTGACTGAACAAAAATATCTTCTGCTGTGACAGTTAACTAACTCTGAATCGTCTGTTGCTAAATACTAATATTTTGGAAGGACTTCCTGAATTGGGCAGCCACGTTTCTGTAGTTGGTGGTCTGCATTCAGCAGGAGTTGCTGCTGGCCAGGAGTGAGGATTCCAGAGTGCAGCAGAGAACTGCCTGGGGCAGTCATGGGAAATAGTGAGAAGCTGCTGTTTTCAGAAGCTGCAGCAGTGGCTTGAGAATATCCTAATACCCAGCTGGAGCCTGTAGAAGTCATTGTCCTTTGATTTTTCTGAGGACATACAGAAGAAGATAAAACAGGTAGAAGCATGTGTGAATTAATTTCCCTCACTCAGCAGGGATCCATGTTTCTGATGACCAGTTTTCTTCACCACACCTGGATAAAAGCGGGTGTTGAGGGGAATAGCTGTATCATCTCCTTCCCTAACAAGATGAGTAGGCCAGTGTGGTTCAACTGAGAGAGCCCGTGGGATGCTTTTGCCCCATTGACTGCTTTATTTTCCCTGGAAATGCAACTGAGAGGGTGGCATGCTCCCTCCCTTTATTGTTCAGTCTAACAAGGGAGTGTTGGGGGATGGCACTGGGAAGGCATGAGGAGAACGATGAGGAAAGGGCTGTTGCTGGGAAAGGAAGTTTCAGCACCTGCTTCCTTTAGCAGCAGCAGCAGCCTGTATCTCTGGGGTGGCAGCAGCAATCCTGCCATTTCTTAGAGTGCTGAGACAGGAAAAAACTTCCTCACAGGTGACAGTGACCATGATTGATCAGTCAGAAGTATTTCAGACATATTCACAGTGAGTGCACCTGTGTTGTATCTGGTGGGATCGTCTTGTGAGCATTGTGTATTTCTGGTTTTCACATCCGGCATCCACTTTGTCCCTTAGAAGCAGCAGCAGTTTTTGCCTAGTACAGGCAGCCTACAAATCCCGTCTAGCCTTAGAACAGGAATGTCAGAGACTTCTTAAGAGAACGCTGAAGACTGCGAGTACCTGCTTGATAGAGTGTATAGGATAAGCGGAGCTGTGCAGAGTGACTGCACCATTTGCACAGCATGTGAGTGCACCTGTGGAGTGTTCAAAGGACGGAATGCACCTGGTGATGTTGCGGATACCAGGAAGTGCTGACCCTGATTTACAACCCCCTCCCCCAACACTCCCACTGCCAAATAATACAGCCAGGCAACTGTTTTGGCTGCTAGGAAGCCCTCCAGGCTTTTCTACAAACCCTTCCTCCTTATCTGAATCAGCTGAATAAAAAGTTATTTTTGTACCTGTGTGCTAACATTGGCTGCTGCTAAAATGATCATCAAGGTGCTGAGGAGACAGTCTCAACACCAGCAGTATGTTGGGAAAGGACAGGATATACTTGTTTGTCAAACATCTTTTTGGCATTTTAGCAATGTGTGATATTAATAAGGCCCAGCAATATTTCCAGATTGTATGCAGCTATGTCCTAGGTCAATGATATGCAGAGAAGAGAACCTTCTTCTGCCCAGAAAAGGATGGTCAGGTATCTGCAGGTTTTTTTCTGTATCAGTTTACTTCTGGAATGACAAGATGTATTTTCATGCTAAGGGAAAACAATTTGACTGCAGTTCTGTATCAAGCCAGTTTAGGACTGAGCCTGTAATTGCCAGTTTAGATTTTCCTTAACAATTTCTGTGTACTGTGGACATTTTGGATGAATTCTTGTAGGTGATTTCTGTTGATAAATGTTGGTAAGGACTTACCAACTATGCATAGTAGCCATTTCAAGATATTTTTTTTTAATAATACATAGACTTACTTATTGCCATATTTGGATAGCTCTACCTATCAAGGGAGCCAGTGAGTAGTCTGGTCGATACTGTGGTAAAAGTAACGTTGCTAATGTAAAAGCTGAAGATGGTTTTTTATGTAGTTGCTATGGACCTACTGAGTCGCTACATACAGAGCTTGAGCTTTTGCTGTCTTGCATGTTGTTTATACGCTGTAAAGACGGTAGTCTAACTGCTACCAAATCGGAGTGGAAGCATTTTGCACTTGAGTTTGTTCAGGTGTGAAGCAGTGCTGGAGGGAGGAGGCTCTGGAGAATATAGCCATCAAATTCAATCATTATCTGTGAGAAGAACAGACGCTGCAGTCTAGAGGCAGGCAGGAGTGTGAACTGATGTGCTGCACATTCATCACAGTATGCTGCTGATACTACTTAAAATCCTGACTTACAGGCACACTATTCCTCAGTGCTCCTAAACAGCACAGTGCTGCTCAAACTGTGTGGTGGGCAAATGGCTTCAGGTGTGGACAAGCATACTCATACACTCAGGTCTCACACCTGCAGATTTTTGAGTGTAGCCCCCTAGAGGGGAAAAATTAGGCTGTTAACTAATTTCACAACAAAGTACCAAACATTTCATAGCCATTAAAATCCTTGTATACTGTAGCTTTCTGGCTGTGCTCCAGCTTTTACTAGCAAACACTTCCTTCAAATTAGCTGTCTTTTAATACACTACTTTTGCAAGAGCCTGGTGATGCTAAATTTCAGTTCAAAGTAATACATGTTGTTGGATTTTACACTTCTTTGCTATATATACTGAAAATGTGCTTGACAGTCTTGATTTAGCTGGAAAGAGTTGGGAGGGGGAGTAATCAAATGGTTATTCATATTGTTAAGTACTTTGTGCCTGAAAGTACTGAATCCTCTTACTTGTTTTGTACAAAGTTAAATGCTAGTGCTGCGCTAGTATGTAGGCAACTATGACGCACCCACAACAGTGGCTTGCACAAACAGCCTTGGGGATTGCAGTCATCTTTATTAAGAAGAGGAGAGTTGCACTGTGTATTGTGGTTTTGTCTACAAAATCTTGCAGAGAGATGCTAGAAAGGTTTGAATGTCTTGTGAGCGGGGTGGCACTTGTGATAATGATCAGAGCTTATCTATAGTGCTGCTTATTTGAGAAATTAAGCTCAAGATGTGGTGCAGGCTGATTATGGTACAACTAACTGCATCTTGATGCTGTCTTTCTCACAGAGACCTTTAAATCATGTGGCAAGTTCAAATTGGATCATTAGAGCTGTACAAAAAGGTTAGAGGAATAGATAGAGAATATGAGCAAAATAATCATCATAGCAGAATGGGAACATGAGCTCACCTGCCTGTTTAGCTGTGTTTTTCAAGAGCTTTGGTAAACACAGTCTTACATTTCAGATGGTGCGGATCATCCTTTCTGAAAAATCAAGGCCTTGTAAATTTGCCTCATGTTAGACATCCCAAATAGAGATTTTCAGAGACCAATGTTCCTCTTATTTTTCAAGGCTGGGAGAGATGTGATAAGGTCTTCCCTTACATACATCACTATCATGTTAGTCTCTTTGGGCCTTTGTGTTGATCAGAGATTTCTCAGGCATTGATCCATCCTGGACAGGTCACTTGCCTTCCCTAGCCTAATCACCCTTTTTTTTCCCCTTCTTCTCACAAGACTGCTACCTGCCCAGAAGCTTCTTTGCAGGGCATAATTTTCAATCCTTCTGATTCTAGCCAGCAAATTGGGGAAAAAATGTCCTAAGATAATACTGAATTATAAAAGTTAGATAGAACGTTTTGGTTATGATGATTTTCCTGTTTAGTAGAAACACATTCTTGATAGTGAAGTCTATCTCACAATGTGGAGTGGTGTGAGGATTGTTGTTTGTACTTGGTATAACTAGACACTTGCAAAATTGTGTAACGCTAGAACTGTTCTCTACTTATCCGAGACTAATGTTATTAAAAGAAATGGTGGATAAATTAGGAAATTAACATCCTGTTGCCAGGTCAACCACATTCCTTATTTGTAAGTATCAGCGTGTGTATGAGGAGGATAATATGTAGTGAGGACAGACAAGAGCTGCAAGCTCTCCATAGCACCATGGGAGGGAAAGGTTGTAGAAAATAATGCCTTTAGCAACAGTGACCTAAACCCTTCATTCTCTTATCACTCTGTGTACGTGTCAGTGAGAAAGAGGGAAAATTATTAGAAGGATCAAAAGGCAAAATTCTGTTTCTTAATTAACTGTATTTCAGTTTCCTGAGGACACACACAACATATTTCTGTGTGTTTTCTGAGATTTCAGTGGTGACGAGAAACAGTGCATCAAAGATACTGCCTCACTTAAACTGCCCTCAATTTCTTTGTGTTTACAGTAGGTGATTTATTGCATTCCCAGGTTTTGACTTCAATCCTGTAAATGTTTTGTTAGGCTTCATTACTAACCTTCTTGTGAAATCTACTTGCTATGAAAAAAAAAAGGAAAAGAAAGTTTGAGTTTTTTCTATTTGCATCATCAAGCAAAAAGTTGTGCTGTTATGATGAAAAAAGTGTAGTGGTCACAGTCTTTCCTCTTTCTAGGCTGATGGTATTGGAAGTGTAAAGACCAATAGTTATCTGTGTGAGAAACAGTGATGTTTTAATTAGAATGTTTAAAGTAAGTCAGTTGCACCATTAAACCTATAAAGTGCATATTTGGGGAGTGTGCCCAGTATCTTATTGGGACTCTTTTCCAGAAAATTATATCAGTCTAGCTCTGGTCTCTTGTTCCACATGGGCATAAGGGTTAGGAATACTGTGGTGGGAAAAATGTGGTCATGCTTGAAACAGAGGCAGTGCCTGTCTCCTTTCAGCAGGTATTCTTGCAGCCTATTAAGAGTTGCACAGATGGACTCCAAAGGGAGTCTCTTTCATCAGTCCTTTAACTGTAATGATACAAACCAAGACAATTTTTTAAAAGTGAGGTTTAAAAGTTAGACGTTCAGATAAGTGTTTTGTTTTTGTTTTTTTTTTTTTTCTGCTGGGTACCCAGCACTTCTTGTTTCAATCTGCAGATGACTACTAGGTGCTCAGCATTTAAGAAAACAGGGCACTTATGTAAGTACCTACGTGCAGATGTAAGTCTGACAGGCACCCAGTTTTCAAAGTCTTGCCTACTGGGTGCAGTGTGGGTCGTCGAGAAATTTTAGGTAGGCTCCTTGGGGATGTGAGACGGAACCATTGATACAGAACACTTGTTTTCTAGCTGGCAATAATTTTATGAAAAGTGGCTGTTGATCTTTTCTACTCTAATGTGTTTCCTTTTCCTTCCCTTACTTCATAAGACACTCTTCATTTGACTGCTGGGAAATCAAGCCTAAAGTATTGTTGTATCATGTGTTACAGCTGCTCCCATATAATTTTCTGTTCTATTTGCATAAGACAGAACAGAATTGAAGTACTCTTCTTTCCACCAAAGATTTCTGTTTTGGCGAGAAGGAAAAGAAAACCAACAACTTGTCTCATAGGTTTAGAAACCTGTAGTTTCATCTTTACAAAAATGCTATACAAAACAAAGGGTAATAATGACTTTTGCGGAGATGTACGAAAGAGAACACAGGGGGAACCCAGGGTACTTTATTATTTCTGAAATGAAATTGCAGTGAAGAAGGGGCATTTTTGTATACATGAAAGCTCTGTCTTTTTTTTCTCTCACCCAGCTCTGAAGGTAGTAATACAGTATTTGTCTTCTGTTTAGGATAAGCGCATGATTGGCATTAAGTGTTCAAGTGTATGTCTTTCTTTTATCTCCCACAAGTACTGTTTTCCCTCCTTCTGTTCGGTTAAGTCATGTTCTGTATTTTATGCAGCCTAGAAAAGGCTCTGTGTTCTTAATCTTGTTATCTGCTTTCTCGGCATTTATTCATTTTTCAATTGCCTATGGAAGTGGAAAGGTTAAGATACAGTAACTTGGCTCTGTGATGGCAGAATCTTTCTTTGTAAAACTGCTGCTTGCGTTTTCTTCTCAATTTGTCTTTTGTTCTATATACTTCAGCTTTAGGATAATCACCTATTATATTAGATACAGATCTTCTGATCTTCCATAGATGCATATAGTGTGTTCATGGAAATAAATAGAATTATGATGTAGGCAAGATATAACAGATGTGCTAACCTGTAAAATACATGACATAATGCGATTAGTTGGAAAATATGAACTAGCATAAGTTATTAATTACAGAGGGCGTCATCCATATCCTCTTTACTGAGTTTGTTATAGCAGTGTGTGTACACAACAGCATGTTACTGAGGCATCAAGGTCTTTGTTTTGATACCCAGAAGTGTTGTTTGGACTTTGATTTGCTTCCCTGTGTTCTGTCACATGCTATTATAAAGCTTTGGGTAGAGAATGTTCCCAGTAAAACAAATTAGGTCTGCAGACTGTGTGCTTTTACTAATTATTTTCCATATTCTCTGTTAGATGGATACTTTTCAGGTTGATCTTACTCTTATGGAAAATTGTCTTGATAGATGAGTAGCTCAGAGCAACATCTGTAATTTATGGATATAGAAAACGCATGCAGTCCCTCACTGTCTTTACAGATGTGCTTTAGGGCAAGTGAGATGTTCAGATAATGGAAAGGGGGGTTGTTAATAAATCTCAGTCAGGAAGACAATACTTACATCTTTTCCTTAAAATAAATTCAAAACTGAATTCTAAATTACTTTTTAAAACATCATTAGTGCTTTTTCTTCACACTATTGCTATTGTTGTATTGAATGCTGGATAATATGCCTGATGTGTAATTTAAAAATACAAGTAATTAGATGGTGAGATTTGTTTTCCAAAAAAGAACTAGCAAATCACTCAGACCCCATAAAAATGTAGACTAGTGCTTTTGATTAGTTGTTGGAATCATTTAAGTTGCTATCAGTGTTTGTTTCAGAATTAGAGAAACTATTACTGTATATTGGGAAAATGACTGCTGCGGTATTAATAACATTATTGTAATCTGTAAAGACTGTGAAGAAAATGAACAACATAGAAATTGCTGCTCTGGAACAGACCAGTGATCCGTGCAGTCTAGTATCCTGTCTCTGACAGTAACCAATATGTGATGATTCAGAGGAAGAAATACACGCAGCCAATTGTGTTATAGTGTACCACAGAGGGAAATTTCTTTCTGGCCCCAGATGGTGCTCAGTTTATGCCTTAAAGCATGAGGATTGATAGCCATTGTAAATTTTACCTTAGCTAGTGTAACCAAATTGGATTGCTCCTTGTTGTCCATAACCTGCCCTTCACCTAGCCTTCATAGAATTACAGTCCTGTCCCTTATTGCTGGATTCATAGCTTTTACATTTGCTGTTTAAAGCAGATGCAGTAGTGCAATCCAAGGACTTGTGCCACTATTTTACATGATGTCATGCACCATTGTATTTTTCATCGATAACAGCCTGGTTCAATGCTTTTGGTTAAACTGAAAATGATACTTTTCTGTGGGGCAGAGCAGCCACTGCACTTGCTCTGTGTCAGTTCTCTGCCAGCTTGATAGCAACTGTCTCCTATTCTGAACATGTGAGTCTTGGTCATGAGAAGAGTTGAAGAGTATGCGTAGAACTGACACTCTAAGACTTTTGTGTCATTGCAGTGGCCTGAAAGGATCAAAATTGGGTTCGAAGTGTTAGCACACCCTGCAAAACTTGACCTCAGCAGCCTTTGAAGGGAAATTCAGCATCAGTGGTGGTCGTTCTGTCCTTTCACTTTCTACATCCTGCAAAACTGACATTATATATCCCCATCTGAAGACACTGGACTGCAAGGTGCTGGTAGAGAAACTAATATTGCAGTGCAGTTTTATTGCAGTGTATATATGACATTTGGACCAAAACTTATGGAAGTTCCCTGGATTCAGCTGTCACAGAAGCAGAGACAAGGGTCTTTGTATTAAGCCTTGGTACATTTCATTTGCTATGCACCCACCTAATAAAACCTTGTAGTCTGAGGGGAGCTTTCTGACATCTGATGGTCTAGTAAAATAGTTGTTTATTGCAGACAAAAAAATGACCTGAGTTTAGGCTGGCATTCATAATGCAAGACAGTGCAGGCTTTTGAAACCGCATGCGCTGATGTTGCTGCCCTTCCAGGTCTTCTTGGCTACAGGCTAGTTTGGTGGGTAACAGCACTGCACGCCTTACAGGCTTGTGCATCGCCTTTTAGCAAGTCCTTCCCCGTGTCCAGGGTATGGAGAATCTGCAACAGTACTTACGCAATCCCTGTCCTTCTTGTCTTTGCCTCCGTAGGTGAAGATCAGTCTGTGACTTCACAGATAACGTTCAAAAAGCAGCAAGCAGTTATCACAGGAAGCAGATTTTTCTCAGCAGCTTACAGACTTGTCATTAGGTGCTGCCTTTCAGCCTTCCAAATGCATGCTCCACTGTCATTTTGCTGCTCCTTGGGAGATAATTAAACAACTCGTGTCTCCTTGCCAAATGACCAGTCAAAGCCAGGGAATCTGGGTTTCCTGAATGACAGTGGAAGATCATAGCAATCTTGGGTGAAAAAATTCCATTTCCTACTGAAGGAGGGAGGCCCAGCTTTGTTTTAGACTCTTTCAGTATTACTGCTGATGAATCTTCCGGAAGGATCACCTAGGCTTTAAATCAACAGGAAGAAGTAACCCTTTTGTTGGTTGGTAAGTGGCAATGTGTCATGTGACGCATCTGTGAACCTCAGCTGATCAAATCCAGTGGAAATTGTCCTTGAGTTGTCAGGCTGTACGAGCTGGCACATTGCCTCCTCCTTTAGAGCAGACTCCAGTTCTACCAGCACTGCGGTAGTTGAATGCTCACTTGAAGTCCTCACTTTTTGTATGTTAGTGAGGAAGTCTTTGTTCAGTGAAGGGACTTGTGGTGGTGATATGCTGCTACCTAAGCTTTGGAAAAGGCTCCTGTTGTCCTGGACTTCTACAGGCAGGGTTGGTCCTCATGGGTTTGCATGGTCATGTCCCCTCACTCCGCCTTCCTTTTCTCAGCTGAGAAACAGGACCGTAGCCAGAGAGACTAGTTCAGGTGAAATTCCTTCTGAAGAAACCTTTAGGTTTTCTCCTCTAATACTCCTCCTTTCTCCCAGCCCAATGGGGCAGCTCCCTCAGAGCCATCTGGCTGTGCAACTGGAAATCTGGATGCAGCAGTCTCTGTGATCAATGACTGCAGAAGGACAGCGTTTATTTGCAGCCATGCTATCTGACAACGGGAAATTAGCTTTTTTTTTTTTTTTTGCAGAAGATAAATGAAGTTTTGTATAGCAGCAGATGAACTGGAAAATTCTGCTGGCTTAATCTCAAATCCCTGATTTCCTTCCACTTCTTGGGTCTTCCATGTAGGTCCACAAAACATTTTCTAATAGTGTATAGGTACAATTCCGAGGTAGTTCATTGGTAGTGGACTGCATACCTTGTGGGGAAAAAGTAGTTTGGTGTGGTTTAAAGATGAGATGCCCCAATTTGAAGACAAGAAATAAGATGAAACCAGCTCTGTCGTTATTCATATATTAGACTGACATTATATACATAGAAGAGAAACACGTCTAAGCCTCCAGTGTGCAAATTGTTCACTAAGTAAATCCAGCATTTCCATAAAGCTTTTGCTCTCTCACTTGCTCTAGAGATACACTACCTTTGTCTTAACTGCCTCACATTTCTCCTCATTTTAATTACCTTCTCTTATGTTCATATACAAATTTCAGAACTCAGAGATCCCCAGGCCATAGTTTTAAGAAGAAAACATGTTTTTATATTGACTAATGTGGATAAGCATGAGGAGGTTAATGGGAATCCAGGACCTTCTGCAAAGTTAATGTGAATCCAGGACGTTCTGCAAAGTTTCATATTTTGGCTTTGTCCCACATGCTTTGCTGGGCTTTTGTAACACTGATGAATGAGTGCTCGGACAAAAAAGGTGTGGGGGTTGTTGAACTCTTAGGCCACATTATGGGGCCTGGCTGGGGGCATGTCCTGCAGCGGCAGTTATGCAGCTGGAGTAAGACATGCATGCCCCTGCCTACCACCCAGCAGTGCTGCGTTTCTTTGGCTTTGAAGGAGCCTGGGGAGAAGCTGTTGTGCCCTGGAGCACCCTGGACTGTGGGAGCTGCCAGCAGTGTGCTCAAGGGACAGGGAAGAACTTTAAAACTCTGAGCTCCCCTTGGTAAATCCTTTTCTGCTTCAGGCAAATGAAGACGAATAAAACCTTCCTTCCTGGTCCTCTGCAGCCTTTTAGCCCCTGTTGACCTCAGCATCTGATGAGGGTTGCTTTGACCCAACAGCCCCTCCTTATCGTGGAGGTAAATTCTTACCTCTGGGGTTAGGAAGTCTCCCAGTTCCTGTTGACCTCAGGGTTCGGCTCTGCCACAGGAGTGAGATGCTGCAAGTCAGCTGTTTGGTGGCATCTTTCAGCTGTCTGAAGCAGCGGCCTCTTGCCCAAATGTTCAGCAGTGCTGCAGGAGTCCCAGGGCAGCAGCAGCAGCTCCTGCTACGTTGCAGAAAGCTGTCTGAGCAAAACCCCATGTGTCTTAGCTTGTACCCCACATGGCTCTGCTAGCTTCAGAATAAAATGGTGGGGTGGCATAATTGCCCGATTCAGGCAGGGCTCGGGAAGGGGCCCTAGTGCTGAATTGAGTTAACATACGCTCATGAAGTGGTTTTCCAAAGCAATGCGGGCAACTTTCCTGCTCGGTAAAGGAAGAGAGCTGCTGTTTCGCATCACGTCCCAGCCAGAGCTGTGAGAAAGAAAAGAATATTCTTTCTCTCATTGGTGTGTATTAACCTCCCTTTGCAGGGATAGGACTCGTGGTGGCAATGTCTGGATGCTGCAGATTACCCAGGAGAGCGTGTATTATGCAGGCATCAAGTTTCAGCAGTGCTGGATTTTGTTTGGGATTTTTTTTCTGCAGCGTATCAGCCATGTTAAATTGATTTGTGGGACCCATGGAAGCTGTTCAATGGGAAGAAAGCTAATTGTCCTTTCAGTCTGCTCTTCTCCTGTCCCTGCGTGCATCCAGGGAATCTCAGACCTCCTGGTAATCCCAGAAACATTCACACAGTGAGGTGTGGTTGTGTTTAATGCACAAAATGGTGCTTTGTTGTAATCTTCCCTATATTTGTACTCAAGAGGCCAAACCTCATTTTTGTTTGGCTTGTCCCTGAGTGCTATTGAATGGACTTATTGTGTGAAATAACCATGAGTGTCAATCTCTGGTATTTCACCTCAGAAATTAATAGTACTTTTCTTGAGACAGTCTCCCTCAACTGTCAAAGCTGTAATACTGCTGAGCCGTCGGGCCTGGAGGGGGTTTGGGGAATGAGCTGCTCTGCCTAGGTGCGATCGTGATGTCAGGCCCAGACAAACTGAACTAAACACACACTGGAATTTGCTGTCAATGTTATATGTCCTTTCAGGAAAATGACTGACTTCTTTTCCTTCAATTTTCCTTCACCTTTTTTTAATCCTGTGTGTCAAACCTACATCTATGTGAGTAGTTACTGGCTGCCAGAAACTCCCCTTCAGGAGAAACAAAGCGAACGCCCCCCCGCCCCCACCTGCCATGCCCAGCACAGTCGCTTGTGTGCTATTAGAGTCAACCTAGATTTGATGCCAGTTGATAGTAAAGAGGTGCTGTATGACTCCTAACTGCTTCTTGTTAGCACTCAGCAGAGGGGCGACAGACACGTCAGTGCTGTATTTATTATCGAAGTATGGACAGCATGAAACTATTTTCCTTAACAAAGTTTAACTCATTAAATTATTTAACGTTAATGGCCAGATGTGTGATATTAAGACTGTGATAGTTTATTAATTTGTTTGTTGTAATGTTTTTAAACCAGGCATCCTAGCTAGATAGCAGTCTGTGTGCCACGCTCAGTCAACTGTACTCATAAGGCGAAGGTCTGTTACATCTGTTTTCATTAGTGCCTTGGATTTTATAAGAATAAACACACTTTGGAAAAAAATCACTTCAGACATCATACACAGAAATCATTCATTTCGTCATCCTGGAGTGCTTCTAGAGAAGGTCTGCATGTCTTTTGATTCACTGCTCTGTCTTTATCTATCAGTGTCATTGCCTAAAACACCATGTCAGTGTTCCTGTGAGAATGTCCTCTAAAGCAGTGAAAGCATTAGCACCCACTAATCTCTTCTAAATTGCTTTTTACTGCATTTGATTCCTGAAATGTGATAAAGTAAATAAAATTGCAGGCTTTGCTTGTTTCTCTAGTATTCCATGGATATTGTTATTATTTACTTTATTTATAAACAAATGCAGGGCAGCACATTCACACACATACAATCGAAAATGTCAGCTTGAGTCCCTTGCTGTTTAGGCTATATTATATCAGGCACCACCATAAATGCAGTGACTTTGTTTTCTGATGGATAAGACACCTTGAACACTTTGTCCTTTTGCTCCCTGTCACTGCAGCACTGGCAGGCATCATGAGTGCATAAAATACATTTTAATCTTAGGCCTCCTTGGTGGCATGGAGAGGCGGGGGGTACTGAGTCTTGTACCCAGCAGCGTGGGTTGAGTTTCTTAGCTTCAGATGTTCTGACTGGATCTTCTGCAACCGAATTGTCCTAATACCTGAGAAACTGCTGGTAATTTTCAGCCTAATGGCCAGTTTATACCTCTTTTGTTCTTGTGGGGGCTTTTTTTCTGCTTGTTTACCCCATTCTAATTACAGATAACATCCCACTTGTCTATCGAGCTAAGCATCTCAGCTTCTCTATCCTTCCCTTGTAAGATATGCCTTCTGGATTGTTGTGGCAGCACTTCTCTGCTCTGTTCTGGTTTGTGAATCTGTCTTGAATGTTGAAGACGTTATCACATGCAGTTTTTGAAAGAAAGCCCTTGTACAGTGGCATTACTACTTTTCTATCTACTAAAAATGCCTTGATTGATGCTTCCTAACATTAAATTTGTCTCTTTCATAGCTGAATCTTACAGACCATACATTCTCCACCTTAGTAATTTCTTATTGATGAGCTCTCAGCTTCTTGCAGGAGTATTTGCAGTTAGCTCCCAAGTGCAGAATCACAATATTTTTCTGTTCATGTGGGACTCATTTCACATTTCTTGTCACCAAAGAAATCCATTGCTTTTGGGGTAGTTATTGCAGTGCTCCTCTGCGTTGGCAATGACACCCCACATAGCCGACTCTCATTAGCCCGCTTGTTTATGCCAAGGTTATTAAAGAAAATACTAAACTAGATTTATCCTTGAAAAACTCCCGTAGCCAAGCTCCCTGCTGTCTGACATTCCTCCCCTTAATACTTCTTGTTGCTGTTTTTCCTTCACCCAGCTGCCTATCCACCAGCTACTACTTTCTAAATTGACAAATGGTTTCCACTGGAAATGCTTTGATGAAGTCCAGCTATATGAGACTGCCTGAATTTCTTTTGTCTTTGTCTAAATCATGGATTATTTTACCATGTCAGCCTGGAGAACTCTTTGAATTTTAGACCATTTTGCCTTTATGTCCATGTCACTCATTAACCTTCCTTTCAAAATTTGTTCTAAGTTCTCCCATACTCCTGAGGTCAGACTTACAGGACTGTATTCATTCATATTACTTTCTTATTCTTAATGCAGGCACTACACATACTGCTCTCCAGTCAAATGATATCACTTCTAACTGGATAGACTATTATAAAAATACTTGATAGAAGACCATAGCAGACTATTATTTCTATGAGATACCGTTATTACGGAGCTGTGAAAATGAAAGGTGTAGTTCTGTTTGGCTTTGTTTTCTGAAAGGAACTTTTAACCATGGTGAGATGAGAGAGGTCAGTTGTGCTATAGGGATGAGGAATCCTAGGCTAGTTTTTTATTTAGCCTTTAGTCTTTTTAATGTATGCATTGGTTTTCATTTCAGTGACTGTTTACAAAACCAGATCTTCTTGGAATAAGAGTAGAAACAAAATGAATAATACAGTGGTTTCCATTAAAAAAAGAAAAAAAATATCAACTGTTGTCATTATATATGAGAAAGGGAAATGACTTTGGTATCTCACTTCTCACCAGCTGAGTTGGTAATAGAAATTGAGAAGCACTGAAATGATGTCCTTAAAGGGCTGTTTTCATTTTGATAGGGCTGTCTTTTTCTTGCATTTTAACAGTTTTTGAGCAGTCATCAGCTATCTTGAATGTCACCTGACATGGCAGTACATGTTATGATCTTTTATTAACATAGGGGGTATGATGATAAATTATGCCAGCTGTGTATTCATTCACAAATTGTGGTCAGCAGAGTGTAGTCCCTACATCAGTCTAATTTAATAACTCTGATGGGAAATACTTTATTTTTCCTTTTTTTTTTTTTCTTTTTCTCTTTGACTTCTTTGCGTGATGATAAACTTAATGTTAGAAAGGCAGCACGTCAACTTCCGAATTGAGATTTGAACAGTATTTGGACAGGACCTGTTCTCTTTTTAAGAAAAAAGCTGTGAGCTGTTTAATAGACCCAAGCGATAGGGGGAAGCACTGCTTTACATTCATTTGTGTCATAGTGCTAGTACCTCTGTGTCCCCTAGTATTTAGGTGGGGAATTGCTGTTCACGCGCTGATGCGGAGAGGAGAACGTGTAGTGTTGAATCACTGGTAGCCCATCCGTGAAGGTGTCTGGTAATAGGCTGACTTCGGGGAACTTGCAGCCAGATGGTCCAACTGTGGACCGAAGGATGTTCTTTGGTTTTATTCCATCTTGCATTTTAGTTTTCAGTTTGCTGCATGTGGATTTCATGGATGATGGGGTCTGTTTAAGAGGAAGTATGACGCATTTCAGCTGAACTATGCACATGAATATAGTAAGCAAAATTTGACCCAGTTTGGTTCATCTTCTTGCGCCTTATATAAATGGCCTTGACCCAGAGAGTTTACACATCTAAAAAAATGTCCAGATGAGCATTTGATTGTTTTTTCTTTTTCACAGCTTTGAAAATGGGGTGGGGAGTAGAGGAACCCAGCAAAATCACAAGTATAGTTATCACCCGGATTGCATTGCATGATCAACTCTGGAATAATAAACATTTCTAAGAGAAACGTATAGGCTTTGTGTAGAAACTCAGTGAAAAAATATGATTTATAATAACTTCTCAGACCCCAATTTTGCATTGGTGGCAGATAACAAATAGTAGAAGAATGTTTCTTGGCTTTGTTGCTACTGTATAATGCAGAGCTCATGCACATATTTAATATGTTTTTAAATAAAAGACGCAGTTTGATAAATGGGTGGCCCGGTATTGCAATCACCACGCAGAATGGACAGCTGTACTATCATTTCCCCATCAATAACATAGGGTTTACATTTGCATCAGATGCTAATGTAAATGCCTTTACATTTTCCGTTTGCTTAGGTATAAAATGATTTGGGTAATGGATTCTTTATTGCACTATGCCTTGTGGCTGTGCAACTGATTTAGTCTGATACCTTACTATAATTTTCTATGGTAGGTAAGAAGACTGTATAGTGTAGAAAGCTGTAATTTAATAAAATTTTTGAGACCTCAAAAAGGTGTTTTGCCTTCCAGGGATTTCCAGCGCAGTTTAAATATTTGCATGGCTTCGCAGCTAAATGTTGACAGGGTTGTGTAGCTTCTCATCTGCTGGGATATTGCACCTGAGGAGAAAAAGAGTAAAAAAAGATGTAAACTTTTTGAAAGATTTCTAATTCTCTTAATAGGTAGCATCCAAATATTCATGCTTTTATTCCCTCCTCAGAGGTGACCAGCCTTTACGTATTTTTTGGCTGGATCCCATACTTCATTTATGGATATTCACAAGATCTCTAACAATAAGCAAAATGGAGACGAATTGTTGTAGACCTTGTAGCCTTTGAGTAGAACCTGAAAAAACTGTAAAGTGCAAGGAAGTGTTAGCACTAAGGATCCAAAAAATGTACTGTACTGTTGCACTCTGGTAAGTACCTAACGGCCCAGATAAGCTTCATATTGTGATGTTACACTTCTCTTGCTTCTCTTAGGACTAAAGAGCTGTCAATGGGTTGCAATTCCTTTTGGTACTGTAATATATTGCCGCAAAAAGAAATATGGTAAGTATAACTGAACTAGAGATGAACTTACCCTTCTATATCAATCTTTCTCTGCAGCTATTTTTTCATACTAGTTATGGGAGGAAAGAATTTTCTAAATGACCTAAGTGACATAAGATCACAGATTTCATTATGAAGCAATTTGTAACTCTGAATTTTTAGTTAAAAAAAAAACACCACCAAATTCCAGGTGCACTTTCATAAAACTCATGAGAGTTGGTTCCGTATCTGCATAGCCTTTAAAGGGCAGTATGGTGAATTGTCCTTTTCCCCAAATCCCAGATTCTTTGGTTGTGCACCAGCTGGTTGGCAGCTTGAAACTTCTGCATTTCTGACTTGTCCCACCTCATGAGCCTGAATTCCCGGAGCTGCTAAGTTTGCCGTTCCTCGGTGCTTCAGTTCCTACGCTCCCTGGCTATAGAGTAGTCTAGCAGCATTCACTTACTTGAAAGAAAATCCTGAAATTCCTGTTCGGTAGGAAACACAGATAATTTAAATTTTTATTCCTTTCGGGAACAAATGTTCCCTAGCTATATTCTAAAGGTTGGTATTGTTTGTGGAGTAGAAACATGAGAATTCCTGCCCAGCTGTGCTCTGAAGTCCCACAGATGACTTCTGGAAATCCTATGCTGAGTCTTTGGCTACATTCATAAAGGATCACAACCAGGGAGCAGTTACTGCCAAGTTTTCTGTGGCAAGAAGGAGAATAATGTATTGATGAGTTATATTTGAACCTTTGCTTCATTTTACCATTTGTGATCATTATTATTGCCTACACTAGAATAATTCTCAGAGTTTGGCCTACGGCTACAACTATTCTGTTCCATCTGTTGCAGAGATGCAAATTTAAACAGGCAGAAAAATACCATCCCAACTCAATCCATGTATTAATACATCACGGCAAAATTTGCTACTTTTCAGTATAAGAAAATTTACTTTGGAAAAAAAAGGTTTTCTGTATCTGTGCATCTCAGGTGATTTCATGGCTCCTTCTCATAATACGTGTATTCAGTGCTTCGGAAGAAACAACAGAGTGGCAGGTGGTGTAGTGCAGAGAAGGCTCTTGTGCCTGCTGATGCATTAGCTGTATCAAATAAACCTCCACTGATTTTACTAATACAGTGGTACAAATGATAGACACTGCCTCAGGCCCTTTTGCTCCTTTGGAGTAATGGTAGCATTGGTGGGACCTTGCAACAGCAGAGCAACAGGGGGAAAATGATAGGCAGATAAGGTAGTAGCTGCTGCTTACTAAGTAGAATAGCAAAAGACAGCAGGTGCCTTGTGTTCTGTGTTTCCAGTTTGGTAACTGCAGTACTTCAGGTGTTGTGACTGTGTGAATAAAATGTTAGCGTCAATTTGAAGGATGTTTTAGATCATACCCTTTCAATGTTCAGCGTAAAAACTGAAGGGACAAGATCCACATCCTCTCACTTGTATGTGCCCTTCCTTCTTTTGCTGTCCTTAATAATAATTTCTCTAACTCCCCCACCCTCCCTTTTTAAGCAACATGTCACACCTCCATTGTTTCTTCTATCCCTTTCTGCTAAGGATATTGTATTCTCTTCCTACGGCTGTTAAAGTGATGCGCCTTAAATCTTCTTTACAATGCTGTTCTGCCTGTTGGAAAGCAAAGCATTGACTGTGGATATAATGCAGTTTTGTTTGAAGTGGTAATTAAATAAGAAGCAGTATATTGGGAGGCAGAGTTGCCAAGTGCCTAAGAAGGGAGTGGAAATCTTAATCTTTTCATGGTCTTCCGCCACTATTTGCTTAGGAAAGTAGAAGGCATGGGATATCTACCATTGGGAAAGAAGTTCTAAATAAAGTGTTGGTTTCCATCTGAGCTCCTGTTTGCAGCCCATTACAGAAAGCACAAACCTCAAAAGCCACTCTGACTTCAGTTCCCAATGAAGATCACATTCAATTATTTCTGTTTTCCAGTTTCTTTGACAGCTCAGCATCAGTCCTGCCTCCACCTCCCGCAATTTTAAGATCTTGTTCAATAAGCAGAACAAGTATAAACATGGTTCTGTACTCCAGTTATCCGGGAGGGAAGGTGGGGGAAAAAAAAAAAACCATCGAAATGCACAACGTGCTCAGTGGGGTATTTGAACAAGACAGATCAATTTTCTTTAAATTTGGAGTGTTGCCATAACTTTGAAATTCTTCACTCTCCGGTCTGTTCTGACTAGCCCTAGGTCCTTTCCTTTCGTTTTTCTCTTCCCAGCCTACATTCCCGTCCCTCCACAAATGCTGCTGACTCTGCTGCCTCCTGTTTCTCCCTTGCCTACGCTCTCAGAGTATCATTGGCTCCATGCCTTACTCAGCCAGGATAGTGTCACGAATACTGCATACTGTTCAAATGTGCATGTCTGATGTGCAAAGTTTTAAAGTAAATGCTTCTGAAGATAGAAACTGTGGGGGGAATATCACAAACCAGAGTCAAGAAAATTGCTGTGTTTTCTAAAGAGAGGAAACACATTGAAAATAGTCATTTGTAAATGACACATATGCCTGGTGAGTGAATCATATGCAGTGTCCTAAAAACTCGTGTGTATTGTGAAAATCATGTGAAATAGGGACCTCAAGATTATCTGTTTAACCCCATCTCCAGGGTGGTTCAGCTGTACCTCAAACATTACTACCAATGTTTATCTAATCTTTTCAAAGAGATTTCCATTATGGAAATTAAGCAATATCCCTAAGCAGCATATTTAATTTACTGGTGGTTTCTTATACATCTGAACGTGGAGGACATGTTACCTCTTCCTCTTTGCAGCAACACTTCATAAACATGTTATATACACGTTAGTTGACTTCTCAGTCTCTCTCTTCCTCCGATGGAGGACATCTCATTCTTTCAGTATTTGCTCAAAGGGCCTTCTATCCAGACATTGCTCATCCTAGTCATCTCGCCTTTAGATTTTAAGTGGTGTATAGTCAGTGGATTTTTTGAAATGTAAAGTTCTAAACTGAACAAACTACTTTGGAGAAGACTTTGTTAGCTCTTAGCACTGTAATGTTTGGGGGGTCCATTTTCTTCTCCCAACAGTGTGACAGCGTTGATTGATGTTTGATTTCTGAGCTATTTTTATGCCTCAGGTCCTCTTCTGTCTCCTAGCCGGTCATTTTACATCCAGTATTTGTGCAATTGATTGTTGTGACCTTCATCTCGCTGACAAGATCTGAAGTGTAACACTTAGCATTTGTCTTTACTGAGGCATATCCTATTTATTTCAGACCTCTCTTCCGTTTTCTTAGGATTGTTTGGAATTCTAATCCTGTTCTCCAGCAGTTTTTTCTCTTTGCAACTTTACGTGGTCTGCAAACACAGCAAGTGTATTACATCATCCAAGGCATTGATGAAATGCCTGTACACTAGGAGTCTCAGTAAGACAACAAGCTAGTGATAACTATTCTTCAAATACAGTTTTTCAACTAGGAATGTGCCTGCTTTATGTTACGCATATTCCCTTTAGTTCACTATGAAAATGGCATCACTGGTAGGCTTTCTAGTAATGTCATAGGAGTTTGGATTGATGTAATTTGTGTTGACTGCTACTGATCACCGTGCTGTCTTCTGCATGTCTGTAGATTAAATCTTTGTTGTTCTCTAACCTTGACAGCAATTATAGGAAGGTGCACTGAAATCTGATTCGCTCTGTTCTCCTTTTCCTACTCTGTCCAGTCTTTAAGGATCTCTTTGTCTTCCACAAGTCCTTGAAGACTTTTCTTGCCTACAAGGTTGTTGTCATTGCTTGTATCAGGCTGACACTTTTTACTTATGCTTCCTTGTCATTACTTGCTTGTAGGTGTCAGATAGTGTGCAAGAAAATGTCAACCTTTCAATTATTATACTGGTTTTAATTACTGCCCTCCTCTTAGCAAAACTGCTCTTTGATAGTTTTTTGAGATGAAGGCAGTTGTTCTTCTCAGCTGTTTGTGGTGTGCCTTTTCTGTTCTATTCCTGAGTCTTGGGGCCGGGTTCTGACCTAACCTCAGTGCCTCGGTATCTTTGGCTGTCAGGAGACATGATCTTCAGTCAGAATAAGCCAAGAGCATTTAAACTGTCTTAAGGTAAATCATCCTAACTGTGCCCCAGACCACATTTAGGAGGTGAAGCCATCTTTGCTTTTTGCCCTTTAACGCAAGCTCAGCAGATATCTGGCTCATCTGGGAAATGAGCTCACTGAGTTTACATGAAATACTTCATTGACTTAACTTTACTCTCCTTTGAATATAGTACTTCTTTAAAGTGCTTTGACAAAGTTATCTTTCTTCCCTTTTACCACACATTATGGGGTGAAAACCTTGCCCCACTGAAATCAGTATGAGCTTCAGTTAGGTCAGGAATTTCACCCTAGAATTTAAAGTACGGTTATATTGTGCAAGCCTTCAGTGCTTCATTTTGCTAAGCTTGCTTTTCATCTCTAACCACTCTTCAGTCAAAACTAAGTAGGGAATAAGGAGAGCAGTGCTTATAACCTTGATTTTTGTACAGACAAAAGCAATGTTGTACAAATTTTTATGTTTTTAGAACAAGGCCAAGTTCTCTGGAATCTATTTCATTACATGTTAAATAAATTTGGATAAAGAATGGATTTGTGTCTCAGTGAACAATCCCAGGAAATCTGAGTTGAATTGATGACCCTGCCGTTGGCATTACCTTACTATGCTTTCACTTTTCCATCTGTAAAATGAGGATAATGATACTGGGATTTCTTTAAAGCCCTTGGAAATCTTTGGCTGAGAACTTTTGGCTATATTCTACAAGTGACACTTCTGCACTTTCCAGAAACCTTTTCAGGCTTCCATTAAAAAAAAAAATAAATGCATTCAGCTTTTTGTACTGGCACTTAAAGACTTCAGTCTTGCTAGACTTGTGGGATCTCTTCCAAAAATGAGTCGTGAGAGATGGACTCTTCCTTTTGCAGCCCTTGGTCTTCATGCTGAGCTAGAGAAGGTTGGTCTTTTGGCTCCCAGCAGAAACACCCACCAGTACTGATGCTTCCAGGCAATGAGCGTGCCAGTTGTCTTGCACTTAGAAAGTGAAGTTTGTATAGGGCTCTCCTAATAGAGAGGTCGTTTTAGAGTCCCAATAGAGAGCCAAGTGCCTTTTAGAATATATTTAAATTAATGAAGGTATTAAGGGATGTTGGTGCTTACAATAGCAGAGAGCTGTTCTTAATGACATAGAATAGTAGTTCAGAAGGGAACAGGTCTGACTACACCGTTACATAAGAAACAAGCAGAAAAGAAACCAAGTTTGCTTGAAGATCAAAAATTCTGCATTTGTAGGAGAGGAAGATAAAGAAACTGAGAAACCTTATTATGTTGTGGCAGTTTCTGGACTATCAGAGTGAAGATCTTCTAATTATCAGGAGGGTTTTGTTTGGATTTTTTTTTTAAACAGCTGAGGATTTTAAATGAGAAAGGTAACTGTTACATAATATTTAGCACTGAAACATCCTGAGGTTTTTGTGCGACTCCCTTGGCATGGAGTCAAGTAGGGATAAAGTACTTATGTTTCTGTGTTTCTAAAAATGACTTTTTCAACACGCTGAATGATTCTGGGGTCTCATGGGAACAGTCTAGGCCAGACTGATAGCGGAGTTGCATCATAGGCTGCCATCCCAATGGAAATGGGAATAAGCAGACAACTTCCATTAGAGGCCACCATTGAGATTACAGCAGCGTGTCAGAAGTACTGTTTGCGTTCCAAAGAGTAATTACACATCGCTAGAACATGTTCCATATTGCTGCATGGTAGAAATAGTCAATATTGGCTTGGTGGGGGAAGGAAAGAGAGTTGCATACTGTAGTGGGAAAAGCTTTAGACACGTATTTCTATCTCATGGCATATTCTCTGCGAGATACTTTCTTGTGGAGGACTCTAAAAGCATGTACACTTCCATTCTCAATGATTTACAACCTTATATGTTTTCTAGGTTTTGGATCTAAATTGCTGTTTTGATATTTTTTCTGATGCCATTCTAAAGCCAAGGTTTTTCAAACTTCAGCTGCTTGCTTTGGGAAACCGTTTCACTGCCTATTAAATTTTACTGTGAAGCGTCTTTATCCCGATGGTCTGATTTTTCTTAACTTCTTCCTGTTCTGCTTAGATCTTTCTCTTTATTTTAACCCACAAAATTCCTAGCTTCACATCTAGGTTCAAGTGCTTGTACATTTTATGTAAGCTGGTTTTGTCCTCTATATTTTAGGTCTTTTGGGGTCTTTGGATGTCTGCCCTGTGAATCCTTGTATATTTTTTCTGCGTTAAGATGGTTGGCACCAGATGCATAGTCCTAAAATGATCCTTTCCTTGTAGGTTTATGTATATCTTCTGCTTTATGCCTGTGCAGCCTAATCTCTCATTTGGCACTTTGTTGCCAAAGCAGTTGGCAAATCTGTATTTCACAAATACCTTTCGCAAGTCATTTCTGAAAGTTTTTTGCCCTGCTCTGGTGCCAAAACGCAAGTTAGCTAATTTAAACTCTTAAGACACATTAGCATAGAGAAATGACTGAAACATTTATTGGATAGTGGAAAGCTTTTGCGGTTGTGCATTCAAAGGTAATTGCAAAGAAGGGAAGGTGGGAAGAGAAAAGTATCTGGGTAATCTTTGCACTTGAGGAAAACCTATGGTAGCCTGTGACTGCTGTAATGAACCCTGGGGCCACTGGTGGTTGGCATCTTTCTGCTCCTCTGCCTTGTGCTGGAAGGGTGGACCACCATGAAGCAGCTCCAAGGTGGATAGAAGGGTGCAAAGGCTGATTTAAAACTGCAACTGCATTTTACTCCCTGTCTTTGCCAAGTTTTTTGTGGTGAGAGCTAACAATTGGCATCACTGCCTCCCCGTGTGCTCCTTCGTAGGAGGGCGTAGGTCTCAGCTCAAGGGCATGTACCTCATGCAGCCCTTTGTAATTGTACAAGCGTGCTGGCTTTATTACAACTTATGTTCGCTTTGCTCTTTTCGTACAAGGGTGAATGATCCTGCAGAATACTAGATGATAGAGAAATGCGCCCGTTTTCTTAATTTCTATCTCATATATTTGCTTTTGTTTTTCAAGATGTGTCTTCTTTTTATCTCCAGTTGAGATTGCTGCCTTCCTAAGTCCCAGTGTGACATTTGTCTCTTCTCTTAGGCGTTCAGGGTATTTTCCTAGTCTGCATTTCCTTAGCCTATTCTTCGTAGCATTTTCCAGTGAAATCATTAGTGAGATCTATGAAGCGGGCTTATAAGAAAGATGGAGAGACTTTTTACCAGATCCTGTAGTGACAGGACAAGGGGTGACAGTTTTAAACTGAGAGTAGATTTAGATTGGAGATAAGGAAGAAACTTTTTTTTATGACAAGGGTGGTGAGACACTGGAACAGATTGCCCAGAGAGGGGATGCTCCTTCATTGGAAGTGTTCAACATCAGTCTGGATGGGGCTTTAAGCAACCTGACCTGGTGAAAGATATCCCTGCCTATCACAGGGGGGTTGGACTATAGATTATATTTAAAGGTCTTATCCAACCCAACCCAAACCATTCTATGATTCAGTCCTGAAAATAATTTGACCTCTTTAATGGGTATTTGGATGTTGGAATTGATGTCCATTCTTTGTTCGCTGGTGTAATGTTTAAGGTCCTGATCAAGTTATCTGAATTCAGTTCTTTTTCTCAGCTCAACAAGACCTGGGCTGAAACTGTTTTCTTTCTCAGTACTAATGCTTGATTCAGCTGTAGAGGTTCTCGATGCCTCTTCTGTCAGCCTAGGAGGACACTTACGGGAAAGTCCTTATTGCACCTTGGGTTTCTGTCTTATGCTTCTGGTTCAGAGGAATGCTTTGTGCTGTGTTTGCCTAGCTAGAAGAAGAAAGCATTTTGATTTCAAACTATTGGAGAGAGTGTGTTCTGCAAACCAAACTTCTTTATATCTTGCCGCATTACTTTCCTTGATGGCATATTGATTTACTTTATTCAGACAAGTTGGGCCAGGCCCAGCTTTCTGCCCAATTAGGTGTTTCAGTGTCTTGCAATTTCACATCTTAAGCAGGGCTCAGACTTGCTCCTCCGCCAAGCTCTGTAACTGCAGATTCTTCCTGTGCATTTCTTTTGGACTCATGATGAGCAAATGCGATGCAGATATACCTGGAGGCAAAAGCAGCAGGTTCCACCCCAGACGTTGGACACCTTTCTCAGCAGCACGTGGGATTTCTGCTCCTACAGCAGCCTCCTGTTTTCCCATGCAGCATCATGCAAATGAACAGGACTGGGCACAGAGATGAGTTTGAAAGTTTACTGTATAGGTGCTTGTGTCCTGTTCTCTGCAGAGGTTGTGTTGAGGATGTGCAGGCTAAGGTATCTTGAGCATAGGTCTCTCCAGCCATTACATTTCCTTCAGAAGGTTTTTTTCAGCACGTAGCTTGGTGTTCAGAGTTTGTGCTCGTTGTCTAGCCATGGACGTCTAAGTTAAAGCAAAATTTCAGATCACTTCTTTAAAAGCAGTTCAATCTGGTCCAGCATTACGGTGATGTTTGCTGAGATGGTTAAGCTGGTCAGAGAATCAGTTTGAGCTCCTAAACTGATCTGACTACTTACTCGCTGTTGCCAGAGGTGTTTAACCATCTGAACAGGGTCTGGGCGTCAGGTGGGCGTGAGAATAAGTGAGACGAGAGATGTGAGAACGGAAGAGTTGAGATGGGTGCAGCACCCCCACTTTCTCAGACAGCTTTGAGATATTTAACTGACGCTGTGTCTCCTGAGGTTTTAGCAGCTCTCTGCTGCAGGGACAGGCAGGCCTGCCTTGCTCCTGGCCACTGGCTTCCCATGTGTTGGCAGCTAACTGAGCCCCTTGAGCCAGCTCAGCTTAGCAAACCTCCAGAAAATTAACTGTTTATAAAACTGTGAGTTCTCCGACTGTGTCAGCAGACCAGCTCAGCACTAGACCAGTTCCAGAGGGCAGCAGGCTGTCTCTTTTAGGAGCAAGCCTCAGACTGACCGCTGTCCTGTGAAACAACCACCTGTCCTAGCTCCTTCCCCTAGAATGAGGTTTGGTACTTGACCAATGCCTTTAGATTGCCTCTAAACCTAAGAAAAAAATAATTCACTGATTTAGCTGCACCTAGATCTCTCCTAGCATAGGTGAAGCTCCAGTGGAGTATTACAAAAGCTGCTTTGACATTCATGCTTCCTTTTTGACAGAATAGTTACTGTATTTTTAAGTAAAATCTTCAGTGCACATGGCTGTATAATTTACAAATTGCATATTGCTAGCCCAGAACACTAAATTTTGTATTCAGATACTGTGATACTTTTTGTACTGCTTTGTTAGAGCATGAATTTTCAGTCTGAGAAATAGTGATGTTTTCCCAGTTTCTGTTGCTGGAAGTTGGTCATACAGGATTGTCCTCAGCAGAAGGTAGCACTGTAGTTCATACCAGCAGTTCAGCTTCTATGCAGTAATAATTAAAAGAAAAAATTTTGTATTTATTTGCTGGCCAATTATCTCATTTTTTAAGATTGGCCTTCACTGGAAGATAAAATGAAGAGAAATGCAAAAGGAAAATTAAGTCATTAATGTACTCTTTGCTTCTAGCTTTCACTTCATTTGATTGTAAATTGTTTGCAGTAAAATTGCAAATTAGTGGCTTGGGTAAAGCTCTGTAAATTCCTTCAATATCAGATTTAAATGAGGAGGAATCGGGCCTCTAACCTTCATGGAGTATAACTGTAGCTGGATGCGTTCCTAGGGGCTAATTATCCATTCCTCCATATCATTTGCTTGAACTCTCAATTGCTCACTGTTTCATGCACATTGGGTGGATGCTGGAAAATGCCAAAGAAGATGTGAGATGGAAACTTAGGCAGGGAGATGCTCTCACTACCAAACACGGATCTCAGAAGACATGCTGCATCCCACAGTGGGCTTCTGAATGGGAGCAGCTCTTAAAACCCCATGTTACTTTCCGAGAGTAGTGCAAAATTTACATCCTGAGCTGGCAGAGAGCGAGACAAGGGTTACACTGAAAGTAAGTTTTCTACGTTTTGTAAGAAGAGCAGATTGAAATAGCCATCTCTCCTGGAAAGAAAAAATACTACATGAACTTCACAGTCCGTTGTCTCCGTACCTTTTACCTAGGTGCAGGGGAAGCATCCTAAAATGTGGGCAAGCTAAATTTTGGCTTAGTGTGACATATTACTGCAGTCACTTCATTTATTTTATGAGAGAGAATTTCTTCCTATTTATCACACAGCTAAAAGAACTGTTCTTCCATTCTCAGGCCTGTGAAGCAGCATCTTTTGTCTCACCTGCATTGATTTTACCAAAAGCCAAAGTGATGGGAAGAATAATCCTTATGGGCAATGTTCCGAATTTTAAGAGAAGAGACAGAGAGAGAGAGGGCGAGCCTTTTACAGAGGGTCTTTTGGGAGTGTGGTGGTTGTGACGGGCCTGGAGGAACGGGGTCGATGGCTGGAGGTGGATCTGTGCGTGCTCAATTCTAGCTGGGTCTATGGGAAGAGGGCGCTTCTGTGATGCAGAAAATTTAACCCCCGGTTTGTGTGCATAAATAACTGGATTCAGGTATTAATTAGAGAGCATAATTTGTTTGGAGAGTCGAAGATTAAAGGAACTCTTGTCTTCCTGTCAGAACAATTTTGTCTGCATTGTGCTGTCTGATAAATCAGATTGCATAATGGGGGTATTGTGTGGATTTTCCAAGAGCAAATCAGAATATGACAATATTAGACCCATGTTTTTTTTTTCTTCTCTGGTGCACTCCTTATGTCTATGGAAGAGCTGCTCTCTTTACTCTTGGTTTTAACTGCCTTTGTACGCTCCTGTTAGCTGTGCAGGGTATTAGTCCTCTTGTCAGCAGGGAAGGCTTCTTTACCTCAGGCATTTGAGATAAAATGCTAGTCACGTGTCCTGCTTTTTGCACTTTGAACCTCTGTCTAATTCTAACTTATTTTCTCTGATGCAATGATCCTTCAGCCTGGAAAGGATAAGCAACAACACTCATCTATTGTCAGCTTTGCTCAAGCCGTGAGGAAGTGCAGTAGTTGCTGTTCTGTTTGTAAAACAACAGCAGCAAGAGCAAGATCTTGAATAGAACCAGCAAAAATAAAAACAAAACTGTGAGGCAAATCCTATTTATCTTTCTTACTGGGTAAAACCAAACATACATACAGCCCATGAGTATGTTATACATAGAGCTTGGGCTGTGTAGGGGTGGGAATGAATTTGCAAGGAGAGGAGGTCACCTGCCATTGTTAACAGTGTAATTAAGCTGAAATGAAACAATGAGATAAATACGGGGATTCGGGGTTTGTTGGTTTCAGGAGTTGTTGCTGTGTGGGTTTTCTTTGTTTGTTTTTACTGCTTTTTGTTCTGCAAAGCTGAGGATGTCTTATCTGTGGCTTTGTTGCTTTGGACACAGTTTGTGTCCGTCTTAGTATTTGTTTATCCTTTTGAATTGTTATGTTGGTTTAACGCTATGCAGAAGCCAAGTCTCAGAGAAGTGCTGGATGTCCCTGGCTTTTTTCAATCGGATATATTGTGTCACTAGAACAGTTAAATTTCACCAGCGCCAGGGTAGTATACCCAGTACACAGCCACATCGTACGCTGGCTCCGGAGCTTTTATTGCTTATGCTGTCACTGCGTATTAAGAATTAGTGAGCAATGCACGCTGGATTGTTTTAGACGTGGTTTATACATTATTCCTAACATACCCTGACAGACCGTACTATCCCAGCTGCGCTGCGTTGGTAGTACCGGAAGGAATATCAGCCGCTGTTGTTAAGTTTGGAATATAGGTTCATTTACAGTCTCAAATTCTTATTTATACATCGCTTTATGAAACAGGCATCTCTTGGGATGATAGTTCTGTCCAGAGGTGAATCTGTCTAGAGGCTTGTCACCAGAAGTAACTTCCAAATTCTGCATAGATTTAGAAAACCATGTATCACTCATGTTTCATAATGAGGAATATTTTCAAACCTGCCTTTACATACTAGATTTCCTAAGGACAAGAAAACACATGATTTTTAAAGAAAATAACTATATTTTGGCAAAAAAGCAGTAGAGAGAATGCTTGATGAGTATTGAATTAGGCAATGCTTGTTGCTCAGTTGTTTGTGAAATTGGTGGTAAACTGGTCTGTGCTTAGAGGGCCTGATCCAATTGCCGTTGGACCATTTGAGTCTTTGTGGACTATCTTTGTGGACAGACAAACATTAGATCTTTAATGTGGAAGCACACAAATAAATGCATTTTTCTGAGTGCTCTGTACTTGCTTCTCATCTGTCTTATGCATCTCCTGTATATCTTATATCTATAGAGTGGTGTGAAAAAGACTCTAGCTTGCCAGCTCAGATCTTGGGGTGAAGAGGGAGAGAAAAGCTGGCTATGACAGTTTTAAGCAGAGGAGAAGTTTGCAAATGGGGAAAGATGAGGAAGATAAAAAAATGCGAAAAATAGGGACAGGAATGGTGAAACACGAAAAGAAAAACATAGGGAACAGGACAAAGGAGGAAGTGAAACATAAGGAAACTGAAGTGCGAGTGTCAAAGAAAAGAGAAAATGAGGGAATCAAATAGAGGAAAACAGAAAGATTATGTAGTTGTCAAGTCTTTTTTTAAATATGTAAAACCAGAAGTGTTTCAAGATCTGAATGTGTATGTATAGAAATGAATATGTAGTTTGAGGCTTTTAAAATATAGGCTGTAAACTTGAATTTTTCGACTTAAATTGGAGTCCTGTGGGCTTAGTGGAGCCATACCCCACGTAGTTACACTAACAGATGGCCACATTAGTGATATCTCACATACAGGTGCATTCCTCCATCTTACTGCTCCTCTGTCCTTAATCTGCCATATGGCCAACAGTGATAAACGGTGAGGTCTCAAGAGCTGGTTCTGCTGGTAAGTGGCTGCCTGTGAACAGGTGAATCCAGACAGATTGGTTATCTGGTTTTGAAATGTAAAAATGCATGTGAGACTGAAGGATGGACACAAGGAACATCATATTACTCTCTTGTTTGGGATGAAATGGGGTATTTGAAGTGTGGCAGTAGTCAGCAGAATGGTGAAGGAAGGATCCAGTGCATGCCTAAAGCATGTGCTAAATGGGCAATAGAAACACAAACAGAAAAAAATCAGGAAACTTCTCCCCTAGGGACAACAACACAACATGTTTCTATAAAACTTATTTGTTTGGGAAAATGTGTATGCTAGTTAATTGAAACATTCTCTCCTGTCAACTGAGAATTGACAGGAGGAACACTAAAGCAGACAAGTAGCAGCAAACTGTCTGAAGGCACATTTTTGGAGCTCTGTCTAGTCTGCAGCTTTTTGAGTTCTTCCTTTTCCAAGCTCTAATGTAAAAATTTAAAATCAGCAATGAAATATATCAGGAAACTTAAAAGCAAATGACAGTTTGAAAAAAGAGGGGGAATGCAGTACTCAGATCTTACGTATATCAGGGTAGAGGAAACATGTTTTATATTGTTTGTGTATCTGTGGTATTATTAGAAATTCATTTCAAACTGAGGAGCTCAAAATAAAACTCCCATTTAGGAGCAGTTGTACTGCTCAGTTTACCACACTGATATTTACAGCCAACTAATCTGAATCCCTCCATCCCTTAGAAATTGTCAATCCTTTCGAAGGTCTGAGTGTCTTCCCACACTGTCAGATTTGAATATTTAACCTAGAGAATGAACTTGAGTTGAAATGCAACTCCTTTGGCAATGGAAACTTCCTTTGAAGTTTTTGGATCTTCTACATTCCATGTTTCCTGTTTTAAATTAAAAGAACAAAGCGCTCTCGAATAGCGCACTGTAAGCACCCGGTGTAACCTGCATCTCAGACATCTGGCTGGCTGACACGAGGAGCCAGACAGAAGGAGGAGGTCAGGGGCATTCCATTCATCTTCCCATCAAACAACCCGCCCTAGGTAAGAGAAGTTCATGCGGCTCAGAGCTAACATGGTTGGTTGTATCCTCAGTTAGAGGGCAGCCAGACGAAAGGCTTCATAAAGCAAGCTTATCCCTATGCTTTGTTGATGAGGGTGATGTAATACTCCACACTACCCATTGCAGGGCTTACAGTGGTGATCTCTTGGACAGAAAAGGCCTCACGTTCATCACATCTGCCTTTCTCTGAATTTCATAGGTCATTTCTGATCGAGCTCACGTAGACCTTCCAGGCAACAAGATTCAGGATCACACTTAAACTGTGAAGCTTCTTAGGATGTGCCTGTTTTGCACACATAGCACTGATGATCTCTCACTCTGGGCTGAATGATGTCTTCTCATCCTCATGTACTACCTTGGAGCATTCAGTGTTAGACTGAGGTCGTGCTGTCCCCCTGCAGAAAGCACAGTGTAGATTCCAGCAGCACAGAGATGCAGTAGACAAATAGCTTAGCCTATATTTCATCAAAACTATTGCTGTCATGTAGGGTTGGACAAAATCACCTTGTGAGCAGGGACCAGGGAGTTGAAGTTGGATCTAAGCAAGGCAGAGGGGAGGACAAACGAGAGGAGAGCTGGAGGATACTTTTGGCCAAATCTCAGTTGTCCTGTGCACTGTATGGTTCAGAAGCACCGCTGGATTCTTCTGTGCCATTAAGCTTTTGAGTGGCAACTTAATTTAATGATTTCTGCCATCTCTAGTTAGTGGGGAGATTCTGTCCTAGCTTAGTTATGATTTTATGGGACTCTCATGTCCCGTCTGGGCTAGAGCAATGCAGTATATGTGGGCATAAAGCTGTGGGTTCTTAGGCACCTGCAATCACACGGTGCTGCAGCATTTCCCCGCAGCAGCGTGTACTCGTGGTAGCACAATGCACCATTTCTTTTCTCTGAAGTACCGCTACAGCTGCTGGGCCATTTGGCAATCTGAACAGGGAGCAAGAGCCTGTACTGGCTGCCGACTTTTTGGTGACACCTAGTTTGTCAGACTATCTATCTCAGAAGGGATCTGGAACAGCTTTTATGTTAAAACATCTGTTGTATTTATAAACCTGCACTGATGCTTGAGGAGATGTCTGAAAAATTGTATATGCCATTTTTAGATGAAGTTTGAAAAACCTGGTGTATATCATATAGATCGTATACTTCATGTATAATCATAAACATCGTATATCATCATAAAATACTAAACATCATCACACAGCATGTGTATCTTTGCACAATGTCAGGGATCAAGGTTATAGATAAAATGGCAGGAGATGGAAAGAAAATGATATTCCCGCTTTTATTAAAGATTCAGTGGTTAGTGTGTTTGGATATTACCCTTTAATTTGTTTGGTCAGAATGACTCAAGTAATTACTGGCAGGTTTGTCTTTTTTATTGTTATAATTTGGTTCTTTCTTTTGCCTACATAATTGTGGAATTTCATTATTTCATTTTCTGAATGATTCAGGTGTTGACTTGCTCGTAGAAAACTTTGGACAGACTGGTAGTGAGAGATTTTTTTCTTTGAAACTGGATTCCATAAGCCGTTCAGAAAACCCTCCCCATAAGCATGCTAAAAGAGAGTTGAAGGCATCCGAACTTTTTTCTCTGGCAAAAACTCTGCGGTGGTATCAGGTGGATTCTGTTTTTCTGCTGGATGGGAACTAGTTGCTGATTGTGAGTCAGGAGCTGGGGGTGCTGTGGGAGAAGGCTTGGTGAAGGTAATGCCTGCACTAGCATTAGTGCTGTGCAGTGGGAGCAGAGCTGTAGTGCCAATCTTGCTGGTCCTGAGGACCTCATGGCCCCGTGAATGTATTTTTGAGGTGTTGGACTAGCTCTGCTTTGGTCCCACGTGCTCCGCTAGTGGCTGGAGTGCCTGGGCTGTGCTCCTGGAGAGCTGCTCCAGACGTAGTTACACCCCAAAGGAATCTTCTCTGTGGGCTTCCAGGCAGCACTGTGCTCTGTTGGGAGACCTGCTGAGCTGAACTACAAATTGGTGCAGACACAGCTGTTAAATGTCTGGTCTTATCTCTTGAGTAAGTAAATTAAGACCATAGGAACAGGCTCTTGGAGGAAGTGGCAACACTAGTACTGACTTATTGTTAGCTAAAATCAAGATCCGCTAAGAATAATACCTTTAAAAATAAAAAATCTTGTAATGTTGTTGACTTGGCTTCAGATACAGGAGAAAATGTAGAAGCTCTTTCTGGAGCCAAAACAAAAAGAGAAAAGGGAATCAGCATTAAAACAAGAGGGTAATATGCCAGAAACACTAGTGCAATTATCTCTCTAGGATAGCTGCAGATATTTTGACATAGTGTACGATGAGTAAGCCACTAGATTCAGGAAGTGCCTGTGTGTTAAGAGCATAAAGCAGTTATAGTCTTACACTAGCATTCTTAAATGTTTTTATTTAGAAAAAAACCCCATGGCTCCACCCACCCTAAAATCAAAATGTAATTACATGAAATGGAAGACATTTCTTAAACACTCTCAATTGGTGCGTGTGCTGCCAAACTGAACTCCATACCAAGTGAACTGCTTTGGTGAGTGCGTTAACATAATGGGGGTAATAAGGAAACCATGATGAAAAACTGCTTCAACAGTTTCTTGCAAGTGATGTGTTTACTACAGGACCATTTTTAAATGCTGTCACTTTAACAAATTAACAAATTTCTGCTTATTGAGCTATGTTGCTCAGGTGTCTTATAGGCACCATCAATTCCTATAAACCTAAACAGACTTTTCACGAAATAGTAAGTCTTTAGAGCGCTAACACAATTAACTTTGTGAGAGTCTATCATATCTTGATTTTGCAGCCAGTACAATTTAAAAAAAAAAGCTTAAATCTGGGATGAAGGCAGCTATAAACGTGGTTTTCTTAACAGGTTCGAGTTATTCTGCATTAATTTGAACATAAGATAGTGTCAGAACTACACTATCAACCGGAAAACTGAATTCTGGTTAAGCACATTTTGCTCCTGGTCATATTGGCTGCTTAAAGTGTACTTAAACACAGCTTGAACTGATTTGGATTTGTTAGTCTTCCTCTTCTGTCATTTCACTCTTCTGCCCCGATTTGTATTCCTGCCCTCCAGCGCAATGTCACGCAGAAATCTCTCATTCTCCTGTACCGTCAGGGCAGCACCATTGCTCTTTGAAAACATATTGTTGCAAATTCTACAAATCATGGAAAAAAACTACATAATCCTAAAAGCTATTGCTCTGTTCCCTGCATTAAATAGTCATATTTCTACCCTTCTCTTTCCACCCCCTCTCAGCCCAGACTAGCACACCTTCTGTCATCGGGGCGCCGAGAGCCCTGGCCTGCGTTCTCAGCAGAACAATGTGAAAGTCCTGGCAATCTTTCACTGTCGTTTTAAGAGAGGATTAGCTCTTTAATTGTTTTACATAAATACCAAGATGATCATAGCTTTTATATGTCAGTGCTCGCTGCAATTTTTTTTCCCTTAAATACCCAGCTCAGTGAACAGATTTTTACAATTTGTAGCTGCTCAGTCATTTTGTATGGCTTTTTAATCTCTAGAGGCCAGATGGAAGCATGATCCTTCAGCATTGCTTGTTTTGCCTAATGCAGGGATTGGAACTGCATTTGAATAGCACGCAGTCATAGATATGTACAAATATTTTTCTTTCCCATCCCTGCATTTTCTCTTCTAATGTCTTGGTTTGGTTTTCTTTAATGACAGTTTTCTACAGGGAAAACTATCACCAACAAGTATGCCCTGACAGAAGTCTTACACCGAAGAAAACAATGATTTTTGGTCAAGGAGATTTAAGAGAGAAACTGACACTCAAGTGGTAAGTTTCTGAGGCAGCTGATGACTTACCTTGGTTTCAGGGCACCGATAAAACTGCTGTTGGACAGATCTGGAATGATGTGGGGGTTTTCTTCGTTCTTTGTTAGAGACTTTATTTCAAGCTCTCCTGCGATCCTAACTTTGATTTTAGTTGTATTTATGGATTTATTCTCTGCTGTCAGACTGCAATCAATTGATTGAAATCCATAAACAATAAACATCAAGTTTCAATTTCAGATGCAGTAACAAAATGCTGTTGGAAGAAGTTTTATGTACTTGAGCAGCTTTTTATAGCTAACTCCCTCCAGAGTCAAATCCTGACATGTTCTTAGCGATAGGAAGCTAATGGCTTTCCCGCATGTTTGTCGAGGCCCATGTGACAAATCCTATACGGCAACTGCAGGAGAGGACACTCATGCACCTGTTTGTGGAAGCCTTACAGCAAAAGTCCTGCGACATATTTTAGCATCTACCAGTAAGCTGAGCAACTTGACCTGCTTTACCCTTCGTAGGATATATGATAGTAAATTAACAACAAGAAATAGAAGGAAAAAAAAAAGAAAGACATGCTAACATGAAAAAACACATTTTATTGCACTTAAGTTATAAGAAAATAAAATTTCTAAGTGAATCAAACCATAGACACAATCCCTTTAAAGGTTGTTTTCCTCCATCATGTCAGGTTGTTACATAACTAAAATTAACCAACTGGAATCTGATTGTTTTAAATCAGACTATAAATAAAACAAAACAAAACAAACAAACAAAAAAAAAAAAACAAAAAAAGGAGGAAAAAAGATCGCCTAGGATACAGTGTTAAACCACTTTCACAGTTCAGCTTGAGTTGTGGCTCTTGGAGAATCATAGAATGGTTTGGGTCGGAAGGGACCTTAGAGATCCTCTAGTTCCAACCCCCTGCCAGGGGCAGGGACACCTTCCGCCAGACCAGGGTACTCAGATGAATGAGGCAAACCATTTGACTCTTTCAGTTCTCATTTTGTTTGCATGTGACATCTTTACAAAAACGTTAAGTTTTTGCTCTGTCAGTTCCTCCCAGCAATAACTGTAACAGTTGTTTTTTCCTCAAATACTGTAAAACACTAAGACTGACCAGCAACTTTATTTTCATTTTTGTATTTTATAATATTTTTTAAAAATTTTGTCAGTTTTTTTTTAATGTATGTTCATTCCATTCACCACAGCCCTCACAAAGAAAAATTTCCCCACAGAACAGGCTGCAATAGCTTTGTTCTAAGGAATGTGTTTTAATTTTTGCCCAGAAAAAAGAAAATAAGCTTTGCACACACACTCAATTCTTTATTTGCAGGCAAACTTCACTCTTAATTGTCTGAAACTCTTCCACTCTCAGCCTCTTAGAGGCACAGTTGGCTCAAGTTTCAGTGGCAAAAAGTCTTTTTCTGTAACCAAACTAGAGCAAATTTGGAATTCAGTCTGGGACTAAAACGTCACAGCAGAAAAAAAAATAAAAAAAAATAATTTGCTTTTCTTTCTTTCATTTAGCAGCATAAATAAGTTTGGCCACTGGGAATACAGTACAGGGGTGGGACAACAATCCCATAATTGAAGACCTACTTCTAGCACCAGCATTGCGAATTAAATCCATCAGAGGACTCTCAAAACCCAGGACAACTTGCCACCTCAGAGCAACTTATGCATTGAAGAGTGTAGATGGAAGCAACAGTAAATAGATTAAACAGAGGCTAATACTGTGATTGACATTGGCAATGGTTGGCAAAAAAAAGAGGAATAAAAGAAAAAAAAGAAAAAGCTCCGATAGAACTGTACAAAACAATTCACAGTAATATTTTAGCTTTTCCACACCAGGAATGGACTCTTTGTTTTTGTTTGCTTTTTTTTCATTGCAGATGCTCTCTAGTTTTTGAAAGTCAACCAGTGACTGCTCGTAGAGGTTGGAAGGGACCACTGAAGGTTGTCCGGTCCAACCCCCTGCTCGGAGCAGGGCTAAGGGAGAGCGCGTTGCTCGGAGGGGCTGCCGGGACCCAGGGGTGCACGAGCAGGCTCGCCTGTGCAGCTTCTTTCAAGATAGTTGTGGTAAAATAACCTGTTAACAAGAACTGTAACAATCTTTTGTTTTTCACCTCCCAACTGCTCAAGGAGCAGTTGGAGGAAAGTAAAGAAATAATTGCACCTGGTTTCATTTCGAAAGTCGTATTTTTGCAAAGCTGCCCCGGTCAAAAGTGTAGCCTTTTTATGTGACGAGACAGCAAATGCCTCTCTTGTCAGTTAGAGTTTGTCATCTTTGTCTTCTCCTTCGTAGTCTGTAGGTCTTTAGGATCTGTTGCCCCAAGCCAACATCCTGCACCACCAAGGACAAGGGATTTTTTTCCTTTTTCTTTTTTTTCTTTTTTTTTTTCAGGGGGAGGGAAAGGAGAACATCATCTACGCGTTTGGACAAATTCATCTTTCTGCCCGTCACTTCATATCCACGTCAAAGTCCAACACCAGCAGCTTTGTTTCCTCAGTCCCGTTGCGGCTCCCAACCGCACACACTAGCTTTGTGTTAGAAGCTCTGATCCGCCACACGACGCCTCCACTTCCCCCGCTCTCCAATGTGACTAGATTTCGGATAAATTCACCCGTTTTCAAGTCCCAAAGTTTTACAGTCCCATCATCTGAGCTGGTAATTACAAAGTTCTTGTTGAACTGTAAACAGGTCACAGCACTCTGATGCTTGTTGGGACCTGTAACAGTAAACCAAAACATTTTTATTTGTAATTAGAAAGCAATGTCAGACAGCACTGCATATAAAATTAATACCTAGCTATTTGCATACCGCTTTTTCTATCTAGAAGCAGTTTTTGTGCATTAAAAGGCACAGAAGCCTTGCTGTGCTTTCAAAAAGTGAACGCGGGTATAGAAAAATCCCCCAGTCTTTCCTCCTTTGTTACAGTGATCTCGTTTTGTTGTGTGCAAACAGTAGGGCAAGTGCGCGCTTGGCCGTTCATGAAAATGAACTTAACCATCCTGAATGAGGTGACCGCTGTAAGCGTTTGTCTCCAAGTCCCTTTGAAGTGTTATTATAATGAGATTACTCTATCACTAAATACTGGCAGTTATATATTGACATATAAATATATACTGTTAAAACAGCAGAGTCTACTTTACAGGGAAATTTAATTTTCTGCTCCAGGCAGCGATGCTGCATATGTTATATGGGAATGATGTAAGACCTTTTTTGTGGGGGGAAACAGAACAATGTGTTCGTGTGTGTGATGCCCGAATGGCAACTGTCAGAACAGAAAGGGAAATCTTTCTTCTTACTGAAATAAAGAAAACATTTTCCACTCATTTCTCTTGATTTATTGCAACAGACTTTGCCTCCCGATCCAATTAATCAGTAGGCTTTGAAACATCCAAGTGACCCCTAAATAAATACATTGACTGACTGTTTTGAGATGTCATTTCCTACATATTTCTGTGGCTTATTAGGCTAATATACCCGTAGCAAATTGCTATCAGTCCAGACCATCTGCCTTTAATAATAGGCAAGTGATTTGAGTAGATCAGATTAAATACATTTTGTTCTCCTAATTCAGAGAAAGATCATACAGCTGTCATCAGAAAAATATTTAAGTTGCAGGAGGTCCGTGTGTTTCTTTGTATAGTTTTTATATAGAATCTGCAGCATAGATTACCGCAGGCAGTTTGATTTACATGTAGTTTAAGCTCACCTTGCAATGTCTGTAAACATTGTCCTGTTTTAATGTCCCAGATTTTGACTGTAGAATCGGCATTCCCAGACACGAGTATGTTGTCCTTGAGTTCCATTCCACTTGTGAGAGACTGGTGGCCTGTGAGCGTGTGAATGCAGTTGCCCGTCTCCACATCCCAAACTCGGATGGAAGTGTCAAGAGATCCACTCACCACATGGATACCATCAAACTACAAGAAAGGTAAATCTATTACAAACAATTATATTAGGATCTTGCGATGCTCTGTATGAAGAAGACTATTAAGTATTTCATTCACCAAGTGCAACAGTAGATACTCTGTATGTTTGGAAGCTACATTACAAAGTAGGAACTTAGTCTAAGCAGAGATGGCCACATTTGATATCAGAGCAGGTGATTCATGGTCAGTGTAATTTCCTGTTGTAGACATGGTCTATGAGGTACGTGGGTTCAAGGAGAAAGACTCTGAACCACTGGTCTTTTAAATGTAATACAACTCTTTTAAACACAACAGAATCCTGACTATACCGCAGTGTGCAATAGTAAGAGAATGTAGTTTTCCTAACAAAGACGTTAACAAGCCAAACCTGCTTTTCACAAGTCAGAGGGACTTGAAGCTGCAGAAGGCTAACAACATTAATCCAGAATCATCTACACAGAAGCCAAAACATAGGAAAATGGAAGGGATGTAATTGACAAATGCTGGGTTTAGCCATTTTATAATCATAATTGTGTTCAGTAAGGAACTTTAACTTCCTAGTTATTGTTGGAAAAGGGGTATGGGCTAACAAGGAGGTCCAAATTCTTGGATTTCCTGGGCATATATATAAAAATCTGCAGAACATATACATGGAGAGAAATCAGCTAAGAGACAAGACACTTCTGAGCAAGAGGACTGAACATGTATAGAATATAAAGGTGGAAAGTAACTTGAGTGATGGTGACAATGACTTAAGAGTCCAGAATTCTCAAAAAAGGAAGGAAAAAGCAGTAGAATAAAACCAGTGGGCTTCAAGGAGGAATACTTCAATAACTTGAGACTTCCTTCCCATGAGGTTTTTATATATCTATTCTCCGAGGGGAAGAAGAGTTCAGGAGAGTTGGCACTTTCTTAAAGACACAGACTATCCTTGTGTGAAGGAAAGATAGGAAGTGTAGTAAATTACCAAGACCCACTTGGCTAAAGCACAAGGAATTGTACAAAAAGTAGAAACTAGATCAATAGATGCGTTTAAAAGAGCACAATGGGACAAAATCAGAAAGGCAGGGCACAAAACAAGATAAAACTAGCAAGAGCCGTTAAGGATGATAAAACACTATTCTGTCAAAAAAGAACCAAAAAACCAAAAACAAACACAAGAGGAAGGCCAAAATAAAAAAGCTCATTTATGCTCAGTGGGAAGGAAACACCAAGTGAGGCCAGCTATTTAACTTTTTTTTGCTTCAGTCCTCAGCCATCTGAGTGTAGGCTCACAGCACTAACACCACTGACAACCGAGTACAAGCTTTTGCTAGAATGGGAAAAAAACCCCCCACATAAGGCAAGTTGTTTTAAGACAATCTCAGAGACATCTGCTGCTATCTTTGAGAACTCATGGAAGACAGACAAGGTTTCAGACGGCAAATACAATTCCTTTCTTTATTGAAGGAGATGATGATGGGAGACAGGGAATTATGGATCGGTCAGCCTAACTTCAATTTCCAGAAGGAACTAACAAATAATCAATCTGGTTGTAAGCCCTTAGCAATGCGGTAAGTAGCAGCAAACAGATTTGTGGGAAAACTATCTTAACAAGTATGATATTTTTTTTCTGTGGCAGAGTAAAAAGCCATGTGAAACAGCAGACGTCTCGGTTGTATTTTCTCATAAAGGGGGAGGCAAATTTGACGCAGGGATACTACCCCGTTCAGAACTTTGTTCATAGCATTATTGGAGAGATCAGAAAGACTTTGTGGGGGAGGAGGGGAAGGTGGTGTCTGGCATTTAGTATTTTCATTAGGATTTGAGTCACATTTGAAATGGTAGACCTGACCCAAAGCAAAGAGTGTAGAAGTCAAAAGAAAATTGTGAAGATCTGAGCTTGGCAGGGAATGAATGAAGGTACAGCTGCAGCCCGGCAGAATGATGGCTGGGCAGGAGTCTTTGTTACAGCTCGGGCAATCCCGCACTACTTGTCCGTGTGGACTGACTGGTATTTAATAATGGTGAAGAATGAACCCAATTAAGGGAACTCTCTATCTGAGACTACTTCTTTTTATAAAACCTGCAGAAAACATTTTAGATCTCTACAGTCAAATACGGTTGAGCATGGCACCTACATTCAAAAGAATGCAGAGAGCGACTGGCACATGCAGACTGCTCATCTGCTGTATACGTTGCATTTCTGGTGAAAATATACCAAAAAAAATAAGACACTCTAGTATCTGACATAAGGGTATGCTATGTAAGGCATGTAAAATAACTTTTAGCTTCTACTAAGCATTGATAAGACTTTGACTGGCATTTTGCATCCTGTTTTGGGCACCCTGCTTTCAAAAGAGGATGTGAACAAATTTGAGTTCAGATAAAAGGACGAGGAGTGCTCAGTAGCCCAGCAGACTCGTTGGGTGGAAACACCAGAGAATGTTTTTCTTCCCTAAACAGAACTAAACCAGATTGATGCAACAAATTTTGAATTCTTTCCCCCATTCCCACCAATTAATTGTATTCCACGTACATAAGGTATTCAGAAAGAGAGCTTTAAGGCTGGGCATCAAGAAGAAACTTTACTCTGATATTGCTATAGTCAAGCAGACAACAGTTTGGATCAGTGGTTGAGCTGTTATCCACGAACCCTGAGAATCTGTGGATTACTTCAAAGGCAGCTAAGAAAGACTAAGAAAACACAACACGGTCAGTAGTCTTCAGCTGCTCCATAAGGATCTCTGAAAAATGTCTGCAAATGGGGAAAGACTGAGGTATGAGAGAACCTGCCATGGAGCGGGGACAGGGAGGACAGGCTGGTTATATACGCTGTTTATTCTGTTTATGGGAGTTCTGCTGTTTGGGGCTGTTCCAGGCTGAAGGGCAGGAGCTCACCACGCAATCTTAAAGACTCTTTCTGTCCTAAAACTGTAAGCACCTGTAGCATCCTGCACCCCAGAAATTTGTTTTAGAATACCAAGTTCCATTTACAGGGTGTAAATAGTATCAGTGTGTATAACATAACCCGATTATTTGAGCCATTATTACTACAGTATCAGAGCAAGACACGAATATTCATAGGCCAAACCAAGAGCCACTGGTGAAAATAAGGCAGAGTAACATATAATGGTCTCAAACTGCCCTAGGTGCAATACAGCCTTCAGAATATTTTTAAGAGATTTGTAGGTATTACAGCATTTTTAACTTGCTTGCTGCTTGTCTAGAGAATGGATACTCCTCAGCATACAAATGTAAGAGAAGGGCTGGAGATTTTTGATAAATTTTACTACATATTTTGGGAAAGGAAACCAATTAGGTCTATATTTCATCTATTGTGGCGAGATACATCTTATGAAAGATACGCTTTATGAAAAACGTCTCTAGCACTGAGCTTCACTTTCTGAGCCACAGCCCGGAGTAGTTACATGCCGAATGCAATTTCCCGATTTTGAACTGTCTTTGTTAATTTCTTTTTCAAGTCCTGCCAGATTGTGGTGAGAACAGGCACAAGCATGAAATTAATTTCTTTTGCCTTTCAACGCCTGGAAGTGATGCTTTGACTCTATGAATGAAGGAGATGATCTTTTGGGTTGGTAAAGGTAAGCCGAGCCTACATGAGGTCTATGTCTATCTTTGCCAGCATAGTTCTGATGAGCAGTGGGGTGACTGGTGGGCAATAGAGCCATGCCACGGAGCGGTACCATAAAAACCTGCATCTACAGTAACACGTCTCTGCTGACAAAGCCTCACAGTTGTAGATCTGGCCTCTGCTCAGAGAAGAGGAAGTAGAAGGCTGGAGATTTACATCAGAACATTAAAAAGTTTAGTTCAGCCTTACTATGAATTACAGTTTGGAACTGGAAGACGAGACTACAAAGTAAGGATAGACAGATCTGCGTAATTAAGAACATTAATTCAGTGGGGTTTTTTGGTGCATTTTCAATTACTATATAATCTGATTTATTTAAAATAGTAACATTGGAATTTCTTTGGGGAAACCAAAATGATAGCTCCAAAATACATGCAAGATTTTTTAAAAAAAACAAAACCAACCAAACAACCCAGAAAATTACTTAACTTGCTGTTGTAGGTATTTCGGCTTTATTGTACCGTGTGCTTTTAAAAAAGTAGCACCTCTAAAAAAATTGCAGTCTTTAAATTAAGATCACATACAACTAGTGTAAGAAAATGAAAGACCGGGACTATCACAGATACTTCTATATTCTTGCGGCCTGTGTAATTCTGGAGTAGGTAACCACAATTTAATAAATGAGGTGAAATAAACTGACTTTAAATGTTACTTAAGGAAACTAAAGCAGCAGATGAAAATCACGTACCTGTAACGAGTAGACTCTGTTAGTATGCCCTTGCAGCGTGTGCAGACAGGTCTCTGTCTCTGGATCCCACACTTTGACCATAAAATCATATGCACCACTTACAACCCTTCTGCCATCATATTGAACGCACCGAACTGCAGCTACGTGGCCCATCAGAACGTGTAAACACTGGCCCGTCTCTATGTCCCAAACTCTCAGTGTAGCATCTCGAGAACCACTGACCACTCTGGAGGAACAAGAAAACCCCTCCTGTACTTAGCATTGGACATAGAAGTATTAAAACAATTAGACTTGGGTATAAATCTGTTATGAGTTTTTATTTGGGACATTAGATAGCATTAGTCCACTAGCCACCAAAGATCTGGTCGCAAATGACTCGAGTGGTTTTCTTCCGTGCTCTACTCACCTCCTCAGGGTCCATCCATTTGATATAATTAGCAATCAGTATTTAAAAAAGCAATTCATTCCTGAACAGCAAAATGATGCCATGAGAAATTATGTGGATTGTTGTATCTATCTATGAAAGCTTATGAATACGCTGAGCTCAAGCCAGTCCTGTGAGCGTTCTGTTTTAATGACCGAGTTAACTAATTATAACAATTAAACAAAGAAGATCTTTAGAAGTTTTACTTTTAGTAAAGTAACAGTTATTCTGATTGATTTTTTTTAAGTTTATACTTTTAAAAGCTTCTTTTTAGGCAAGAACAGAAATAGAAGGAATTAATATTAATGGAATTGATAAAGAAAAAAACCTCATCGTTCTTCAAAAAAGAAGAAATGCAACCAATAGGTGCTCTGTCAACAGCTCCATGCCACAGTCAAGCAAAAGAGCTTTGACAACATTTGTTGGCTGAATCAAGACATGGTTTGCGATTGTAGAAATTATGATATAATCAGTTAAAATTTTAATAAATTACTGCAGTGACAACACTTAAAAAGTCATTCTGTAAAATGAGTAAAGTTTGTAGCATTGACAAAAAGGAGAAATTACTCAGAGCGTGGGAGACCAGATCACAGCGTAACAAAGAATGTTTTGAAATAACACAGAATGTGACTTTATAAAGTACATGACTCAATTTTCCGTTCTTTAATTAGTACTCTTATGCTTTTGCTTCTATTAATCATCTCCTCCCTTTTGTCGATTTATGTAGTTTAGTGTGAATGCTTCGCCTGGTTTGTACTTCACCAGCATTGGATGAGGTACCCAAGTTTAACAGGCATTTTCTGTGAACACAAATGTGAATTACAAGCCAAACTGTGGCTGTAGCTGTGGACAAAGCCTTACCTTTTCTCATGGAGATGCATGCAGCGCACGGTGGAGGTGTGTCCGTACAAGGTGTGTATGCATTCTCCAGTCTCAGCGTTCCAGACTTTCAACGTCCGGTCTGTAGATCCACTGATGATGATGTTGTCCCTCATCTGTGACGACCAGACTCCGCCTGTGTGCCCAACCAGTGTTCGCAAACACTGAAAAGAAATATTTTGCTTAGTTACCCTTGTGACAGAGTTGAATGGAAACTTAAGAAAAAGTAATCTAGGAGGTAACAGTAGTCTCTCATAGCAAGATCTGGAAGACCCCTGGAGGCTGCTTTATGATTCAACTAAAAATTGCCACCTTTTAGAAAATATTCATCAAATTTCTCTCTCCGTTGTTGGTACTTTGACTATAAGGAATTCTCCCTATAATCTTCCCCTTGATAAACTACACTGTCTTTCCAGATTTCTCAATACAGGGTATGTTTTGCAGCCTTGAGTCATTTTCCTGGCATTTTTCTGAGTCACGGCAGGTTTTCCAATAGCTTTTTGAAGCGTAAGTGTTAGAACTGGAGAGAGCATTCACTTAGTAGTTTTACCACCAATCTATAAACCACATACTCTTATTTTATTTTATTTTTCTGTTTGTTTATCCAGGAAACATCGCATTCTGTAAGCTGTAGCTACAGCATCAATACTGCAACATCACGTTTCAAACCCTTTTCAGACTTTATTGTTGCCCAAGAGAGAATCCCACACTACATAAGCACAGCCTACCTTCTTTGATCCCAAATGCACGACATGATTTCTCACCATGTAGAGACAGTGTTTGCTCACACCTACGTCTATAAAACCTCCGTCACCCTGGAACAATGACTTGTCTCCGTCTCCCAGGCTGCATTCCTTACAAGTAACGACTATATATGCTTTCTCACCAGGCAGCAGCTGAGTGCTAATTAGCACAGACAAGAAGAGATCCTTGCAAGACCCCTCTACAAAGATACTCCATGAAGATTCTGCATTTAGATTAACAACATGATCTCTATAATTACCCACTTTCTAACCCATTTAAATATGTGCCATGTTGATTTTTGCATTGCTTTTTTCTTCAATCGTGTCATAGGGATAGAGTCTTGCAGTGCACATAGCCATCTATTTCTGCACTATTATTTTTATCAGTCAAACGTGTAACTGCACAAGAAAAGAGGTCAAGACAGTTTGACGATCTCTTTTTCTGTAATCTAATGCTAAGTGGCATTAGTTTCCGTGGCCTTCCTTGAACTGTTAGTTGACTCCTCTTGATGTAGTCCAATATTTTTTATCTGAGATAATGTATCCTAAATACCCAGTCTTTCAGTTTACTCCATTTAAATATTGACACATTTTAGCTTTCTGGCCATCCCTTGGATCTTCTGCTTGTGCTCATACCTTTTGAAAAAACACCAATTTTACTCCACAGGTTACTTCAGAAAAAAAATCATCAAATACAGATCATCTGGATCAACTATAATAAGAAAAACTGTAACTTTGGTAGCTGTTGTTTAACATCCTTGTGGGTTTCTGCTGAAATGAAGTGTTCTATTATCACTGCATGCTGCATTTCCATCACATGAATTTTCTCCCCAAATAAATATTTTTTCTGCATCAGTGGTAGTATACTAATTTCTGTTATTAATATCCTGTTCTTTCTAACATCCTTGAAAATGTCTTGCTTTTTTGCTGTACATAGATTTCCTGTTCTTTAACATTTTTTACCAGTCTTCTGCAATTCCTGGCTCCTAGCATAATTCGCTGCTATCAAATCCATCTTTTTCAGTTCATAGCTGTTATTCACTTTTACAGTTCCCATTTTTTAAAAAATTTTAACTGCTTTGCTCATATTTTAAGAAATCATCCTTCTAAAGCAGTAAGAACATAGAATCCTTATTTTGGGCTTTACATCTGTCAAGGGGATTATTTAGTCATGTTCATTTGCACAAACCAACCTTTAGGGTTTTTTTTTATTTTATTAATTCTTCAGCACCACTAAGCATGAGGGCTGATACAGCACTCTTCCATCTTTCATGACAATTTTTGGCTCTTTTAAAGGTTCAGGGTAAATAGTCACACTAGGATCTGTAATTACTTTCAAAAAATTACTGAACATGAATTGTTAAGTCATGCTACTATGACCAGTTTTATATATTTAAAGGCACGTTTTGCTTTTGAGAGGAAGTATTTTTCATCTGAGTTTAGGCTGCCCTTTTCAATTAAAAAAATGCAAATTTCAATATGGGTTTGTTCATTAGTTTGTTGTAGGGAAGCCAACAGAGGCAGGGTGAGGCTGCCCATTGCTTTTTCTTTTATTCTTCCCCACAACAGTATTTACAATCCCGTCAGGAATCTTCTAGGCATGCAAAGATAAACGCTTAATACGTTCAGCTTCAACATTATAAAGTGGTGATACCTTTTGCATCTTAAGCATGTTACCCTCAATAGCTGTCCTGTTGTTCACGTAACTGTATCATTAAAGCAAAGCTAAGTACACACAATACTAGTCTAGAAGGAAAAAGTACTGTTTCCCTGAGGCCTTTTCTATATCCTTGGAGCGTGGTCAGTCAGTCACCTTAAAACAAAAAAAATCTCTGTGCTGAGTCGCTGTGATGCCCTAACGTGAGCGAAACGTTCAGTACTGTCTTTTTGATTGCACATATTGTTTTGCTTCCCTAAGCCAAAATTAAATTATTGAAGCTTATTAAATTCCTGCCTGAGCTGGATCTAATTTAATAGGAAATATTTAAACCTAAAGCAAGTTACTTTTTTTTTTTTTTTTTTTTTTTTTTGGTGGCTCAGCAATATAGTAGCTTAGAAAGAAAAACAAATTCTGTATTTGAAATCAGAGCCAGTAAAATGAACACCCCATTTCAATAACTTGAAAACAACAGAAAGAATGCTAGGAGACAAGTGAGGAAGAGAGATCCAGAGGGGTAAAAGCAGGCTAAATTAAGCTTTAAGGAAGATAAAGTAGCATATCTGTCCAAATTCTTTTGAATCCATGTCACAAACGACTCCACAAGAATAGCAGAATTGCCAAGAGAACAAGGATATATGCCAACGGTAACATGAGCAGCATTGCAATTTCACATCAAGGTGACTTTTTGGAAACAGACTAGTTTCTCTGTAGGAAAAGATGACCCAAATGTTTACTGGTACTTTTTCCGATTCTTGCACCAGACGGCACTAAAGACCACTCCGCAGCGCGGTCTGATGGCACAGCAGCATTTCTGACGTACCAGTGCTCTACCTGTAGCTCATTTCCTAAGGAATTCAGCAAAATAACCGACTTAATTACCTTGCCTGTAACCGCTGACCACACTTTCAGGGTGTTGTCATCAGAGCCGCTCACTATTCGGTTCCCACAGAACTGAAGGCATGTGATCACGTGGTCATCATGGCCCTTGAGCACCTGGCAATAAAGAACATAAAAACATACAGTCACAATTTAACACAGGAGATTAGAGAGAAGCAGGAGAAACAAAGTGCTCTTCTGATTCATAAATTATAAAATGCTAGAGTTGCTTCAATAATAATAAGGCCCCTTAATCCCGTGTGTCAAGTCTAATTTACCACCAGCTGGGACCAAAGAAGGTATTTTCCTTCTTCCATGGAGTGATGCCGCCTTGCCTCGCAAGCTCACTGCAGTTATTGTAAGCCTCCAAAAAGTACCAGGAAAAATCAGAGTACCAGTAAACAGTAAGCTAGATGAGTAACCGGACACTGCTCAATTCCCCTACAATTACTCCATCTCTTTATTTTTCATTTGAGTGTTTTTTCGCTCCGACTGTTATCTTTTAAGCATTGTTTCAATCTTAAACAAAAAGGATGGGGTTGCATTATTTGCTGCATATTTGTATTTTGGTGGTCCAGGCTGACTATATCTACTTTTTTCCCTTGCCAGCCAAGCACTGTAATCTATTAAATGCCAGGCAGCACCAAAGTCAAAAAATGGAAAACCGTTAACTCAATTAAATACAAACAAAAGCGATAATTTAATGTGCTGGAAAGGTGGATTGGAATGTTGCTTTATAGAAGTGGGATTTTCAGTGTTTGATTTGGGATAAACTGCAATTCAGTATGTATTACTGCAATACAGCAAAAAAAAATCCTCATCAGAATACACAGGATGAGAAAATTTTTTATTTAAGATATCTGAACACTTTTCAAGATGTTCATCGAAATGAAGTGGGCATTTGGATAACGCCTGAGGCTGTAATTCTAATAATAATTCCAAGATAACTTGATGTGGCGTATCAAGGCAAGAAGTACAGAGCCATTGCCAGACATGTAAATAAGTCACGGCCAAAGAAAGAGCAGGATATAGCCATAGGTTTTCCACCAGCATTTTTTGGTTCTTATTTTTATTGTACAGTAATCAAGAAAATGGGCAAATTGCCTTAAAATCTTAAAAGGCTACGAATATGGTTTTTCTTCATGTTTCTGACTGCTTGTTCAATACCAGCCGTGAATAGACAGTTGCTATTTTATTTTACAAAAGCTTCATATCTTCACATTGGAAAGGATGCAACGATAATATATCAATGTAATTAAAGAATTTTAGTATTAAAAAAAAAAAACCAAAAAATCTTAACATGGAATGAAGTTATTGTCTTGTGTTGCTCAAGAAGAAGAATATGTATAAAAGTAAAGCATGAAGTGATCACAGAATAGATGTGGAATATATTTAGGATGCAACATGGCCCGGCTCTACAAATACATACATGGATGTATGTATTTATATATATTAGATATGTATGTGCATGTTTCATTTTAAATATCAAGTTCCTGAGATTTTCTGTTTCCCAGAGACTGGTGTATTTATAGGCATTCACAAAACTGTACAGAATGTTTTAGAACAGCAGTGAAAGTATTCTGCTGTATAAAGAATCACATTTTGATTTGCTAATACGGTGTTCAGAAATTAATTTAAACCCAAGGTAAGCCAAAATACAAACTATTTAATTATTTTTTTTCTGTAACAATCCATTGCTTTTTGTGCATGGATAGTCTGGCTTGTCCAAAGGAAAAAAAAAAACCAAAACCAAGGCTAGGAGTGGATGCTGCTTTGTTCATGGCAGCATGCACACAGCTCAGAAACTTACCTTAGGCGATTTCAGTTCTCCTCGCCGCCAGTTGGTATCAATCCTGTGTTGTCTAATGTAGGCGCTTTTCCACGGACTGTGTATAAAGCCTGGTTTTATTACTTTCCTCCTCTTGATATGTAATGGTTCATCAATCCCTAAAAAGAATTTAAAAAAAAAAGGGGGGGAGGGGGAGAGATGAGGCCACCCCAAATGAAACAACTTCTCTCCCTCCCAAGCCTTTACAGTGACCTCTGACATTAAATACCGCATTGACGTAACAACCTCCCGCATGCCAATATCCGCACTGCGTGTGACGCTGCCCAGCTCCTCAGCTCTTAATACTGCTTTCCTTGTTGTTTAAGCATAATCATTACCGTAATCATGGCTGAAAAACGCTCTACTTCATCACTCTTTGCTGGCAAACTACTAGCTTGGTCTGAATCCCCCCTTCCTGAGGCAGTGTAGCAGAATATTGCCTTTTTCAAATGGGCATTGTCCAGCAAACTCCATAACCACTCATACACTCATTTTGGAACCCTTCAAAAAGTAAACCTTTCTGTCTCCTGTCCTCCTCTCCTGCCACCCATCCTCATTACCTTTAAGTTCACTGTGACTCTTGATATTAGTAAGCTCTTAATTATTTTCTTGATCTGAAAGGCTGTTTGCTTTTGGCATTGTCCTCTCCTGGCTGGAATTATGAAAATTCAGAATTTGAGAATTCAAAATATCAGAATATGAGAATTCAGAAACGTATGCCCTTTCTGAACTGACACTAAAGCAGCAGTGCTTTCTTTTAGCCTTGCTACTACAAATAAATCTTTTTTTTTTTTTTAAACAATTCTCTCACCCATTTCTCTCCTCTCTCTCCGCTGCATCTCATTACTAGCAAGAGTCTTGTCTCTTGCCAGTATGTGGATTTCACTCCTGCTTTTAGCCCCTTCTCTGGTGTCTCTATCTGCAAGTCTTGAATTAACCGCTCCTTCATATTACTAAGCAGTCTACAGTATGGTTTTGTCTGTGCTCTCATGCCTGGACACATTTACTTCTAAGCTCCTGAATGTAGGCACATTCCTCTCTCAACCTTCTCCTTTTTTCTCCTTCTGTCCCCTTCATGCATTTTCACTGAAATTTTAAGAGGAGAATCTTTAGAGAAGATTTAAGAGGCTACCACTGCAAAATAAAACTAATTAATTTAGGTGCCTTTACAAATAGCCAGCTACACTCACATTGCCGGGTTTTGCACCAACCTCTCACAAGTTCTTGTCTCCATACTCCGAGGCAGCCTGGACAGGGCCCTGTGTTTGCCCGTGTCCAAGACTGGTACTGCTCTGAGATGACATGCGTGTGCTCTGCTCCCCAGACTAGACTCCTTGTTCATACAATTCTCCTTAAAAATAAAAGCTTACATTCTTCATGTGCTCCAATATGCAGCTACTTTCCTGAGAGCCTTTTTTTGCCCATTCATATTACTGCTGAAGCACTGTATCTTCTCGATTTGGCACGAGCTGGCAACACCCACGTGGCTTACGGATTGTGTGTCCCTCTCTAAGCAATCAAGTTAGCACCTTCTTCCCAACCATGTGCCATTTCTCTATTAATTTTACTACAAATGATGTGAAATTGCAGCATCCCTTCTACCCGGCCACTGAAACAGTTTTTCCTCCATGTTATTTACAAACTGTAAGACTATACTCCTATCATTTTTACATCTCAGCTTTTATTTGCCTAGGTTAAAAAGCAAAAATAATTGTATTTTTAAAACATACACCCAGTATACTTTATAAATAGGATGTTCAAACTTAACTGGAGTTTCATTACTCCATGAATTGTTCCTGCTTCCTACTTTCAACAGAGATAGATACATACCACGTAGCCCAGAGCATCACCAGCAGTAAATTGAAAGTCACACGAATTGCCTTCATAAAACTTTAAGCTTATTATGTAAATGAACTGTGCTTTTTTACAACAGCAACACTTTGACCATTACATCCATCCCTTTGCTCAGCCTTACCCTCCTCTTTGCATTTCTCTCTCCAGAGAAGATTATCTTCAGCCAAAATTCTCCAGTAACGACATGTCTGGGCTGCCTGCAGAAGGTCCCTGGGTTCCAGGAATGACAGCACATACAGTGCCAGCTGCAAAAATAAAAAAGAAAGTATATTTTCTGCGTTGCTTTTGAAAGGAAAAGTGAAGTAACTCCACGTATTATCACACATCAGGGGCTGAAATATAGAAAATTGAAGCAATAAATTATTAAACAATCTCAGACTTAACAGAGCTACAGTTTATTCCAGTGGGCACATGAAAGTATAACAATCATCTTAAGTAACTAAATCCATACAGATCCCATCAGAAATGATTCTTTTATTTGCAAGAGAGTAGATGTCAGCTGAATTCACCATTATTTTTTTAAAATGTAATCCACATTACTTTGAACCATTAACAGAATTATTACTAAAATAATTATGACTATGTTATTTTAGCTAACAAGTATACCAAAAGTTATTTTGAGAGTTTAACTAGAAAATACAACACTCATCGTGTGAGCAAATGGCAAAGCATGTTGCGATGAATAAACTCACTCAGTAAACCTGAATCCAGAGAAAGTAAATGCTACCTGCGCTTGACTTCAAAAGGTCCCTGCAGCTGTAGGAAACGCAGCAGACCTAGAGCTCGTTTTCTGATTCGAATGCAAACACGCTCCAAAGTGGTGTTACAGGCAGTTTTACGGCCTGGGATGCAGAAGGATTGAAATACGTAACTTCGATACTGTACAGAGTGCGCTACCAAACACATACTGGAAATATCAATGAGCACCAGCAGATAAACAGAAGATGAACTTTTCCATGTGACAAAATTAAAGGTTATTGGGAGAATTCAGACCTCAGTTGGCTGAGCTAAGCCATATAATGACCATGATAAAACCCCCTCAAATCTCCACAAATATTTTCAGATGTATTGAAGTCTTAACCAGGGACAGAGGCATCTAAAGCACAATGCAAAATACAGGGACAGCTATCCTTAAGGGTATGAGAACCAAATACAGTTCTTCTACTTGACAGCAACAAGGCATATCCCCAGTCATGGAAAACAGAAGTGTAAGCGGCAGGAAAGTCCCTTTCATGGCTAAAAACTCTGCAGAAAGAACGATACTGATCAAAAGTGATGCAGGGACCTACTCACATGCTGAAACAGCGAGGTCTTTGTCAGTAACTAATAGGATGCAAAAGTTGTCAGGGAAATCAGATCATCCACTTTTACTTCTGCTTGACGGATTTTTTTGTGTTTAGGATTTTTTATTTAATTTTTAGCTGGAGTTACGATGTATATAAATAGAGTCTGCCCTTCAAAGCAGCACAGACTGAAATTCAGTAAGGAAGTCATAACCATAGGCTATTGACCTCAGCAGATTTTTGACCTTATTATGTGAGAAACGTTTACTTTCAGTAATCTACACCAGCCAGTGACTGAGCACGAAATAAAAATTCTGTACACCAGAACTGTTTGCATTTTGACTGCACACACACCTTGTTTGCAAGTCATCACCTGCAGCTCACGTTGAGCACGTAGGACTCCACGTTTGAGGGACCCATGTCTTAAATTATGCATTAGATCCCGTATGCACCCCAGGCCATAAAGCTGAGGAATCTTCCTTCTGTCCCTACTCAGGGAGTCAGCATTTAGGATCTGGTGTTATGACTCTCTACTGCAAGAGCAACAACTGTACCCGTCCTTTTAGACTTTCTGTCTTAATTCCTGGCGTGTAAAATTATTTAAGAAGTGCTGCTCCCTAACACACATCAGATGGTCCTGCATGCAGCAAGACTCAAACATGAAAGAGATCCTTTCCATTTTTGCTGATGTTCCTTAACTGACAGCAGAGTTTGTTTAAATATCACTTGTCCTATCTATACAGATACGGACGCTTGCTAAGATGGTGTTAATTAAAACCTGCGAGCCAACTGATTCTAAAACAGGTTACATATGGGTGACATTTATTTTAGACTATATTTATCTAAATAGTCATCAAGGGTCAACACAGCCCACAGTTGACTTTAAGATTAGCAGCGCATAAAAGATGACGTCCCTTTGTCTCAGCTCATGGATCTAGTTATAAGAGAACTTCAGGTAGCAAAAATCTGACCTTTGACTCAACTGTGACTACTCTCTGCTGTAGTGTTAATAATACCCAATAAAAAGCAGTCTCTAGCCTTTTTTTCCTTCACACACACCCCCCCACACCACCAACAAAATTTCTTTCGCTGACTTCAGCAAATCTCTTGGCTTCTAGACCTGTTTTTTCACAAAGAAGTAATTTCAGTAATTATTTCTAAAGTCTCAGCAAGAAATCAGGAGTATTCATTTCAGATTAATTGTTTGACTGCATGTTTCCTCAGGAGGAAAGCAAACATTTTCTTGGTTATTCAGCTATTAAGTTACTGTCTTTGCAGCGCTAAGAATGTTTTTGAAGAAAGGCCCTCCTGTCCAAATCATCTTCTTGTTCTGGTTAGGTAACAATATCCCTACATTGTATCCAACAGCACCGGAGATAACTACAGATGTTAATGTGGAGCGACAACTTGGGGGAGCGTGTGTTCACAGGTGCTGGCTTTGGTGGGAAAGCCTGTTTACAGAATTACTGACCCTAAAAACTTACTCTTGCCCCCACAGCTCAGTTCATCACCCCGAATTGCAGCCAGCGTAGCTGGGGACGGCATCACTTAGGAGATCTGGGTGAAGAATGGTCTTCAAAAAGGAGAAGAGATGATGGAGTTAGCTCGATGGGTTCATTTGTTTAACTCGGCTAATTTTGGTGACAGTGACTAGGGGTTAGGAAGCACTAAAATTATTGAAGCCAGCTTCACTGGTGAAGCCAGCCTTTCGTGAAGCTAAACGCTTGACAATATTCTCGTTTCAAGAGGCAAGAACAAACACTGAAAAGAAATTAAACAAATTAAACATAAGTAGCTTACAACAGAGTCAAGAAACATAAATATGAAAGAAATTTTTACAGCTAAATAGTGTATCTTTTCTGTGAAGAAATTGCTAAAATTGAAATAATAACATGATCATTAGTTACAGCATAACTAAATCACTGGTTGTACTTGAACTAATTTTGCCACTAAATCATGCAAGACAACTAAGCTGCGTTACTGTTGTCAATTCTGTATTAAATTCCCAGATTTAACAGATGCAGAAGTGCCAAAGTATCTTCTGTCTTCTCAAAACATAAAGCCTTGCTCCGCCTCTGAACTGCTTTGGGCAGCTTCTCTAGAAACACGGCAACCGCGTGAAAGTCCTGCTAAACTCTTCTCCTCCCCCAGCGCCCTTCCCACCAATGAAGGTGGCTGCCACAGGAAGTGCTTCTGTAAATACTAATCCCATGTCACGTGTACTAAGTTAATATTCGTTGCATAAATTGCTTCCAACCCTTACAAATGCTAACCAGCAAGGGAAGGCTGTGGTATTTCCTGACTTGTGAAGATATCACAGCATATAAAAGAAAAGAAGGGTCTTGTACACCTAAGCATTCAAAAACAGGATATACACCACAAAAACTGTCAAGAAGCAGCCATACAGAACAGTCTTCAGGTGATAAAATCATGTTAAACACAGCAACCAAACACTAGCACTAGAATATCTTTTAAGAACTTGTTTTGTAATGTGTTAGGAACTGAAGACTTAGAAAGACTTCAGACCTCATGAAAATTTTCACATGGAAAACCCAACATGCGGTACATCCGGCAAAAGACAAGCGAATTCCTCCTCTCTCCAAATAACAAAACAATTTCCAATTCCCTAAAAATCAATCAAGGTCAGAAGCACCACTTCTAAATGACCTAAAAAACATTCATTTAATAATTGTACCAAACTGGGTTTATAATCTTTCCCATCCACCCTCACGTTCTAGTTGTGAGGACGTGAAGAGTTACTCCTCTGTGGACAGCACTGAGTTACGCATGCTGCAAAGCACAGACGCCGAAATCGAAATCTTAGTTTCTCTTTAACCTGATACAACATGATCTGATTTGCAGTAAAGGATTTGCTGTAAGATATCTGCTTGATTAGGGTTTGGCTTAATCCTTAGCGAGAAGTGCTTTTATGGGTTTACTTTTGGGTTTTTTTTGGTAGAGATTTTAGGACTCTGTTTATAAAATAAATTCAAATATAATATTCTCAAAAACTCCCCCACTTAAAGCATTACACAATAATGCTTGTACTTACAGACTAATGTGCAGAAAGGCCTTGCATCCAGAAGAAATTTTTGTGTGTGCGCGCTCTAACAGAATTAATTCTCAAAAATCAGCCCAATTAAGACACAGAGATGTTTTATATGGAAGTTTTTAAAAGGTGGCAGCTGATACACTGCAGAGTCCAGTATTAACCTATATTTCTCACCTCTTTTGGGAGCAAGGAAATGAAGTCTCTTTGAAACTGGGGCTCTATCACTTGCATCATATGTTTTACTTGTGTTGGTTCACAACTATCAATCAGTTCATCTAAAGCAAGTAATTTCTCTGGTCCACTCCAGCTCTGCAAGAAAAAAAAAAAAAAAGAAAGAACCAGTAAGCTTAGTTTAATGTACTGGTTTGGTTTATATTTATAAGCACCATTGCTTTGCCAAAAAGGCACGTTAAGTTTCCTCGTCGACCTATATACAAGCATATAAATAGCATATAAAAAGCCAACAAGATAAATGCTCATGTTAATTGCACAAAAACGAGAAGTTAATCAACACAAAATATTGAAAATTGCTACATTGATTCATAAGCTAAGAAAGGATTTGTTATACACATACAGATTAGCAATTAAATAGATAATAATATTTAATAATAATAATTAAATTAATTAAGCTTCTTTTGAAGTTGATGAAGTCTACACACATATTACTGACAATGAAGGGGTTGCGACAGAAGGCGCTCCCTCTCCGTCTTTCTCCATTGTGCATTCAAGCGAGATGGTAACTTTTAACCTTTACGTTTCATCCGGCAGACCAAAAACTTTAAATGAAATGAGAGGAAAGAAAGCTCACTGCCTGCTTATTACTACGGTACGTCCCTAAGTGACAATGCTGTAATTTCAGGATCCTGGCTATAAACCAATGTATATTTTGTAAGTATCAATTTGCACATGAATAAACAGGGAATTTTGATTGGTAATTTTCTTACTTCACATTTTTACTAACAGGCACCATAAAATTTGAAGATTTTAATAAGGCACTCATCTGAGAGCACAGCAGATTAGCAGCATCATTTGTAGAGAAAAATTAATAACTGAATGTACCCCACATCTAAAGAACACGTCTTAAACTCATCTGTGCTCATCAAAGAGTTTTCATTTGTTACGTGAAAACAATTTAAAGAAAAAAATAATTTCTACAGGAAAAAAACAATAGCCACCGCTAACTGATTGAGCAACAGAATTAGAGCATGAATAAAGCCTTAGAGAGGAGAGAAAATGAGACATCACTGTTTTTGAGAGCAGATTCACATTCATATTCTTGAATGTCTTCTAGAGTGACATTTTACAAGTAAATTAGCACATACAAATGATAGCACAGTTATGGTAAGAGGCTAACCGAAATATAAAAAAAAAAGGCAAGATACCTTACAATTAAGATTTCTGTATTAATCTGCCACGTAACTCAGAACCTTTATTATTCATGATCTAAATTTCTGTGCTCTGGTTTTGATTCTGAAAATTGACTGTGGTCTCTGCAATACTCTGATGTTTGTATATTGTGAAGTTTCTGCAGAACAATGAGGCAAGTGAAGGAGAAGCTGCAATTTTTGAAAGTGAACGCAAAGCAGATAAATACCCTGCTTTACTCGATGTAGAAAGATCATCGTGTTGCATCATTACTCCCCAATTAAAATGTCAAACTACTTAGAATGTCAAGAAAAGTATTGTTTACCCACACGATGACCCACCTGACTTTCAGTGCAGTAAAAGCAGCCCCAAGCTGCCTTAATGAAGGAGTGAACACCTGCCGGGACAGTTGTGAGACAGCAGCGGTGTCCAGCACCTCCTTCACCCTGGTTACATGCTCTTGCTCTACAGCAGACACGTGGCGGACACTGGACAGCCTACCCCAACAGAGCAGGGGAAGGGGAGGGAAGTTCCTGAGCCTGAGCCTCTCCACATGCTGTTGGCAATTGGTAAAATCATAGAATCATAGAATGGTTCGGGTTGGAAGCGACCTTAAAGATCATCCAGTTCCAACCCCCCTGACACGGGCAGGGACACCTCCCACTAGACCAGGCTGCTCAAAGCCCCATCCAGCCTGGCCTTGAGCACTTCCAGGGATGGGGCATCCACAGCTTCTCTGGGCATGGTCTAAGCTGGCAAGAAAACATTACCCATCCATGTGCCTGTATGTGGATTGTCACCACATGAGATGAGCGCTTCTGTGTCTCATATCCAACACCTCAGAATACTGAAAAAAACCAAGAATGTCTCAGCATAAATTGCAGCAGCGCTTTTATAAACAACTTTTATTCTAAATTTCTTTCAACAGAAACATTTGCATCGCAGAGCAGTTCTCCACAAATCATGGACTGAAGAACTGTTTATCTCACCAACATTCCAACTGCTGTTTGTTTCATTAACCCAGAGCTTAGCTGCTGTTAGGTACAAACATTTGCAATCTTTAATCTCCCGTCAGCCATGTTTGAATTTAGGAGAATTTAAAACAGGGAATACCTGTGCTACTTCCTTATAATACACATTTCCAAAGTCAGTCTACCCTTAATTTATAAGCAGCTACATTTATTAAACTAGAACAATTCGACCTGAAAAGCACTGGGTTTTGCTGTGGCAAACATTGCTAGCGGTTACGAATGTGTTATTGATCAATAATTTCACTGTACACTATCTTAATCTATAATTCTCTTACACTTAAGACATTTCTGTTTTTAAAATGTAGTAGAGATCTGAACAGAAAAGGGAAAAGACTCAAGGATGGGAAAGATGCTAATGAATAAAAGCAGCACCCTCTTTCATCTGTCCATACATCGTTAGGGGATGGCTATGGGCAGCTTCCTAAGGCTCTTTTTAAGTGATGAGCTGCTACAAAATGTTTTCTCTGGGACATTGTCCCCTTAGTCTTTCACTTAAGCAAACAAACCTCCAGCTACAGTCGGTAAGGGGTCTCTGAGGGAAGTGTCTGGCATGGAAAACTGGGATGAAGCCTTGCCAGATGAACACAACTATTTGCGTTAACGGAGGCAAAACTAGTGATTACTGTTTCTGGGCCCCATAGCTCGATCCGTTTGCAAAAAACTTCCTTGTAACACATTGAGCGGAAAGGGGATGAAACAAGTTTGTGGCTTTGATGAGAAACAAGAGTGAACAAATGTCGCAGAAGAGAAAAAAGAAGTAAATATACAAACAGTTTGCAAAGTTTCGAGCACAGATGACCAGAGACTTCTGAGACACGTGGTGCAGTGTCCAGACACCTTGGATTTCTACCAAGTGACTCCCTTTCAAATTAAAGATCCTTGTGAAGAATATACTTTATTCTTTAAAATGCATTTCGTTAATTGGTTTTCCTTGTCTTCAAACCTTAAGTTAATTTTTAATGTAAAATTAAAATAAAGCTTTTATTATGGGCAGGGGTTTCCCTAGAAAAAGTAACTCCAGGATTCATTCAGATACCCCCCTGGAAAGTCAGCAGGGACTGCCGATACTGCTCTTTCAGTGATTTGAGATACCTAAACAAACATTCCCCCTTTTCCCTCTCATTTCCCCAAGGAAGCGTGGATTTGTCAGCCAAGGCCTTTTGGCTGGCTCACTCCATTCCCTCATTCAATAATGCAGTTGCTGTGACCGTGGCACTACCTACCTGAAAACTATCCCTTCGTTTTCCCCTTTGCTATTATGCTTAAATGCCTTTCTTTTCCTTTTCAGGCATGCAAAACAGCTTTATAATCAATATCAACAACAGCTTTGCTGCTTCTACAACATCCACCTTATCCCTCCTGTCTGACCTGACACCTACCTTTTTACCATCTTCTGTTTCTGGACCCTCTGCTCTCCCATGATCTAGGCTTTTCCATCGCACAGCTCTCATCTGCTACCTCCAATTTGTACAACTACAGTTTGTAGAATTAGATCCTTTTTCTATTACAGGTGCATTTAGCACACCTATTTTAACGGGTTTAATGCCAGGGTGCTGTGCTCTGTTACTGAGTTCTGTTAAAGAAGGTCTGTCATTACAGAGACCTGCAGAAAAAGACTCTTCTGGATCCTGCTTCTGTCTGACTCTTGGATGAGTTATTGAGATCCCTGCCATCCTCCACCTCAAAGGCATCCTGGTCTGGATAAAAATAGCACATAAGCAAAATTCACTGAAAGAAACACTGTCACCATCAGGAGGGGTTCAGGAGCAGCTGGTGCTGAAGACCCCACATTAAACCATCTCTAAGACCTAGTCTGGTCCCCTGGGCTGAACATCTGCACCACAAATGACATGAACCTGTCTGGAAGAGCAGCAACTGGTTCAGATCCTTATGTCCACACCATGGGCTGGACAACAGCTTCATGTAGAGCTTCTTTGAAAGAAGTCTAGTTTGTATCTATCAAAACAGCCCTGAGACCCAAAGCAAAAGGAAACAGGCAGGGATGGTCAGGAGATCCGCTTTAAGTCTGCACAATTCCTCTGAAACTAATCCATAATGGTGATGTAGCCAAAAGGGGTATGGAGTTGTAGTGTGGGTCTTCCCCATTCTCTGTGTAGGGATTGTACAGAACCACCAAAGCCCTGACCTAGTCCCACAAGATACGGAGCAGCAAATGCTGCAAAGCTGGTTATGATACAATCATTCCCGCCTGCTTCACTTCACGGAAGAGGTGGACTACTCCAGCACGCATTTATGCATTCATGAGTGTCTTCAGAAGAAATGGAGAATGAATTAAGGTGGCTTAGCCAACTATTTATGTAAAAGCAAGGAACAGTACAACCAGAAATGGCAAAAGCATTTTGGACGTTATCTAAACTCCTGAGAAAAAAAAATGCTTCCAATTTTAGGTAAAATAATAGCATTCACTAGTTACTCAAAGCGATTGCCTATACTGTGTATGGAACAACTTTACAACATCAATATTCCAAGAAAATGCAAATTTTTTATCACATCACATTACTTAAATAAAACCCAACACTTAAGTACGTTAAGTAGGAAGAACAAAGAGAGAACTTAATACTTTTTAAAGCTCTACCATCTCTGACTGAACTTAGCGTGCAGCTGATTTTTTTTGCCCTGTGGCAAGCAATTTGGTGACTTAAACAATATATCCTGGTTCGAATAAAATAAAGTTTCTTGTAAAGAAAAAATCTTGTGGAGATACACTTGGGCACTGAGTTTTAAAAATCTTCTAGTGGATATCAAAAAAGACCTGAAGCCAAGAGCCACTGCAAAACAGAAAAAATAAATAGGCCTTTAAGAAATTAAATGGTTTGAACCTATCAAAATGCTTTTCTATTTTTCTTTCCAGGCTAACATTTCAATGAAATCAATACGCATCTTCATTTTTAAAGGGAAAGTGCAATGACCCTTCCAACTGTTTCTCCTTTCTGCATTAGTTTTTTTGTCACTTTCAAAATGAAAGGCTTAGATCAACTACAGAACATAACAGCAGCAGTAACATATACAAAATAAATTCAAAAAAAACCCACAAGCTTAAAGGCCACCTTAAGTTTTCTTAATATTTGAAGAGTGGTCTTGCTTTTTAATTTGAAAAGATAATATAGGAGAATGACTGAAGGCCCACGTACAGGTGAGAGACTTCAAAAAAAGTGAGCATCACTTGTTCCTGCCAGCTTCTCTGCCAAAGGACAGTGCTACCTTGAAACAGTTCATATATCCAGCTCGTGTGCTCCTGGAATTTCATACAGAACAAAACAGTGCTATTAAGCAGTCTCAGCAAGTATACAGTACATAAAGGAAGGCCCTCCCATTTCTGTTTCTGCACAGGAAAAACTTTGTATTGCAAGAGGGATGCTACACGTGCCGGTTAATTCTGCCCTTTGGACAGAGCCAGCTCCTCTTGCTTTAAGAATGTGCTTTTATCATCTGACTGTCTAAGACTTGTCCCTTTCATTAAATTCACATGGAAAATAAGCACGCAGAAAATGAGGCAGCTTGGCACTAGCCAAGGAGATGTAACACTGAGATGCAGCTACGTGACTGTGAAAGCTTTTGGTTCGAAAATAGGGGACTCCCTTTTGTGAAAACAATAAAAACCACCAGTGACAGAAGTGATCAGTAAGTGCTACTCGATGATCTCCAGTTAGGAGAGTGAGGCCTCTCTCTCTCTCCCTCAAGAGTATGTATCAGCATTTAGGAATTTAGTAGTGCAACTAAGTATCTTGGAAAGTTTAAAGTATTTAATTATATATTTATTAAAGCATGGTTTCTACATTACTAACCCCAAATTTTGGAACCCTAAAATAATAACAACCTAACTATAGGCAAAATTTCCAGGGGCTTACAGACTTCTTTTCCTTATCCTGACCAAACAACTGAGAACATTGCTTTTACTGCCAAGCATGTTTGCACCGCGCTCTCAAATATTTCAGCCTTTCATCATCTTTTTTTAAAAAAATATGTAACTATTGATAACTAGCAATCTGATGTGAGAAAATACACACTGTGCATTGTAGATGACAAAACAGCTTTTGTTACTACAAAGCCTTTAATGTTACAAAATGTTAAAATACAATGTAGTATTACATTATCATATACACAAAGTACTATTCAAATATGATTCTTAGGAGTTAAAAAGACGTAATTCTATGAACAGTCTCAAAAAAGATACACCATAATAATTAAATGTGAATATTTTTAAGAAGCTGAATTATGTGTACAAGAATATTTTAATTACAAACTTCCACTGTTTTAAGCAGATTATAAATGTGTAAAAATAAAAGAGGGAAGGAGTTCTACATTATTATTTTAATGTTCAGAACTGACAGTGATTGAGATCAATGGTATTATGTGGCAGCATGAATCAAGCCAAAAGCACGCTTCTGCCTGCAAAATTGTATGCTCGCTACTCTGTCTACAATATTGCTCTTCTATCTATGCCTGTTAAGAGTAATTGTAACAATGCCTGTATTAGTTACTGACTCCTTTTGAAAATATTTTTAGAAGTACCGGTTTATTAATCAAGATACGAAGACATAACATTTCCGTGTTTCAAATCAATGACTAGGACTCATCCCCGCTTCTTAAAAATACAGAGCGAAACTGTAGAGAGATGTCCACGGTGTGGGGTATGGAACAGGAGCAGAGGCCTGCCCCAAACTCTGTCCTGACCTACACAAAATCAACTTAGGTGCCACCAGATTGCTGGCCATGCAGATTTCAGTTCTGACCTGTGCAAGTGGTGCATACCACGGTCCTTCACACCTTTTCTTGCGACAGATAAAGTTTTAAGCATTGCTGAAGGCTGTTGGAAAGATACAGAAAACCTCTTTCCCCGCTCGGTTCAATCATGTATGCAGCTACTGGCTGACATTGTGTTCGGTATACCAACATCGCTAAAAATACACATTGAGTTTCCTTTTAATCTATTTTTGCTAAACTTTTCTTTCTATTCTTAGAAGACAGCATACTTATGACAAATCTAGTGCTATACCTGCACTAGAAGCAAACCATGCACTAACGCTTCCTAGTCTCTCAGGGAAAATGTCTCAAGTTAGCTCAAGGCCATGGAGGCAGATGTTACATGCTGGACACTTTGCAGAAAACATGAAAGCATCAAACAGGAAGGGTTATTTTATTAAGAAACCAGAGAAAGCAGTTATTTTTTGTGAATCTCTCTCTACAGTAACTGGTTGAAACAGGGAACAACAGTTCCTTAAAGTTGATGCCCATTTGTTTTTGCAACAGCACACAAAATCAACGACAGAGACACTCTGGGATGTATGAGGAGGACTGCCTTCACTGAAGCAGCCTTTTACTTAACTGAGGGAGGTAAGCTGCTTCGGGTGTTTATTTCTGTAAGCACTGCTTACCTGAAACATCTTCAGCCATTCCTGAAGGCCCGTCGGTGGCTGCACAGATGTAATGCGGCGCCGTTGCTGTCCCTGGCCATTGGCTGCCCTCAGGTCCCCAAAAGTAGTAGGTGTGGCAGAGCATGGCACCAGCCCCGTAGTACTAGGATACAAATAAGTGACAGTCACATGTAAAGCATTAAGGAAAATTTAGAAGTCTGTTGCAGAAAAAGAAATCTAGTACGGAAGTTGCAACTGTTACCAAAACTCTCAAACTTCATGCAAAAGCACTAAGGTGAAACTGTCCTGCTGGTCACTGAAGGGGTGGCTCCCCTCACTTCCCTAAATCTGCCTGTTTTGACAACTGCGGAACTGATCCTCCAGCTTGGGGGAAAACAGGGATCGCCTTTCAAGGCTGAAAAACTACCACTTTGTTAATTGGCCAGCAGGTTGTCTATAATATGCAGGTTTATATATTCCTTTCCTTGCCAGAGTATTCCCTTTCCTTCTGGGCACGTGGGAAGGCCCAGCTCAGAGTCTCACCTGGATGTGAAATGTGCTAGTGCTGCTTCATCGCCAAACAGAAATAAAACATATCTATTTTTAGCTCTTAATATATTTTGTTGACAAAGAGCTAGTAATAACAAGCACTTCTAGTGGCTTAGTGGTTTGCAACTGCGCTTTGAAATACTCTATACAGTATTTTAAAGGTTGCGTGTTGATGGAGTGACACAGGAATTAAAGGGGGGGGGTTGAGGTGAAGAGGGAAAAGGAGCCAAAGGTGCTCCCTGAATTACAGTTTGATTTTTTCACTCTGACGTGTTAAAAACCAGCTCATTCATATGGGATGGAGCTTTTAAAAGAGCTGGGATTAAGCTGCTATTGTAGGAGTCTAAAGAAATACAGCTGACTGGGTTTTCCTTTTTTTTTTCCCCCCTCCTTTTTTTTTTCCCCCATAATGTAAAGTACTTCGTTCACAGAATATCAAAGTTGTATTCCCTAGCAGGAAATCTGGAACTCCAGTAGTGTTTGCACAAGCATGAAAATTTTAAATACAGTGTGGGACTCCAAAAACCGCTTTGCTTTTGTGTATGGTAAATCCAGCTTTTTAGTAACGAGCTTCAGGGTTTTACTGAGTTTTCAATGGCTACAGGAATAGCTTCGAATGATGTAAGGCAAGTTCCTTTTCATATCTATCTCATCAAAATCTACAAATATTTCACTCTAATCTTCCTTGTTCTGAAGGACAATCATAGCATGTCCTAACATTTACCCAAACTGGTAAAGAAAAGTAAAGATTGGTTTGAAGAGGCTTATTTTTAACTGTTAATTTTACTGAGAAGTAACAGAAACAGAAACTGACATAAAAAAACCTGTTTCACAGATGTAGGCTCCTCTTAATGACATTTGTTTACTGGTTTTACCTGTTACATGCAAAGAAAGTTCATCAGACCTGTCAATTTTAAAAAGTGTTTGATCCTAGGGAAAATGGAAACAAGAAGGCAGAAGAACTGCATCATTTGCCTAAATATTATTAAATAAAATATAATCAAGCAGTTTAAAAGAGAGAGGACTGGAGGTTATTTAAGGATTCTCTCACACCAATAATGACTCAAAATCCAAGCAATGGCAATTGAAAGTATTTTTACAATAAAATCTAGTTTTACAGCTTACTCATTCTCATAACCTGTACAGAGATCCAGCAGAAGGCCTGTCATTAAAGGTCCAAAATAAGGCTCTTAAAATTGGCTTATATTGGATCAGAGCAAGACGTAGCCTTGAGCTTGCCCCAGTAGGACAGTTATACTTTAATTTCTTCTGCTGTAAACTGGTTCTCAGTCAAAAACAGTTATTCAAAACAGGATCTAAAAGCCTCTTTCCTTTGACCTGAGATTAAACCACAAGATTTTCTTTCGTGCTTTATTCTTCCCATATGTTTTCATTCCCCTGAAACAGCCAGTCGGGTTTCTGTGGAAGCTGGACAAGTCCAGCAGTTCCCCTGAATCTGACAGATACGCTCCACAAAAAGCGAGCTTTCTTTGTTGCTGAACTGTTTACTCTTACGGGAGTGCAGAGAGCAGTGTGTCACATGGAGAACTGGTGGCCAACAAGAGTGTTCTTCCATTAGACTGATTGAGAAACCTGGAGAGGGATGTGGAAGCTGCAACACGTGCTTCTCAGCAACAAGACATCACCTCTGTTTTCTCTACTGCAGAGAAAAGCAACCCAAGTCCAAAATGCAACCCTGGAGCCTGTTTCCCCGCACTATCCTAACTTTTCACTCATCACCTTATAAACCTCTTAAAGGAAGAGAAATAAAATACTAATCACTTTCAAAAGATCCATCAGTGACCGAACTCTACTACAGCGTGTTCAAAAGCACTAACATCCCCAGACAGTTTTGGGAGGCAAGCGTGATGCCTGTGGGAGGGCTGATGCTTATTACAGGGAAAAAACGTAAAATGGTGTAAATTCAAACAGGCTGGGAAGCAGCATGATATCCAAGCACAATTGTTATGGCAACTATACAGTAAGAAATGCCGTTTTAAGGCATGCATCCTACTCTACCTCTGCTGCTCACGTTTGGGAGCGCATCCGAGGGGAACAGCAGCAGTTACTTGTGCGATCTGGTACCGTTTAGGAGTAGTAAGGAAGCAGACTAGAACCCGTAATAATTTCATATTGTGGATAACAAGTACGTGCGTGTTCCTGTTAAGATCAGATGGTCTGCTCTGCCTACATAAATTTCCATTCCTGTTACCATAGCAAAGTGATACATTTGATCACAGTTTGTAATAGTCTTAGGGTTTATCATTATGTCCCTTTTTAAAAACCTGATTGACTTTATTCCCAGGAATGCTTCAGCCCTCAAAAACGTCTCTAAGTAAATGGGCTATATTTAGAATGAAACACAAACCTCAACCAAAGAACTGCAAGCCTGGCTACTTCATGAAAACTCATTTTCAGTTCAGGTAATTTAAATTAACTAAGCAATATACAAATATTGATACCACCCCTTCTTTGCTTTACAGTGCTTTAACATTAAGAGGAGCCATGAATCAAGCTTAGCAATTGGAAAGACGGGATATATGTACGAGTCTGGATCCAGTGATGTGTTAACTGCATTTAATTACCTTGTGTATTCTGAGACTTTGCAGGGCTTCTTTCCCAGAGAGAAAGAACGGACCTCGGAGCCATGGTCCAACTTCCTCTTCATCTGCAAGGTGAGGGAAAAGAGTAACAACATGGATTTAGTTACATGACCAGCCTTACTTGCACATAATTCTGTAAAATTAATCCATTTTTACCTTTTACTTTAATATCAAATTTCAACAAAGTTGACACAAAATGATTTAAAGCAACATTGTAGTTTCTAGCTTCAACAATATTTGATACACGTTTTATGTGGTGCATGTATATATTACTGCTGTTCTGGGGTCCAAAACTTATTGGAATTACATTCTTTAAGTTCCAAATTTCAAATGCTAAAAAGGTGCAGAATTCGTGTGTTGGATTATTTACTGAACTGCTCACTCTCTATTCTCCTGGGAGGGAAGGCGAAGAACTAAATCAAACCCCTTCATTCTTTGTGTTCAGGTTCATTGCTAAGAGTCTCCTGGAAATGGTTAAATTTTAGGTAGCCTGCCTGCATTATAAGCCATTTTCATTTTAGGGCCTAAAAAAAATACAATTCAAATATATTTTTTCTTTTGTTTACCGTTTTATTTTAAAGTTTTACATTGAAAACATTTATAAAACAGCAGCGAAACTGACGGACGGATTAACTGTCGTTTTTACAAGAAGGGTAAGGATGAAAAACACTAAACCTCAGTCTTGAATGTCACCCGCAATTAGATATGATCAAAACCAAATAATGAGCAGGGCAGCTGCTAAAAGGGGAAGCCAGTCTGCAAAAATTACCAAAGAGATGGAAACCAGTGAAAGCCATATTTATCCAGTCAGACAACTGAAGATGACTTTCTACATATTTGGGTAATCTTTAACCACAGGCTTTTGGACTCAATGAGACAGATGTATGCCAAATGCAATTTCTGAGTTTTTTGCTGGTCTTCTAAGATGTGATACACCAAAACACTTCAGCCAGCAGAAGGATGCTTACTGCTGTTTACAACCGTGAGCTGCAAAATGCATAAACTACCTGTGTGACAATTCAGACTTTAGTTTGACTGTTTGCTCCCCCTTCTTCAAAATTTCATATTTAAGACACGGTTTAAAAGTTGGCATTTTTCTTACCATCAGATTTGATCTTTTTTAATGTTGTGTTATAACATGGTTATTTAACCATTTACTGTATCAGTCTACCTGCCTAAAAACAAACCACCAAAAATCCAAACAGGATTCTCTAAAGCTTATGGCCTGTATACTTTCATTGGTTTTATCTTTTAAGGTATCTTTATGGCTTTCTGTAAAAACAGTCACTGAAGTTCTTGTGTTTGCTTCATTAGTGATTGCAAAGGAAAGCTAACTAAGGTTAACTAGTCTCATTTTTACAGTAACAGCTACAAGGCAACCAGAAGAGCTTGCCTCGTAGCCGCGTTTTCTCGCCCGTGCCTCACATGGGACACTCCATGGCATTTCCCCAGACAAGCGTTCATCCAGAACCGCCCTGAGCGCTGCCGAACCACCACCCTCATCCTCGCCGCTTCCCCACGCCCCAGGAAGAGCAGCCCCCCACGCTTCCCCCAAGAACACCAGTTGTAAGCATCGCTGAAAAATAATGGATACCATCTTTTATCGCTGTGCTAGACGAGAGAGCCACCAAAATTACTGGAAGCATAAGTAAGATGTTTGAGCATGAATTTCAGTATTTAATGATAGACTTTTCAGAAAGGATTTTTCCTGTTCAAGGAAAATTTTTATTTCCAGCTTGCCTTTCTGAGAGGTTATCAGCAACAGCGTGTTCCTCTTCTGCTTCTCAGAAGAGGGGGATGCAGTTTTCCAAAAGCACACCTTAAAAATAACAAGTGTGAAGCCTGCAGTAGAATAGGCAGCTCTAGTGATTTACTCTTTCGCATTAGCAAAGAAAACAATCTGCAGTTCTCTATACCGTTGCCTAATAATGATTTCACTCATTTCTTTTGGTCGGGTTTGGTTTTTTTTTTCCCAGGTATTTTAGGGAACTTTCTCATGGGGTCCACCACACAGACGGACTTTCATCATCTCAGAAGGTGTTAAGTAAATACACGGTTAAAAATGTAATTTACCACCCGAAGAAGATAAAACTTTCTCTACGGCAGAGAGGTCTAGTGACAAGATTTAGACATCACTAAGGTATCTGTGTAACCGAAAAACAGCAACCGCCGAGCAAACATCCCCGTAAATATTTAATCTGTCGCTAAGAAAACAGAACTCCTTCAGACAACGTTTATTTATCCTAATAATTGAGATTGCGGTATATTAAAAAAAAAAAAAAAAAAAGAGAGAAAGGGCAGCACACTATTCCGCATCCCCCCCCGCCGCCCAGCGCTGGCAGCTCTCCCCGGCAGCAGACTGCAGCTACAGCCGCCCGGCAGCCCCGCCGCCGACACCGCCACCTTCCCGCCCGCGGACCGGCGGCGCGGACCGGCAGCGCGGAAGATGCGCGGCCCCCCATTCCTCCCTCCTTCCTTCCGCGGGGGCGCAGCGGGGGCGGCGGCCACTCACTTTGTAGAAGATCATCTTGAGGGTGCCGTAGAAGCCCATGGTGTCGGCGCGCTTCCCCTTGCGCGGCTGCGGCGCCCCGCGGCCCCGCCGGCCGGGCAGGCGCTGGCAGTACAGCCCCTTCTCCGGCAGGTAGGTCACCGCCTCCCGCGCCGACATGCTCGGGCACGGCGGGCGGCGGCGGAGCGGAGCGGCTCGCCTCGGCCCGGCTCGCCTCGGCCCTGCCCTGCCCTGCCTGCGCCGAGCCCGGCTCTCCCCCCCCCCCCCCCCGCCCGCCCGCCCGCTCCCGCCCCCCGCGCCCGCCCCGTCCCTCCCTCCCCGCCCGCCTCCGCAGCGGCGGCGCGGCACTGCGGGCTGCGCGGCCGGGAGGGAGCCCGCCGGCGGGAAACCGCCCCGCCCCGCCCCGGGGAAAGAGGCGGGGGGCGGGAGAAAACCCCAACCCACGCAGCGCTGGGTTATCCCCCCCACGCCCCTCCTTTTTCTTCCCCCAAAGCGGCTGGGAGGCCGGGGGCCTGCTCCCCCCTCCCGCCCCCAGCCCTCGCTCTGTTCCCCCAGTGCCACCGGCTTCACGGTTTTCCAAGCGGGAGCAAAACAAGCTCATTTCCACTAATTATAATTATACCGTCGCCCTCGGCCAGCCTGGCTGGACGCGTACGTGATTGCATTGCGTGGACGGGCGCAAATTAGTCCTTCAAAAGTGCAGTTAATTTTAGAATAATTTGAAATACACGGGGGGAAAAAAGACGCGGAAATACCCTCTATTGGCTAAACAATAGAATAAACGGGGTTCGAGGATTTAGGAGTTGAAAGACCCGAACCCAGCAATTATGTAACAGACGTTAAAACGCCCACTCCCAGCGCAGCGTCGGCGGCGCCGGTCCCGGGTCTCCCCCGCCGCGGGCAGCGGCCCCGCGCCCGGCACCCGCCGGGAAAAGCAGCCCTCAGGCGACACCAAGCCATCTTAGCTCGGTCTTCAAATACAAATCCTACGGAGGATTCTCACCTACGTTTCAGTGGGAGCGTAAGGAAAGCCCTAGGTTAGTTATTTGTGAGAGAACATTCCTGGTTTGTTGGTTTGGTTTTTTTTTTTTTCCGGTCCTACTCTGTGCCCATCAACAAATCTGTTCAATTCACCCTTACAGTTTGATTCAAGGGCACCGAAGTTCCTGACATATGGTTGAGCTCTCAGACAGATACCTGCAACCAGCACAGCAGCAAGGCAGCTTTCCCCCCCCCCCCCTTAGTTTCTATACAGACAACTCAAATAAGAGACTCCGGCTTCTGCAATTTTTCCTCGCCTTTTTTTTTTTTTTTTTTTTTTTCTTTCCCCTCCCACAAAGTTTTCTGCCCAAGTGCAGAGCAGAGCAGAGCATACCCAGAACATGACTTAAAGCTGCAACGTTCCCCTATAATTTTCCCCAGGTGCAGTGGGAACTGCAGACAGTCAGCAGCCCTCCAGACCGATGCACTCAAACAGAAGCAAACATGTAGCCAGCTCCTGTTGACCTGAGAGGAAACCATCTTTTTACCACCCAAACCAGTACCAAAAAAAAAGCAAGCAGAAAAAAGAGCACACATCTAAAGGAGTGGAATTACTTTCTGGAAAACGCGTCAGCTTCCTCGTTAGTACTTAAAAAAAAAATAAATGTATTTTTTCTTTCTCATATGTATTATTTCTTTATAATAGCTAAGCGTGCCAGGTGTTAGCACACTCAGACAAGGCAAAATCTCTCCCCCTGTAGCACACAAGATCCTGCCTCAATACAGTTTTACATCTCCCATCCAACGCTGAGTCCTCACAGTCTTTTTCGTCTCCCGGTGAAAATGGTTCTGCCCATCAAATCTTGGCATTTATGCCATTATCCATTAAACTGCAGTGCTGTATATTTTATGAGAACAAAATGGTCTTGAGTTGACTTCATACCTCAGATATGAACAGAGCGGTACACATCCCGGGAGACTATTACTGTCTTCCTTTGCTAGCACATCACATGCAAAGGGGAAGGAAAAAAAACACATAGGCTGCATATACACATTAAATAATCACAGGAAGCAAATTAACACCCAAATCATCAGAGTAAGAAAGAACGGGAACATTATTGCTGTGGGGATTTACACGTACTTTATATACATGCATATGCATAATGCCCTGCAATGTTCCCAGCTCTCTCTGCCCCTTCTCCAGTCTGTGAGCGCACTCGATGCAGAGGGGGGACGACAGCTACTCTTCCTCCAGCCTCGCAGAGGGCACCCACAGGAAGTCCCCAGGGATCAGCCTCTCCCCCGGCCCAAAGGCAAGTGTAACCCCACAGCGTCACTAGATTTATCTTTTGAACAAAATGTGCCTCGGAGTGAGCAGTCAAGGAGTTGAATAACAATTAGAAATTACTATTTCCCTCTCTTTCAGAGTACTACTATTGCCGATTCCTGCTCTTTTGATAACGATTGGCAGATACTCCCTCGTGGGTAAAAACCCAGCGACTTAACTGCTAGTCTCTTTGCCTTAGGCAGGACCCATGCAGTAACCACAACAACCATTTGCTAGTGGCAGAAAACTTGGTATACAAGGTATTTATTCTGCACAAAAGGTCTGGGGTTTTTCCTAATTTTAGATACAGATACCACAGACAGATTCTATCATTTGACCATCTTTCATCTAGCAGTCTGCCCTTCTCAGAGCAAGAGACAAAAAATGCATATGGACATGGCTCTGGCTCTCACTTCTTTAGTATTTTTCTCTATAGTGGTACCACTTTCAATTCTCTGCAAATGAAGAATCATCCTCTCTACCTCGAATTAAGTTTGATAGTCTCTGGGTAGTTGAAACACTACTCTAGTTGGGTGTCTGCTCTTCCCCAAAATGGCTAACCACACCCTGGGCTCTCTCTAGTCAATGGAGAGGGACACGCTCCAGCAGAGGCTGAGGGCACCTACTGTTAGGCTCCCGCTCCAAATTGCTGTCTAGAGAGGGCTTTCTCTCTCTCCCTTAACTTTGAGAACTCCCCTGTCCTCGATAAAGTTTAGTGTCATGAACACATCACACTCTCAATCGTAAGAAATTACTTAACGCTTTGCAAAAGCAGCGGGGAACTGCCCAACCTGAGAAGACTGAGACCCAGGAAGACACAGCTTCAGCCTGCACCTTCCTGGAAAACACAAGGGTGGAGGAGTAAGACCCCAACCCCCGAGATGCTTTCGAGAGCCCAAAAGCAAGCAACAGAGACGATGCGCGAAGTTTCCATCTCTACTGACATTTGCAATAACATTTAGTGCAGTAACTTAATATGCTCTAAGAATACTTACTTAATGGTATAAAGTAAATGCTCATCACAAATTAAGGTACACTGAGGAAGACTACAGTTTCTAGAGCAACATTAAGAGGAAAATCAAAAGTTGCCCTGTTTCTTCCCCTGTTTGATACATCTTCACCTTCAAAGGTTGGTTTTATTTTGCTTAAGCTGAAGATAATTTTTCAAGTTTTTAAAACCACAAACAGCATACAATTCATGACATTTAGAAAAATGTCTACACCAAAATTACATAGTTTCCAGTGGACACAAGTCCAATCTTATTTCCCGTCAATACTGCCAGCTCTTAATTAATAAAAATTCACACCATCCAATTCTTTTCCTGTTGGCAACATTTCTAGCACCTTTACCAGTTTGTCATGTGGCATACTGTAATTAAGACCGTCTATTACTTCTAATGAAAGACTAGAATGAATTACAGAAATCACCCGCAGAGCTATATAATCCCCAGAAGAACGGAGATTACAGTGCAACAGACCAAAGAAACAACATTTTTGGCTTTTTGGTTGGAGAAACATTTTTGAGTGGAGCGACCACAGGATGGTCTGGCCGGGGTAACGGCCAGTCAGCATTTTAGAAGCACGTTGGTGCTTAGACTATGGAATGCAAAACCCGTCATTGGCATTTCACATACACATATGTGCGTTAGGAGCATACTGTGTGCAGGAGGAACTGTGGAGCAATATGGTTTGGTATCTCCATTAATATTGGTAAATGCATCGTTCAAGACGGTGCCAGAAGGGATTCTGTGTACTCTGCACATTTAGCAGACGTTTAGCAGACTGACTCCTTTAGAAACATTTCAGAGAGATTTTTGTGTGTTGTCTAATAGGATTGCGTTTTTTTTCCACCCAGGAAACCAAACGCCCTAATCAAACGGGGCCAAATCCTTAGCTGCGCGAGATTCACCCTGGAGACGGCAAAGACAACCCGCGAAGGAGAGTCATGCTTAGTTATTTTTTCCCTTTCTCAAATTTGGACCCACTTAGGTTTTAAACACTTCCCTTCTGCTTGGTAATCTAGTTAGGGCAGCTGCAGCAGCCAGCGCTTTGTCTTCTATATTCGACCTCTTCATCCGACCACATACTTCATTTAATTTGCCAAATGCTCCCATTCAGGCAAGAATCCGGCCCCACAGAGAGGTACTTCTGCCATCTGCTTTAGACATTTAAGTACAGCTTCACTTAGCACACCTACATTTAAAAGCCTAAGTTCCCCATTCAACGAGAAAGGCAGACACAAGAGTGCAACTTGTATAAAGTCTTAGAAGAGGAGAAAAAAATCCCATACGATAGCAAGTGTTAAGCATGTTTCAAACTAATTCAGGGCAGGCCTTTCCTCTACAAAAAGGTACCACTATTATTGTCAGATCTTTTTCTTTTTGAACATATTATGAAATGAAACGAGTGGCCCACTGGGATCTTGGAAATCCCGTGTTCTCGTGGCTTCTCCTGGTTCAGCTTGGGCCAGGCAATGACCTTAAGGCTGTCGCCAGTTTGAGATTTATTAGCGTGCATCCCAGGTGCTGTGCTGGAGCGATTTTATGGGTGAATTCCATACTTGTGGGCAGCGCGAGACAAAGTTTTAGGACAGTGACCAGTTAAGGAAAAGTGATATTTGGATAACAGGTAAAGTTCAAGGGCACAGTGTATGATGCCCCTTATCACACAGGTGTAACCGTGTGTTTGTGTAGAGTATACAATTAGTATTGATGCAACAGAACAGACTTGAAGAAATGAATTTAAATATACCAGTTTGTGACCAACAGCTGCTATGCTCCGAGTATGAAAGAAGAACAAGTGCAACTTGGCTCCCTGAAAGCAGTTTAGATGGAGGAATTTCTACTTGACTTATAATGCCTGCAGCAGGCTCGGAGAGGCCCACTCCAGCATGTTTGCCTCAACAGAGTTACAGAAATAAATGTAAGCTTATGATCTTGTGTAGTACAAGTGGAACTCAATCCTGCACGCTGCAGTGCGCACCGATCTGCAGCTCACCCATCAATGACACGTTTTTGCAGCATTGATGAACTTAAGGTTTGGGATGAAGTAGGGAAGGCAACAGGAACTCTACCATGGAGGAAGGACCCAAAGAAGCACTACAGTAAATTGCACAAAGTCTTCTAAAGCTCCCTTAAACGGAGTGGAGAACACACATTACCAAGTATGATAGGTACTAGTGCACTGTTTTACTAATTGTGTAACGTTTCTTGGCGAAGCATTTTGAAGGCTGCTTTCAAACTGAAATTTCCCACACATTGTTATTCTTTGTTCCCATGCAAAGTAAGGTACTGTAGTTAAACAAAATTGTAAACAGCCTGTAAGTTTTGTTTCTGCAGGGAAAGAAAAAGGCATAGATAGCAACTAAAAAATCAGAATAGTATGAACTTTGATTATAAATACCGGTTTTAAAGGTGTATGTCTGCAGCAGAGATTTCCTGTAAACCACTTCCTTTAACATTTGCCTTTAAAAAAAAAAATTAAGTTTTAAATAAATTGTTATAGGATTCAAAAGGCGTGCTAGTTAATGGCCACAAAAATAGCTTTGAGAAGGATTTATGCAGAAAGTGTATGTAACAGACTTCAGTGTTGGTTATTTAGAATAAACTTCAAATTGTGCTTTAAGAGCAGGGAGATTGCAAAGACAGGCTTAATGTAATATGGCATCACCGTGTCTCGAGCGGAGCAGAACTCCCCGCTGAAGGTCATACTTCCGTGTCCTCTTTGTTGGTTGCCTGTAGTTGGGCACAGAACTCACAACATATGCTTCGATGCTTAGTTATTTTAAAGGAGTACAGCCAAGGCTGTCATACACCCATGTGCTCTTTCTTGGTGGCAACACCAGCTGAAAGATGTCCCTGTCTCACCTGCTCATTCCCATCCCCGCATAGCTCTCGCCTTTATTTCTGCAGGCAAACGTCTGTGGAAATGCTGTGAGTGAACCAGATTCATTAACTAATGTGGGGTGAGGGGAAACAATTTTAAGCTTTTTCCTTTGGGGTTTTTTCTTAGAACCAGTTACTGGTTTAATTTTCCACCGTGCCTTCACAAACAACTGAGCCAGCAGAAGCAAATGAGCAATTCACAGGCAGGGCACAAACTTCTTGAGCCAGCTACACCACTGAGAAAACGGTACAAGGAACTGTGACTCGAGTGTCCCATGCAGAGAGCATAAGCCTATTATTTACACCTAGAGGCATCACTCTCTCGGCTATAGTTTGATGTGCATTTCAGCCAGCACGGCCACTGAAAAGAAAGCAGTGCCTGCACCCGCGGCTGCCCTTGGCCATTCATTTCCACACTTGCATCACCTCAGGTGTGCCACCACTGCCTTCGTTGTACGGCTGTGTGGTCAACTGGGGTGGCAACTGACCTAGGGACGTTTTTTTTGCTGGGCTGTTTTTCAGCCAGGTCAGATTCCCCATCTCCCTCGCTGCATGGCCGCACAGACGTCTGCGCCAGCATAGCAAAAAGGAGAGCAGGCTGTACCTCTTAACTTCCCCAAGCCCCCACAAGAACTGCCTTAAATGCTTGCCAAACTACAGCCTTAGGTGAGATGTCAAGGAACTGGGGTTTAGGCTTTGTCCTCCCAGCCCAGGGGGCTGTATTATTACCACAGAGCGACTTATTTGCACTGAAAAGCATACTTAAGTCTCTGTCAAATAAAAACGGACACTTAAATATTAAAATTTTACCGTAAAACAAGCACAACAAGGTGAACCACAGGCAGGGGGTATAATGTCAACCTTCCTTAAACATGTCATGTTAGAACTCCAGGGAGCTTGTCTCATTAGAACTGTATATTATTTCACTGGAAAAAAAACAACCAAAACATTTTCTTCCCAAAGCATTTTTTTTCTTGTTAAAGAAAAAGATAAATGAAAATAAAAATGTCAGTGGAGCTAGGCTTCACATTGCTTTTAATTCCCTGTGACAGTAACCACATGCAAGTTTCCTACAGAGAAATCTTGTATGGTTTGTTTTAAAACTACCAATATTATCATATAATAAACATTTTTCATAATGCATATTCATAAGGAGCAGAGTTAAGGTTGCTAATGCAACCTGCACTTTCACGTACTTGACTGCTTTCCGTGCAACAGGAACATTATGAGTTGTTTTTTTGTGTTTTGTTTCTACACAGGATTGTTACATTATTCATTTTTCAAAGGAATAAGAAGATATTACATATAATGCGTCTTGCAAAACATTCACTAATGGCAGCAGATCTTCATGAGAACTGCGTCTCCATTCATTGTGCTCCTATTAAAGTTAACTGTAATCTATTTATTATATCATTAAACTTAATATATTGTAAGATGAATTCTATTTATAGATGCAGTAATAGCTGTGCTAATCACTCAAGTTCACATTGAACAGGGCTGTTCTGCCTGAGACGCAGAGACCAAAGTCCAGTCCTACATTTCCCGAAGAGATGAATTTGTGCGCTCCATCCTGCGCAAGCCCAAAGTGGCTGTGGCCAGCCCAGCCTGGTGTCACCCTGCCCCGCTCAACAGCCCCTGCAACCCGCTGGCACCCACGCCTGCTCTGCGGAGCAAGCTGGCACTGCACATCCCACCCGGCATCCTCCCTTGGCCCACTCTTCTCCTCAGGCCGCGCTGAAGCCAGGGGCAGCGGCTGCCACTCCAGCAGCCACTTGGGCACAGGATATTCACTTTGGGGCAATACAAAGATAGCAGTCCGCATCGTACTCTTCGGGTGCTTATATAGTCATTTTCTAAAATACCACCCCCAGGCTCCATTTTTAGTGAATTTATTTTTTATTCCTGTTATTGCCATTTCACAGATTCTGCCTGTGACATAGTCCATAAAGTTAGAAAGCCACGCACGTGAGGGCTGTTCTTAAATCCTACCATAGGCGCGCAAAGCACAAGCCCTTCTTGCTGATCAACCAATGAGGAACACAACACAAAAAAACCCCACAAACCCCTAACAAGGATCAGTTCCTTTTTGCAATATTTCAACCATAGAGCTGAGCTGGTTTTGTTTATACTGACAAGAATGTTTCCAAATTGGTGAAGCGTGCATTTCTGCCTTTGAACACCAGTGGTCAAACTGTTCTCACTCAAATATAAGCAGGTTGGGAAATCACCTTTGTACAGAAAAAGAAAAGTGTGCCTGGACTTGGAAAGCTTTCCAAAAATGTCTGTCCTTTGCACTGAATACAAATAGAGCACTGGTATCTGCTGCCTGCTTTCTGTTAAGTTTTACATTTTTATTTTCTTCAGAGATAGCTTAATTTTGATTGCCAAGAGAAGTGTTTATTTATCTGGCATAACCTATAGAAATCTATTTACAAAATAGTTTCTGTCCCTCATTTGTGGTATGTGAGAACGATAAAGGGTTAGTAGTGAGCCTTTAGGCTACAGACAGAAGAATTCCTGGAATTATGGATTATACCAGAAGGATTAAGGAAGAATTTGAAGAAAAAAAACTATTAAAAATGTCAAATCTCTTTTCCTACCTGCATCACCTAAAAAGAGTATAGAGGTTAGAAAACCAAGCATTCAAAGGAGCTCTAAATGACAGGTGTAAGATGCTTTTACTCCTAAAAAGCTGCTTACCAAGACAGCCCTGTGCATGGTGCATACTAAGTAAGAGATGGATTTGGTGGAAAAAACAGTGTCTGAGGTTGCAATTTAAGATACATTGTTCCCCACTTGCGCACATGCATCGAGTTTGCAAAGGCAAAAACTTGCGAACGTTTTAGGCATGGCATTCTGGCAGGATTTTAAAACATCAAGGGAATTTAATTTCTCCCCCATCACCTGGCACCCCAGTGACTCCCTGTTCGGCATGCCAGTGGCACGGAACAGCCTGAGCCCCCAACATGATGCCCCACCGCTGCAGGTACCCAGCGGTGAGGAATCCAGCAGGATGCCACCCCTGGGGGAACAGCACAAGAGGAAGATGAAATATGATGTGTCAGTAAGATTCAGGGCAGTCTGCTGGTAGCAGAAGGACAGGACCCACGAATCCCAGCTTCAGAGACGAGTTTGTTCTGTTGAATGCATATGAATCTCCTGGGCTTTTCCCCATCCCTTCCTCATCCTCGCTTCTCTGTAATCACCAGCTTCAGAGTCCTCCATTCCCCTGCCCTTTGCTCCCCGGATCAATCTCCTGGCCCAGCAATTCCCCATGAGTTTCCTCCCTCCTATCCTCTCCACAGCATCTCAGTCTAATAAGACTTATCGTCCCACTTTATTACTCCTTTCCTTTTTCATCGTCTTCCATGTTTTCGCCTTCCCTGGAATTCAGGGGAAGCATTTTTCTGTACAGTGTCCAAGCATCAACAAGGAGGGGTGTGTCTGGACTGCAGGACATAGATGATATTTGGCTTTTTCCCCCCCATACTTGGCCACATCTGTGGAGCATCTGGAAGCAGCCACTTGTGAAGATGCAGCTCTGCCCATGTTGCTTTCAGCTACAGCATGCTCAGGGAGTCCAGGGGAAGGGTGTAGATCAGTTCAGTCAGCACTATGACCTGGTGGGACACAGATTCCTCAGCCCAAAGTGTCTCTGGTACACGCAAACGGTCATTTTTCCATGACACACACTCTACCCTACCAGTAAGTGACGGTGGTGGTTATAAAGGGGACAATTACACATTATACCTGCTTGATCCAGCTTCCTTTTCTCCCCACAACCCAGGCCTACAGTAGAGCAGAGAAAGGGATTTACTCATCTTCCACAAACCCTCATGATTTATTGCCATGACAACTCTCCCCCCTCCAGAGGCCTGGGGGAGCCACAACGTGAGCTGGTTTCTCCCGAGTACATTCTTTGGGCCGACCAGGAATCAATGCCAAACCTTTGCACAGCAGAAAGGAATGCCAGGCATGCCGGGGTCACACCAGATGCTTTGAAGCCTCGCTAACCCACTGTCATTAACCTTATGCCATGCAATTTCACTTCAAAAAGGGCTACAGGCAGAGCGAACATGCCAGCAAACCTGCCCTATCTAAACAAACTCTTCCCTGAACAGGTGCTTCCAGTCTAGAAACCATACAACATGCTTGCCTGCCTCTACAAGAGATGCAGCACGGCATAATTTAGGGTAACTAGTCCCTCATCCAGACAAGTAGGATGAGAATTGTTAATCAATTATATTTTTTTTTTTTTTTTCACTGAATCTAGCATTATTTAGGGATATTAGGGATAGATAGATACCTCTAATATGTTCAAGCCCAGAACAGATATATATGAGATCTCTCATAGAATGCAAAAAGTATGAAATAAAGTGGCACATTTCACAGTGTTTCAGAGATATTTCTAACAGCGCTACCTGTATGAAACATAAGACCCAGAGCATAAAAAAGAAAATGTCCCTACCCATTCCACTGTTGTGTCTAAGCTTCTTTTGGGAAACCATTTTGATCAGTATAAGCTTATGCTCCCTTTATCAAGCTGTAATATTTATACTTGAATTAAAAAATTACAAGTCAAACTCCACTGTTTCTACCCTCAAGGAAAACCGCATATCGCAACCTTTACATAACCTCCGATATCACACCTTTAACCATTTCTCCAAAACTTCTGTCAACTTGCCAGTTCAGGGTGACGCAGCAACTGATGCGATCCCTAAACCAATCCATTCACTGTGGGATAAATAGCAAGTCAGTTATAATTCCTGGGTTTTGAAACTTACAATTTCTTTATTTATAGACAGGATGGAGAAAATTAGAGATTTCAGAAATTTTTTGCTTGCTGTTCCATTCACTCGTAACCACAAAATTAGATGGCAACCATGGTTTTAAAGTCTGTAATGTTATGGAGACTTCTAGTATTTCACAAATCCAACTACTGACGGAAACATCGTCCATCTAATGTTACTGATTTACCAAAAAAATGAAACCAATGAAATAGTACAAAGCAAAATGTCTAGGAATAGTGCAAGTCACCAATGTGGTCAGCTGTATGGGGAAGTTTATTCTTTGCATCTTAAACTATTTTAATATTCTAGAAAGATGCAAAATATTACAGACTATTATTTGAAATTAGTACACGAGAAGAGGGATTAAGGATGCTGCAATAAAGCCTGTGTAAATGTATGTCCTAGTTCCTATTCCTTCTCTTTTGCTGAAAGCAACTGCTAAAGCATGTTATTAGCTATAAGATTGCTAAAGCGATGCCAGCGATGTTCTGACAAATCTCTAGGGTTTTTTTTGCCCACTTTCCTTTTATTATCATATTCCATCTCTAATATTCAATCAGTGCCAAACTGGTTTATGTATGCCAATCTTTCTCACAGAAATGGAAAAAGAAATCCTGCTATACGTCGTAGGCCTGCTGATATGACAGGGAGAGGCTGAATGGAAGTGGGAAAGGGAAGCGGGAGGGAGGAGTATGAGAGCACCAGTCTGCAGCCTGGTATTTAGCAGAAGTCCTGATCAGAAAGCTGGCAAAAATTGAAGCGCAGAGTGCCCTTAGGTTCCTTGTAATTTAACCTTCAATGCAAGCCTCGCACATCGTGTGGTCTCTTCCTTTCAGTCTAATTCCATATGCAGAACAAACTAGCGCCTTGAAAACTGGCCAGATCTGAATAATCCCCATTTTACTATCTACCTCCAACAAAATGTGATACAAGCCACTGACCAGATCATTCGCTTATCAACCTAAATTTAAATCTCTATGCAGTTATTTAAATACAGTCCCAGTTGTTGGCTGAATTCCCCCCTGGGACAAGATTTGAAAATGTTCACTTTTGTCCCTTGTAAAATCATAGACAATGCTTAGGAATATTTGATTAAAAAGAAAATTCTGGGAAGAACTCATTTGCTGCTTGTATAAATATATTCCCTCATTAAAATTTGATAAACACAGTCTTAATGGAATACTACAACCTCATTCATGCTTTTGAATAAAGTGATTTAAATTGGCAAGAACAAAGTTTAAATACACTTTTTCCCAGCTAACTGTCGACAGCTTTTTTACGGCCTGCAGGGACAGGTATGACTCATGCCTACGCTACGCTGTTCTTCAAAAACTATTTTAAAATGCAGATTTTTTTTTTCCACTGGTCTATTGTGCTTTACAAGTAACTGCAAACTGAAAGAGACTAAAATTAGAAGGCAGACCACTATCACCAGAGGGATTAGAAACTCCTAGGCTATGTTGATTCAAAAAGCTGAATTGGTTGACCAATACGAGGGACTCTTTTATGTTGGTTCCTACTAGATTTCTGGCAAACTTCATTCAAAGTCCCTCCTGGTTACAAATTATTTGAAATCCCCGTGTTTGGGAACAGCGGGTGGTCTCCGGATTTGCAAGCAACATTGCACTGAGCAACCCTCTTACTCTCTGGTATGCAAGACTCAAAAAATGAAGGTGTTCTCCCTCACCTAAGTAAGTCGGCACGAGAACGCTACCTGATCACAAGTCATCTGGCAAAGGTTTGGGCTTTTTGAAAACCAATAACTGTAGCAATAGTCTTTTCATGTGCCTTACGAAAAGTATGATAATATTTACTGATTCTGTAAGTAAAAAGTAAGTCTGGTAGAAAGCTAATTTAAGGTGGAATCCAACAGCCTCAAGTTTTAGACTGAGCAATCAACCCGCCAAGGAAAACAGAGCAGAAGATACTAACCTCCCCTGTAATTCAGAGTGGCATTTTAGGTACTGCAGACTACTGGGTTAAAAGCTAAAACAATAAGATACATCTCAACTTAAAATAGGGATGTCAGTCTCCTTATCAGTACAGTCCTTCAAAGCGTCCTCTGAAATCCTCCTCCTTTTAGACAGACAAGCCTCACATCTGTGGCAGGATGTGTGGGCTGCTCAGCAGTGAAGAGCCACCAACTAGGTGCTCTCAGAGTAGTATCTCTTAACCAGAATATCTGAATAGGCTTTGTGCTTCTTTATGCAAAATAGCGAGGGAAAAAAGTGCTAAGTACTTAATTTGCCATATCACAGAGGAAAGTTAAGTATCTCTCAGCAGGTGAGGATACCAAGAAGCAAGAACGTTTACACTAACTGGGATTTGTTCACTTCTCCCTTTATGATAACTAGTTACATTACTATGTTACATGCATCTAGTTTAAGAATGGAACTTTTTGTTCTTTTTACAGCAGGACATTTTGTGTTGCACTCTGAAGCGCTGGAGAAATGTGAATAGTGATCTGGGTTAGCCGTTCAGTACTACACACTAAATGTGGGAAAGAGAAAATAGGAAGCCTCGGCTAGACCTGCATTGATCTAAAGCATGGGTCAGCAGTTCCAAGACACAGAAAATCCAATTCATTTCCCATTTCCAAGTTCCAGGGGACATCTATTACTATCTAAATGGTATCTGTTTTGAAGAGCTGTGATCCTAAAGCTGTTCTCTAAGCAGAAGCAGTGTACACCAAGGTTAAAGAGATGGCTCAAGCGAAAGAAATCTCATCTCAGAAGAAAAAAACACATGAGAAAGACAATTATAATGCCCCCTCCACCCCCAAAAACCCTATGCTTTTTTGTTGCAATAGAAAGTGGAACTCTAGCTTACAAGTTAAGTTTAGCAGATGCCAAATATGAGAGAATGGGGGTACCAGCCTGAGGAGCAGCCCTAAAGGCTGTGAGAACAACCGGCAGGCCAAATCCAATCCTCTCTATCTTTTTGAAGGCTCTTTTCTTTATCTGCACCTGGCAGTTAGTATTTGTCTAGTTTTATAACTACCTAAAGATGCAAATAAGCAAGCAAAGTGTCTGCAACTCCTAAGGAGAATTTGTGCTCAAGGATATGTAATACCTGCAAGAGATCCCAATGAATGATTCAAATACAGTTAATCTTTTCTGACTACCGAGGCACTGTCAGACTTAGCACTTGAGAAACAGAGCAGGTAACTGGTCTCTAAACAAGACCCCACCATGCAGCCAGCTGGCTGACAGTGTCAAGAAGTGTTTTGAGGGTAGTTTGAAATTAGATGGACAAAGGTTGCTGCAGTATCATCCAGCTGCACCTCCTTCATGCATCTAGCTTATGCTCTCTAACCTAAATTGGAACGGTAACATCTATATCTGAACAAATCCGGTCCTGCCCAACGAAAACCTCAGCCTGAAAGAAATTATCAACTGATTGCTTCCAGACAACACAAGAATCTCAGGAATGCAAATTAACCACTTTATGCCCCTGACAGGTCTTTCTAAACCTTCTACCAGTTCTTCCAGCTTTTCATCTCCCCAAAACAAAACCACAGTTCTCAGAAATACTCTGGAAGAGCACACAGCTAATAAAAAATTTCCCATCACTCAGATGTTAAGCTCCCCTCCCCCCAGCATTAGTGTCTTCAAAATGTTTTTAAATGAAAGGGAAAAGAGGAGCAGTTTACAGCAGTTTCCATATAATGCAATTATACAACCTTTTATCTGTATGGATCCCAGCACAGAATTGCATTATTCCTTTCGAGGCCTTTGGGAATGAGGTGAGAATATTCTCTTGATCTGCATTAAACCAGTAACAGAACTGAGTATATCTCCTTCTTCATGTTAAACTCATTTTAAGGAGCTCCTAATACATTTGTTTGCACTTTTGGGAAGCGATCTCAAAGCTGGAAAGGAAGAAAACAGATAGCTCAATGTGTATAATAATGGCTTGTCAAGTAACATCAATATTCCTTGTAATGAGATCGCCCTTTCAAAGTAAGAACTACTTAGAGATATGGTAGAGACCCCAGCTCAGTGGGACCAAATGGAGCGAGGGGCCCACAAGCTGAGGGCTTAACTAACCTAAAGGAGGAAAGGACTAAAAACTTGGCTAGGAATCAAGCTGTTTTCTCATGTTGCCTTTCCACCTTTTGGTTGTAAAGAAACCCTGGGGCAATGGCTAGGAACAGCAAGTTTGTAGACTTGCACACTCTCCATGTTAATGCCTCTAAACAGACCAGAGAGGCTGACTTCAGACTACACCAGTAGAAAACTGCAGTTGACAAGGAAATAAGTCTTTTAGAAGAGGAGGATACTGTGATTTTCCCGGTTCAAAGCCCATTTTCAAATCTGTGGGAAGATGACTACTGACAATCAAACGTGTTTTCCATCAAGAACAATCCTAGACTAGCACTCTATCTACTCCAGAAACGTTCCTCATGACTACTTCTATCTCCTCCTAATGAAATGCTCACACCCCTCTACAGATTTCCTTCACTGTAAGACACGGACTGAGTGTACTTTCATAAGCTTTTCTGAAACAAACTACTCAAAACCAATTCTCGACATGGAAAGCCACGGGCATATCCTCTTCTGGATATAGCTGTACCACAAGAAGAGGTCACTCTTCCCTCCTTAACCTATTTCAGTCAGTGAGCTAACTTGGCTTATACAACTATATATAGTAGCAGATCTTTGGCAATAAATGCGCTTTTTCCCCCTTAAACAGGCTAAGTCATGACATGAGCAGCTTAAGTGGCAGATCTGAAACAGCAGAAGTCTGCAGCAGGATGCATGACAAAAACCTGTAAGTAGCCTGAAGGGTGGCAGTTTATTCAGCCAACAGAGCGGAGTTGGAAGATGACACGTTCACAGGACACTGGTCAGACTCACAGAAGCCAAAACACATTGGGTTCCCTATTGGTAGGATAAGCGATCCCAATTCACAGGGAACTCATGGTACTGCCAGGATTTGAACCAACCCCATATTACTGCTGCTTTAACCATTAAAACCTCCTGAATCTGACACATGCGAAGAATGGCATACCTGACTTTCAAGAGTAGCTTTCTTTGAGAAATTCTAAAGGTAAATGACTTAATCCAACATCAAGAGATCTGTCGTAAAATTCGGTTGTGTTTGCTACCCGCTGTTGCAGTTACAGGACCTTGTTCTCCTGTACTGGCAGTCCCAGCTCATCCACACACACATACAAAATACCCTCCCGATGGTGTGGTGGCGCAGGCCAAGTCGTCTTTTCCACAGACAGCACTGCTAAAACACATTACATTTATTCAGTTCAAAAGCCAACTTAGTTGAGTAAACAAGTCTTTGGTCTAATTTATCTTTTTCCTTTTTTAAAGGAGTCCCAAGTTCTGTTTCTAGTGCTGCTACATGCGACTTTGTGCAACATCTCTTGGCTCTGCGAAGGGAAGACTATAGTAACCTACTCATGGGACGGATATATAAGAGGCCTATGTTCTATTAAGACTTACATGTTAGTAAACATACATGGAGTCAGCTTGCAGACAACTAACAGCAACCAGTTGCAGTAAAGGCCTGGAATTCACGGTCCCTTGCTTTCTGAGTTTATAAGACAGGTTAGAGAAGCAGTGAGAAACGGCAGCACAAGGTTTAACACATACTACCAGATAAAGTATAAACTCTTCAGAGACACTGGGTACATACTCTGAAGCCCACTCCACAATGACTCCCTTACTATTGCTCAGGCAAACTAAACGAAATTGCATTTTCATTCTACAGGCACAAAATGATACATCAGAGAAACAAACTCTAGTTTTTATTCATGTGTTTTGGAAGTGTTTTTGGTTTCACCAGATGGAAAGGTTTTCCAGCAAAATCCAGGTCATTCTGCTCAGATATTATTCATAACGTGCATTTGCACCCACGTAAAAGCTTCCATTTCAAAACCAAGTAGTTTTTATTAAGGAAGATATGTACTCTAAACCCACTGATGATATCGACAATATCTTCAAAACCACACATTTCCTTCCCCACCTTCCACAGACCTTGTACTGCCATGCCAATTCATAAGATGATTTTACTGCAGAGCCCTTGCTCCTGCTGTACCGGTGCCAACAGAGCCTCCTTAAGACTGCGACTACCCTCCACGCTGCCACGGTTGTGTTACTTCTGCTGGACACAGTACCCCCCGTGCCCCAGGGATAACAGGCTTGCCTCAGTCGTCTGTCACTCTCCTGCTCCTCTGCAGCCCCCAGCACCCACCAGCAAAGCAGCTCTCCCGCAAACAGCCTGACCTAATCCACGCCAATCAAACAAGCCAGGTTGGCAGAGCCTACTATTGAAAATATCCGTTTCGTTTTGACAAACAACTTTGCCAGCAGATTTGAGAGGGCATTTCCCTTAAAGAGAGGGCTTGTGCTAAGCTTACCCAGGCAAACCGCCTACAAGACTTAGACACATGTTTATCAATGACTGCGATGGTGTAAACTAAGCCCCTGGATTTTGCAGAGACGTGGCTGCGGAGCATTAGCATATTCCTTCTACCAGTTGTGCCGTGGCAGCAGAGTGCCCACAAACAGCTGGAAGAAATAGTAACTTAAGCTGCTACAGCTTCTTGTTAAGACTGGATCTGAGCTCTTTGCCAACAAAAGGGCTCTTCGCCCAGCTCAGCTGTAACCAAATCAAGAGTTTGGGTTAGCTGAGAAACAGAAGGTAAAAACTGGGACTTTTCAAGGCATAAGACTTTATGGTTACATCAGCAAAGCTATTACACAAAAGATCATCACTTCTATGAGAAGTACTCTGTCAGAAGCAACCATACCCATTTTTTTCTTTAACCAGAAAATCTCCCTATGCTATCATGAAGGCAGATTTATCATCTATGTGATTTGTCTGTAAAAGCTGTCACAGATGACTTCTGAACGGATAATGAAAAATAATCTGCTAGGCTGTAATTTAAACCATACTTTGGCAATAAAGATACCCCCCAAAAAAATATACCAGAACTTTGACAAAGCCTAATCTGTTTACAGAAGTTTAGGACATCTGCTAACTGACTTGAAGGACACCTTTAAAGACTGCATCTGCAAGCTCTTTAAGAAATCCACTCATGTACAGAAATCTGCAATATGAAAAAAATCCTGGGAGGGAGAATTCAAATATACTAAAAAGTACAAAGTCAAAGACAGCACAAAGAATTTATGACCTTCTCTCTCTGTGTGTCTTTTTTTTAAAACTCCAGTTTGAATACCTGATCTTTTTAGGTTTGTGGGTTTTCTTACTTTCTTTTTTAAAAATCTGTTCCCTGGTAAATAAACAGAACAGGCAATTCCTCTCCCACCTATTTCAGCAAAGTCATAATAATAAACTATTTTTTTAAAGTTGCAGCAGATGTGAGGTGAAAGATTATTACTTACTTGAACATAGTACATTTATTTGAATAATTCTTTAATCAGTAAAAATGTGGACTTTGAACACGGTATACTTTTCTTGAAATGAGAAAGTTCCTCTTACCCCATAAACAGTTTTCCTTCCATTTTAGTTAGGATCAATTTCTAGCACCAAGATGTGTGCAACTTATTACAAATGAAAGTGACTTTGTGTATAATCAAGAGTCCAGAATTTGACACTAGTATTTAAACAATATAGAAAAACTTTATCAGAAAGAAATATAGCACAACATTGATCTCAGCTAACGGTCAGACACAGCTAACTTTTCTTATACGTTTGGAAAAGAAATCAAAAGAAAAGAGCAGGAAAAGATACTAGCTTTGCTTTTGAGAAAGGAGAGTAAAGAATTTCTTTACTTATTGTTAACCTGTGACATATCCGAATTCAGCCATTATTATTTATGTCCTTTTAGTTCCAAAAATGGATAGGAACTTTCCTCTTGGAACACCAGAAGCCATAAAGACAATACACAAAGAACTGGGAATGTGATGGAGCGAGTTCAGTATGTGCTTCTCTCTGTTATCAGTGCAGGATAATTTTCTGCTATTTTCTGCAGAGGCTTCTTTGAACAGAACATTGAGGAGTGATTATATGTCCAAACCTTAATAAAATGTCAAAATTCAGTGCTTCATTGTATCTGCAATTATGATGGTTTCCTCCTACAGATGGGATAGGAAAGGATACAATTTTGTATTCACGGTGTTCCAAGCACTATGTTTTAAGTTGTGGCTTGATGTAAATCAGTTATTTGCCAACCAGAAAGCCATTATTATAACCTCATATTTTAATAAAAATGGCATTTTTATTCTTAAAAATACTGCTTCAGATGTTGAATACACTTCTAGAAACTGAAGATTTTTAAACAGTGAGCGGCTCTGACTGTGAAAAAAATACTGTGGCCAACAGCTTATGTCACCACTACGACGGGGACAAAAGACAGCAGACTGGGTTCTCCCCTGCAGTCTCAACTCTGCCGAAGTTGAAATGAGAGAAAAGGCCTTTGGGGAAAAGAAGCTGCAAAAATCTCTGTTTTGGCCTCAAAGCTGCTTCCCTTTGCCAGGGCCGAAGCTCACGCCTCCAAACTCTGGGGTCTGTCCAATGCCAATGGAAAAAGCAGCCGTACCCGACTAGGGTGGTCCTGCCTCCACCTCCCGCCCGCCTCAGGTGCTGCTCTCGATGCCAGATGCTAGATGGAAACCACAGGCAACCCAGACCTGCCAATCCCTGGCACCACAGCAACGTTGGCCCTGTTCTCTGGAACTCCCACCATGCGACAGTTTTCACAGTCAAGGTGAATTATGTCCTAACCTGCAGGCTGAAATTCCCTCACGTATTTTCCATAGCACAGATAACATCTGACCAAACAGAACCAAACTTTTAATATCGATTTCTCTCCGTGTTTCGGACGGACCCTCTTTTTCCAATGCGGACCACCACATGGAAACTTGTTACTCAAGAGAAACAAGATCCTCAGGTAAGACAAAGTATGCTTCTCTTCCTTTATAAATCATGCTACTGTCTACAGACGGTTATGATAGTATTTTTTCCTCTGTACTGTAGAAAAAAAGAATCACTCTTTGAGCTTGAACGACCAAAAGCATTGTAAAGACTGTACACAATCTGTGCGGTTCCCCTCGTAGAGGGAACACATCAAACAGAAAACTTCTGTCAAGAATGCACAGCTAAACGTTGATGGCCGATACAACGGTACTTAGTCAGCTTTTGTGCACCGACTGCTGCATAGCTAAATAGCAAACCTTACCACAACCTTCTTGCCAGGAGATTGAGCCCTCCTAAGAGTTAGGCTTTGATGCGTCAGAGAGGAAAGGATAATTCTTGTATTTTCTTTGGAAACAATACAATCGTGATTGTGAGACATACTTCTCTGAATTAGATGTATAATACCAGGTCTCATAAGAGACGCTCTAAACTTCTAAAGCTTGCCTGACTGTGATAGGAGCTATTAAGGAGTCTGCTTTAATGGATAAGAAATATGACAGCTCCCACAGAGAATCAACTGGTGCTGTGCTGGAAGGACTGAAAGTGAACTCCTACTGTTGCACTTGTCCTCACAGAGAGAAAAAGAAAAACACGATTCACATTAAGATTTCCAAAAGCGTCTGTCCTGGTTCTTATTGAGAAATACAGAAGTGAAGATCTTTGACTTCTTACATCCCTTCTGAAAGAATTTACTACAATTAAATTGAGAACTTTCTGGTATTCCCCAAGTGTAGGTAAAAGCGCATTTGCAGTGCAAATGTTAACCACCATTTTGAATCTGGTGGCACTAAAAAGATCCTTGAAATAAGAGATCTTCTGGGTGAGGTAGAACCATCAAGTAAGTCCACCGCCAACTTCAGCCTGAGAACCATTGCTCCATCAGCCAGTACAGCATTTGTCTGTTAGTCCTGCTATGAAAAATGACATATTGCACCTAGGTTTTCACCAAACTGTGAGACAGTTTGTTTTCTCTTAAATCCTGACAACTAGGGAGACTGGGGAGACCAAATAATAATAATAATTATAATCTTATTGCTGCCCCTTGCCCACTTCCCCAAAGTAAAAAGTTCAACTAGCAGCCTATTGAGTGGATTACCAGGGAGCATGGGTACCCATGGACTGGGTGTCACACCAAAATTCAATTTCCGCCTGTAAACCATGCTGTCTGATGTACATTTTTCATCTGATTTACAGCACACACTGCAATAGGAAATTTCTGTAACCAAAAGGCAGGTGATTATCTTTCTGTTTTGGAAATAGCTGAACCCATCATGGCTATTACTTATAAATTCCTCATCAGATGATGTTTTCAGCTGACCAGAATAAATCTATTATCCGTAGTTTCAAGGCCTCAGTGAATCACTGCATTGCAGCCAATGGAGGCTGTACTCTTACTCTTCCTGGTACACGCTGCCTAAACTACTATGGACCAGAATAAGTGCTGTCCATTATTCACAGCTGACATCTGTCATAATAATTTGTCTTTCTGTTTCACAAATGGGGGATATCTTTGTATTTCTCACATTGTCTTCAGAGGGGACAAAGTATTTGTTTCTTTGCGCATCCTATTTTGAATTAGGGCCATTTTCAATTCTTTTATCATTATTCTCAGAGGACAACTTGCTCCCCGTGGTGTTCTCTTTCAGTACAGGCCTTCTGGCTGACTTCTCTAATACTGTGTATCCAATCCTGCGCTTACTGGAAATCGTGATATGCTGAAAAAATTTATCAATTTTATTCAGCTTTCCCTCCATACATCTGCAAAACTAATGTGAATTAGGATTTTATTTCCTTCTCTCCTAAAAACAAATGTAGGAACAGAAATGACCAAAACAGTCACTAGCCATATGCAAAATGAAAGAACAGTAGATGGTTTAGGATTGTGCTAAATAAAAACCCTCTTGAAGAGACTTGATAAGAACAGGCTGTATAATTCCATTCTGAATTTTCATAAAAGATCCTTTGTAATCCAACGGTACTTCCAGGGATTGCTCAAGACCTGAAGCAAGACAAAACTGTAGCACCTGTGACTTCCGCGCAGCTTCACAGAATATATTTACAGGACAACATCTAAGAATTTTATTTCACCAAAGTTATGGACAGCTATTTGGTGACTGAATGAATACAATTACACAGAATCACAGAATGGTCGGGGTTGGAAGGGACCTCTGGAGATCATTTAGCCCAACCCCGCTGCCAGAACAGGGTCCCCTCGAGCAGGCTGCACAGGAACGCGTCCAGGCGGGTTTTGAATGTCTCCAGAGAGAGACTCCACCACCTCTCTGGGCACACTGTTCAATTGAAGAGAGTGGCACCAATGTAAAACTAGAGAAGGGCACATGTCAGCAAAGTGATTATTGCAAGGCTGGTGAATAAGCCTACTAACCACCTTCCATGAGGACATTGACACTGTTGCAGGTATACCTTGCCTAGTGGTGTTTCCACCTGCTGTACACCTGGGTATACTTCTGTTTCAACAGTACACACGAAGAACCAACACCGCAACAATTTCCTAGTTATTTTAATTTGCCTCCTCTTATTTTTTTGAGAAGGTTTCCTAATTGAATACTAAGCATCAAACATGATTCTTCATTGAAGCAACACTGAGCTCTTGAGTTTAAAGTACAGCTGTTAACAGAGACTCCAGGGATGCTGGATTGATTTCTTTTTCTTTTTACTGGCCAACTTCACTGGGTTGGACGATTTGTCCAAACCCCACCATGCTGAAGGCCCATCAACAGAGTTCTCCAAAGCAGAAATATTCCCAACAGGAAAACTGAGCTAAAAGCCCACCTTCTACTACAGAAGCAGAACAGCTTTTCACAAAAGTGAAAAATTACAGGAGGACATTATCTGTTGCCAGTAACTGACAACTTCGGTTTTGCCCACAGGTTCCAAACACAATGAAGCATCCAGTGCAGGAGATCCAGAACCTCAGCATAATAAAGACAGAACCACAACGCCTCTAAACAATATAAAGTTTCAGTATTTCCATCTTTTCACTTAAAACTATCTTTGATGTGTTCGCATTGCCAGTCAGTTGCTTCAGACGTTGACTGCTCATTATATTGATTTCTCCAGTTTTAGTTCCCACAGATAACACTACACTATTATTCTTTCATTGAAGGTCTTATTGTGAACTTCTTCGAAACCCTTAGTGGTTTCGAAGGTTTAAAGCTATAAAATACCTTTAGTGGGATGAGGTTCTGGATGGAACTTCATTCTACTTCATCTACAGCAGTGCCTGCTATCTATCTGCTTGTCAAGAATATTTCTTTTAGTCTTTAACACAAGATCATCTACTACCTTAAAAGCACTTAAGATCCTTACCACAAGCTTCATCACAAAACTCATATGTAGACAGTGTAACAGGCAAAGATAGCCCAAGGTCTCTCAATCTGTTCAAATCTGTACATATATTAATTCTGAGCACGAAGCATTAATTAGACATTAAGCAAACATTAGTTGTCACATGCATTATTTTTTAAATAATGTGGAACAGAAAAAATATACACCTGTAAAAATTATAATAAAGCAAAGGAATTCTTTAAACTTTTCAAAACATTTAAGGTAGGAACATGCAAAAGGCTTTCCAAGAGGTGGTTCTTAGACAACTTTAACGATGTAATTTGCACCTCGTGAGTCTCAGTCATTTGAGATTCCCTACCACATATACAAAGATGACATCATAGATCTGGAAGATTCTAACTTGTACCACAAATGTAATCATTTTGTACTTAGTGTGAAAAACTTATCTAGACATTCTGACTTCTTTTATAGCAAAAGCTTCAATTATTTACCGGCCAAATACTCCCACTGAATTAGTTTTATACATGAACTGAATTCAAATTAACATTGAAATTACATCATGCTTGGAAACATCCAGAGACAGATGATCAAGTTCCCTTTTACCACCTATCCACAGCGTGCAAAGTACCTAGGTGCTTTCTGCTATGCAAAACCAAACCAAGTTAATTTACAGTTGCCCTTCTTAGTTTACCTAAAAGGACTTCTGAAATATACTTGTAGAGTCTTTTGATCGTTTCTACTCATCAAGTCATTTCACAGGAAGCTTTAACATTTTCTTAACTTTTAAGCCACAGGGTTAGGCACAGTGCTGAGTGGGGTCCTTACTCAACATGCCGCCCATTTGTCACACCTGGACACCACGCAGCTTTTGTAGCACGTCCTCCCCCATCTTTAGTTGCGCCAACGGAAGATGCTACTGTCCCCACTGCAGAACCAAAGGAATAATCCATAGGGGAGTTTTTAAATCCACTTTAGGCAAAATTAGCTGGGTTAGTGCAAATCACCCATTTAAATTGGCTAAGCTTTTCTGGCTGATTGCCCCACAGCCTGTGTGGGAGCTCTGCTGGCTCTAGTGAGGCCGTAACCACTACCAAAGGGGCAATAGCAACCAGCTAGGGGGAGATGAAGGTTTCCAGTGGCATGGATTTCAGCCAAGTGATTGTCTGTCTACAACCTCCAGCATGTGATTTTTAATCAAAGTAATGATACTAGCACAAGCAGTCGTAGGAGGGCATTTACGGTGACAGAAATGCTTCTATCTGCTCTACATGCGCCACGGATAGATGTTCACTCTGAACAACTTGGCCAGTTAAAGATGTTTTACCCCCAGGTATTCTACCACCTTTCTGCAAGAGGTTACTGACCTTAGAGCTCTGCTGCTCTTTCATCACCTTCATGCAAAAGATTTTCCAGGTAGCTTAAATCACTTTTGATGGCCTTTTAAACTTAACTAACTTTGCCTGAAGCAAATTACAGCATTTACAGGATCCGTTTCCCAGCAAAGCTGAAGGGAGGAAACAACTTTTGGCAGAGCAGCAGTACTGGGAAAAGAGGGAGAAACGAGGAGGGTGGGTTGAAGGCAGAGGTGCGCAAATGAAGTCTCCAGGCAGCAAAGCTGGATCCAGAAGATGGCAGCTGTTCATAACCTCTTCTTGTACTTTTGTATAACTGCATTTTAAGACAGATGTGCAAAAGCAAAGTGCTGGAGTTAATAAACTCGGGGAGTGGAGGGGAACTACCCCTGGTGCAGCAACTACCGCAACAGGGTCTTACTTGGGCCATTGCTTTTTTTGCTGTACTGCAATACACGTCAAGAGTTCTAATAAATTATATTTGACTTAAAGAACTTTAATGAGTTGCAGTTAGCGAATTCTGCACTTCACTCTTGCCAAACACAGAGTGAATGTGCTTAAAACATGAAAGCTAACCAGTGAACAGCATTTAACTTGCAACTCAAAACATATATATAAAGCCTCACGTTAATCTTCAATTTTATCAGTGTCATTTTAAACGTGATCACTCTAACTCATTCAAAGCAAAAGTCTTTGCATCACATTTTTCCACACACGTAGCTCACGCTATAAAGCAGCAATGGTATTTTGCAGCTGAACAGCGCTGTTCTTGAAAATCTATGGATGCTTTGTAACTACTCTTGAAATGAAACTCTGGGCAAATACTTAAGTAGGCAAGAAGCATCTCAACTTGATTTCTTCTATCCAGACTGTAAAAATCTGGCCTACGTTGTACAAATATCTGTTAGCAGGTCTGGAATCAGAGCTTGTCTTCTGACTTCCAGGCATTGGCTTTAGGAACTACAACAGTTTGCTGAGCTGCAGCACCAACATCTACAAATACAGCATGTCTCCTTATTATCAGTAAAGCTTACGGGTAGAGGCAATATCTTTCACTACCCCAAGCAATATAGTTGGGGCAGGGGGGTACGGAGGAGAGCACTAAGTTGAGCTGACAAGGTTTCAGGTGTGCTTCTGACACCACCTGGTCTGCTTTTAGGTATGTATCTGCGACTTTCTGGTTCCCACTGAGCAGCAAGGGTAGTAGTGTTAGTAATGGAGAAGTAAAAGAATTTGTCTTCAATTTGAAAGAAAGGGGTGAAACATGGGAAAATCCCCCAAGATTACAACATGCCATGAAATCAATACCTCTGTTGAGTCTATGGTTTTATTGTCCCAGGCTCAGTGCTTTGGAAAGCATTCTGTAGCTCTCGCTGGAGGGTTAGGACTGAGAGGGTCTAAGACAGTGCGGGTACTCTGAGACATGTTAACCCAGTGGTGTTTCTATCGCACATCAGCTGTCAGAGCACTCCATCTGGGCAAGACGACTGCTTAGTCACCCCCGGGTGTCCCAGGGGGCTCAGAGCACTGCACAAAATGCACCAAATTCCAGGAGGAAGCGAGGAATTTGATGATCCTGTTACAAGGGCCATGCACTAGACCCATGCAGGGCTGTGCTAGTACATACCAATTACCTTGTATTTCAGACAGTAAATGATTAACATGTATGTCTAAGTGCAGAACACCTGTTCTCAGCTTGCACTTAGCCTCAAAATTCCCTGCTTCCATTTCAGGCCTGGAAGAGCAGCCCAGACGCCTAAAAGCTTGTCCCCCCTTTCCCAGCTATGGTAATAGATCCAGTAGAAGACATACCAGCTCCAGACACAAACTTTGCTCAATTATCTCTTCAGACCATCTCAGCCAGCAGAGCATTACCCATATTGCTAGCAAGAGAATCAATTGCCATGTATATGTAAAGGGTTGGCTTCTGGCAAAGATTTATATAATTGTACATAATGTGAAGTTCAGTTGCAACATCAAAAGGAAAATTATTTTCCCTTTCATGAGATCTGGGATTTTACTGTTGTTCGCTCATTTGTTTTGGCAACAGCCCTGATCACAAAGACAATATACAATCCCATGGTTTTTTTAAAAACCCCACAAACCAAATCAAGCGATGCTAAAAGAAATGAACCATAAAGTGGGGGCAGCAGGATAGTATCTAACATTTCTGCAAACAATCCATTTGTCACTTTCATGGACCAGGGTTAATTAATATTCTATAAAGGTCTTCCAAAAGCTGAATACCTCTCAAGTTCTGAATTCATGGGGCTGACCTTAGACTTTCTCAGAATGATTTTTAATGCAGTCTGTTATCAGCAAAACCCGTTTAAACACATGTCCCATCTGCCAGTACCCCATTTGCAAAAGAGCTTCTTATACTTGCAGACAGTAAAGCTTCTGCCTGCTTCCCTCTCTCCTCTAAATACCAGCTGTATGGTAATGAGCACAAACAGCTGAAAAATACTGCACAGTAACAAAGCTGGTACGAAGCGGGCAGAACAACGCTTCCACTCAATGAAGCAGTTGTAGCATGAATTTAGCAGATTAGCTATTGAACAGGGGTGGGGGGAGGTTTGGAAAAAATGTAAAGGGTCTGCACAGATAGCAAGAAAATGAAAAGAGACCAAAGGGGCACAAGCTACCAAAGAAAAGCCCAAATTCTAAAGTACTTTTGTTGAACTGCATGAACCGATTCTTCAAATTTTCTAAGGCTTATTCCTCGCGTACTAATGATATGCCAAATGCTATTCTGATCATTCTCAAGTTCAGTTAGTTTTTAAAGGAGGCAACTTGTTAATGAAAGTTTTCCATTCATTAACAAAATCTCTTCATCGGCTGGGGGTGGGGGAAATCCTTAAGAACAGGAACACTCTCTCCTACTTCAGTTTCTGGTACTTTCAGCATGTGTGACCAACAAGCACCATATTATCTATTAACTTTTGGCATAATAGCCCTCTCAGCCTAACCATTTTTGTAAAGCCAATTTTAAAAATGCCGACAACATCCACGCTACCCTCCAGACACTGACGAGCTTTCTAAGCAGTGAGTATAAAAGACACTTGCTTTTAAGAAAATTTGTGCGTAACTGCCTTCAGCTGACATATGCATACAAGGCATGCTGTTGAGTATTTGTTTTTGCAAGTAGCTAATTAGATACATGCTGTTTGCATAAAGTCTAAAAATTGCACATGCACTTTTGCACTTGAAATTGCATGCATCTCTCTGATGGCAGATGTGAAAGACGCATGCAGCTGATGTGAAAATAAGTGACTTTTTTCTTGTTTGCGATTTCCCAATCACATCTAGTGTTCCTGTTGCTTTTGAAGAAATGGAACCTAACGCTTTCTAACAAAAACACGTAAAAAGATGGTGTACTGACACTGCCCAAAGAAGTGCTCTGTCAAAAATTTGATACACAGAGCCTTGTTTTTGGTGTTTGTTTTTGTTTTTTTTTTTTGTTTTTTTTTTGGTTTTTTTTTTTGTTTGTTTTTTTTTGGTTTTGTTTTTTTTTAATTTCTAATTTAAAAGCCTTACTGTTTCAATCCCTCAGTGTCCTAACATTTGTCTTTCGTGACAAGTAAGGCTAGTAAGACATTTTTCAAAAATTCATCTAGTAAGACATACTGAAATAAAAACACTACATTGCCTCTAGAAGTAGTGAAGAGTGAAACACCCCATCTGAGGGGGGAAAAAAATACATTTACCTCTACAGCCGTTGTTAACACAGCTCCTAAGAAAGCACAGATAATCTTTAACCTTTATACACCACACTTAGAGAGTTAAACAGAACACACATACAAAATTGGCTGTGTTACTGGCTTCTTTTCACTGGTGATCATAGAATAAACAAAAAAGAGAAAGCAATTTTCTCAGGGCATGAAAGAGCTTGTCATGCAGCTATACAATGGCGTTCTCAAATGACATTTTTATTGCTTATGTCTATCATAACCCTGTAATAGATAGAAGAAAAAAAAAAAATCACTATTAAAGTTCACTAGAATTCTCCACCTAATTTCAAATTTTAATGTAGGTCAAATCTATTGACTTCACCTTGAAGAACATGTACTTTGATCTTTCCTGGAAAATTCTAGCACACATTTCAAAATATTTCTCATATTTTAGAGCACTGTAAGGAAATAATAAAAAGTTTATCAAAAGACAAAACAGGTAATAGACATTTTTAACATCCAGAAATTAATAAAAATACTCATGATTAATCAAAAGCCACTTACTGGCTAAAAAGAGTTAATATTCAGTGTACATATTTATTATCAGTCATTAAAATTATCAGTGGTTTCCATGATGTTCTGTACCTAAAAAATAAGTATCACTCTTGGGTCTTATTTTTCAATCTGTTCTCTGAATTGTTTAATACGCACCAGGATGAAAAGATGAAAACTGCTTGCTTTAGAACACTAAGTAACTGAAAGTAGTTTATTATGAGAGAAGGTTCATCACTTTATAGATGGAAAAATGATCTGCTAAAATGACAGGTTCTTTTCCAGAAATATGCCTTTCTTCAGCTCATCAGCACTCCAGGTGGAAGGAATATAATACTACAGAAGGGCTGTATCTAGATGGTATTTGCTATGCTACTAACCCAGGTTTGCCTTGCTTGTTATCTTCAAAAGAGCCTGAGCTTCTCAGTATCATTATTTACCTTTTCAGACTACGGTCCTGACCTACAGACTGGGGTGCTAAAGCAGAGTCAATGAACAAGGAAAGTTCCATTTATGATGGAAGATTTAGACTTGAAGAATGCAAGATTTTTGCATGTTCCACATGTTTCATATGAAATCTTTTAAGATTCAATGTTCTACTACTTAGAAACAAAATTAGACATTCACAGAAGCAAAATCTAAGTTGTCTACCAAAAAAAAATCCAACATAAAAATTTCAAAAATATGACACAGTATGCAAGAAAAAGCTTGCTACTGAAATTGGCAGAGCTACACTCACTCATTCATAAAGTTTAACCTCAAAATCTTCATTACTATATAATTTGGACAGAACATCAACTACATCAACCAGAACACTGTCATAAAAAAAGACTACAGTGAATGTTGGTTCTGTTGATGAAACAGTAACATCAGAAATAATCACAGAAAGGTTTGGGTTGGAAAGGACCTTTAACGATCATCTAGTTCCAACCCGCCTGCCACAGGCAGGGACACCTTCCACCAGACCAGGTTGCTCAAAGCTCCATCCAACCAGGCCTGGAACACTTCCAAATAATGGGTCATCCACAACTTCTCTAGGTAACCTGTTCCAGCATCTCACGACCCTCATTGTAAAAAAATTATTCCTTATATCTTTTCTTCCTTATAGCTAAGGCTTATATCTATAAACATTGTTTCAGACCATGCATCCCAAGATGATGACCCTTCCATTTGTGATGGTGGTTTCAAGAAACACTGACACACTGCCTGCTTTGGATACCAACCAATTCTACTCGAGAAAAACGTATCAGGCATCTCCAGTAGTTCAGTTCTGCAGGGTCTCAAGTAATGCATATAATAATGGTTGCTATTAGCAAGGAAAACGTGCTTCAAATGTACTTTAGTATCCAAAGTTAAAAAAGCAAACAAAAAAGGAATCAAAGTTGTTTTGTCGATACCCTTTGTATTTCAAGCCTAGCTGTACTTTGCCAGCACTTGTCCATACTCTTCATGTGCTTCTAGCACATGGAAACCTTTAAACACTAACACTTTTGAAAAAACATCGGATATTATCTACATTCATGAGTATAAACAGTATCGAGGAGAAAACAGTGACTCATTTTAAACAAGGACTATTTTAACTGTATTAACATTTCTAGGATATTTTTTTAACTTAAAAGGATTAACATACTTCCCTTACAAGCAATGCACGTACACACAACAGACAAAACAATCACATTTCAAACCACGATCTTCCAGAATAGATTGAAAAGATGAAAACAGAGGAAGATTTATAGACAGCACTACACTGCCCCTTCACGTCCACTACAGAAACAACACCACAAGCTGCAAGATGTAAAATAATTCACTGAAAATTAACATGGAAACAATGTTCAACTGAAATTTTCTTAAAATTTTATAGTTGACAGCCCCCTTGCTTCCCCAAACCATACACACAAAGGAAGAAAATTACAATAAAATTAAAATTACTTTAGTGGGAAAACTACCTTTTTTTTTTTTTAACTTTGATATTCATAGTCCTTTCTCTTTAAACAAGATATTACTGTGATTACATAGTGGATTACAATTTAAGAACAAAAAAAATTCAGTTAAACTTAACATTTTTCTGGAAAAAAAAAAAGGACTAAAATGGATATACTTAGCCATGAGAAAGTTTTAAGTTAAGTTAAGAATTTTTAAGTTAAGAAAGGAACAATAAAGCTTCTATCAGCATCAACTCTTAATGGCATGAGAAATTGTTTATGAGTATCTAAGCTCCTTCATACTTGTTATAAATTCCCTTAACTTTTTAAGGAAATGTCAGGAATAAAGATTTCCAAAGAGTAATCTAATAGTTTCTTATTTTGTCACTACTTTGTTGACTTACCTTTCTTGTAAAGACTACACTTTGAGAATAGTAAAAAAAAAAAAAATCAGCATAATTTTACATCTTGTGGCCAAGATAGGAATGGATTATTTCTAAAAGTCTTGGTAGGATGATAATACATTTTTCTGAGAAAACATAACTAGAAAATTTCACAGACAATGAGGCAGCGGGCATCTTCATTCAGTTTGCAAGTAGATGCCTAATAACTAGAAGCACACAGTATTCCACAAGTACATGGTTCATCCACGCAACTTGAAAATCTTTACTATGGAGAAGGTGAACTTTATTCATAAATAATTCAATCTTCTAATGCATAAACCCTCACCACCCCACCCACCCCCCCTTTCTTCTCTTTTTTTCACTACTAATTATATTAGTTTTGGATAACCTTCTTGCTGGTTTAATCTCTCAGCCTTTTCAAAAGTAAGAACTTAAACCAAATACAAAGGCAAGAAATGTATTATAATTTATTAATGTAATTATAATTTATTTTCTAGGGTGACTAAATCTGTATTTTCCACCTCTTCAATGCAGCAAGCAACTCAGTTCAAAACTGGATACTAATCTTGAGAAATCTCAAAGTGCACTAGTCCAGTCTTCATACTGCTCTTAAACTACATGAAAGACAAAACTTCGTAATTCCATTTTGAATAAAAATAAAGGAATAACATAAGGTATTACTTTTCTGTATGTTCTACAGACATGTGGTAAGATAGAAGTATAAGAAGCTATTTTCTATTTCAATAGCTGCAGCTTGCTTACAGTTGAAAACAGTAACCAAATAAATAGGAGGAGGAAAGCTTGATAGGAGTAGATTTATTACGTTAATAAACAAATTTCTTGGGTTTTATTAGAATTAATAGTGTCTGGTTGCATGTAGGACTATATGTTATAGTTGTATGTTATAGTTAGCATTTCTAGGGTAAATCTTTTACTATTTTAGAACAAAGTATATTACTCGTTCATGTTAATAGGAAACATATGCAGGTTCATACCATTTATTCAGATAAACTATCATACATATTTTCATCTCCAGAAATTCATAGATGACTTTTCTGCAGAAGATTCATGAAGTATAGAAATAAATGACAGAAATTAAGTGCTAGCTCTTTTCAGTGTGGATTTTAATATTAGAAAAATGATAAATTCAGATTTTTTTCCTTAAGAAACTGGGCTTTGTAGAAGAGATCACTACAGTAACTTGAGGATTTCCCCAGTATTATGAAATCCCTCTCAACCTAGGACAAAGACTTGCAGTTCCTCCTAGCCCTTCCTACAATATGATAAACTGACATAAAAAAGCTGCAGGATGACAAGGCCCTTATTGAACGTCATTGTGATCCAAAATTGTATTTTTCGTTACGAAGACAAAATTCGGTACACAGTGAGACTGCAAAGAAAACCATTATATTGCATGGAGGCAAATACTTTAAAAAAACAAAAACAAACCCACAAAAAACCCCAAACTAGAACAGCAAAATTTGCAATTTTTTAAAATATGTGCCCAATATACTTCATGTGCTACAAATGTTCATATGGTACATAAGATAAGCATAGCCTTAAGTAGCAAATGTGCCTCAGAAATCTCTTCCGCTCATAAAACCCTAAATCTATTACCATACCATTACATTGGTATGGTAACTCTATGCAAATGTTACACCAGAGTTCTGCCTTCTATGTGCGCTTTATTAAATCCATGGGACATTTTAGACATGCTATAGTTCACAAGAACATCACAAATGTCTCTCTAGGTCAGGCTAAAAATCCATCTAGCTTAGCAGAGTCTGGTGATAATTTAATTTTCATCATAGACTAAACCCACATCTATTAGACTATTCAAGTCACCTGCACACAAGCATAACTTTTTCAAGGAGGAAAAGGAAAATTAAGTCTGAATTATCAATAGTTCTGAAAAAGGGTGCAAAACGGTTCTCTGGATGATGTATTTTGGAAATTTATGCACTGAGAGATTTCAAACTTCAGTACAATTTGCATTCTTCACAATATTGGTAAAAAGGTCACTTAAGGATGATTTGCCAATTTTTGAACTTACAGCACCCCCCCGATCTGATCAGATCCCCTCACTAACAAACTGTTGCAAGTGATAGTTTCTGATAAAAAAGATCATAAATAATGGCATGCTAGGTATAGCAAAATCCCATTTTCCATAACCCTAAAGATAACATCCAAAGGATTCTCTACTAACAATGGGCAAAACAAAATTCAAGACTTCTTTTCTGACTACATGCAAGTAGAAACAAGGGGACTTAAAAGACAAGACAGTTTTTTTATAATAAATCTTAAAAAACAGTTATTACAGTAATCTCAGTGACAATATCTTTGCCATTATGTATTGCATTTTCTCCTCTGCCAAGTCATATGACTTTGGTGGTTTTTTACACCTAAGTGTCAATCAACATACTATATATGGGATCTTTCCCTTAAAACACGCATCCTGAGCTTTCAAGGAAGCTGGGACTCGAGGGAAGCACCATGTCCTCTTCAGGGGTTTCTCCTCTGTGATAGAAGTTGCTACTTACAACTTCAGTATCAGGTTAATTGAAAGGTTTTTGATTAAGAACAGGGGGTTATATTTCTATTATACTGGTGGCACTTAGAGGTCAGATATCTGTAACTGCAACCAATCCAGCTTTGACTCCACAAGCAAGACATAAAACAAGATTAAAAAGGAAACCACGGTATACTTTGGCTGTCCAACACTCAATGTCAGGTCTTCTTTTTATGAAATGAACAGATTCATAAACAAGTCATGATATACTCTTCCGCAAGTATATATTCTTGTTCAAGAGACTTCACTATATAATCTACAGCATCGCTTTTAAAAATTATATAAAGTTCTTGTCAACTGGGACTGCCACCCCAGGAGTACTAAAAAAATACTTCAATAGCTTCTACCACTACAAAATTTTTCTATTTTGCTGACATGCATGCACAGAAACATCCACATTTTTAGCAATACAGCTCTGGCTGCTTGGTACTATAAGCCACTCATTTTTCTGTTCTGTCTTTTGTCAGTCTCACTTTCTGTATCTCATACCATTTGTAGCCAACAAAGCAATACTGTATCTACGCCACAAGCACCGGACTGGTGTGGCACTGCCTGGTTTTCTCCACTCTGTGATAACTATAATATTGCTAAATAGTCTCTGAATTTGAAGCATCCACCAAAGAGGAGAAAATGCCATTTCCCTTCAAGCAACCATTGTAAAGAAACTGAATCACTGCTAAGACCACACAAAGTGCAGCTTACATTCCTCCTGTAGATAAGATGAATCTCTCACAACTTTCATTTAGAGTAATCTAACAAATGTTCATGACCACTTCCAATTTTGCCTTTAGGTGAGAATCAGATTTAGGAATTCTTGTATTTTTATGAAAATAAACACAGCTGTAAATCAGAGCTCAAACATCCTCATTCATACATGAAGAAAACACATTTTGCACTTTAAATGCAGTGGTGATTTTTCAACACCTAATGAATTTTGTTTACAAAGTAGCGCCCTCAAATTCTCTTTTCAGAGAGTTTCTATGCAGCAGTATTTCATCTGTATGTCATTCCTGCCTACACCTTCTGTTACTTCTGTATGGAAAAACTGTCTTTCTCTAAATCTTGATCCAATGAATACTAGCTATTTGGACCCAATGAGGTAAACACATTTTCAGAGGCAAAATTACTCTTTCAGAAAAACATGGTATATCCCAGCCAATTTTTTCCCCATTCCAAATTGAATACATGTATATATATGTGTGTGTGTGTGCGTGTAACACACAAAATAGGTTAATTTCAATTATCTCCAGTTCCATTTATACATTGAAATTTTCTTAACATACTTGGTAAAGAAATATATACAATTTTACTTTGGACAGCAAAATCTGAGCAGGATTTCAGTTGGAGACCATTTATTAACACGCAAGTTACACTGATGCAACAACTGAATTTTACATCCACAAAACCAATGCATTCCTAAATCCTCACTAGTACAGAAACTTGACAGGAGAGAGAAGTAGAAAGGATCACAGGACCTTCAAGAGGTCTGCCTTTCTCAGCAGAAATGATACTATTCCCAATGGGATTAGGACAGGATGGAATTTTATCTGCCTTGTGCTTTGTGCTAGATATCTTCTGGACCAGGGACTAGTCAGAATAGCTCGAATGTCCAGTTCTTGAAACATCTTTTCTGTGTCATCTCAGAGACCTCCAACTTCAGCTTGTTGCAACCTGAGATGCGGCCAGCATTCAATACAAGTATTTTTTTGCATTTTAGTTTAACAGGAAAGAAACCACTCCTGCTTTTCCAAGTCAAGCAAGGAAAGATGGGGGGTTCTTAGCAGTAGCTGTTTGCAAGTTTGGAGACTGTGACAGCAGCCATCTATGAGGTGAAAGAAGCAAGGAAAGGAAGGACATAAGGCAAGATTACCTTAGTTTCCAGATTTGTTTATAAAGCTACTGCTTACAACTACACTTTGGTTCTTGTCTCTCCTCTCCTGTGCACAGAATAGAAACTGCATACTGAAGGTAAGCTGGGAGAATTTTTTATTTCATTATTGAGGGGCAAAGGACTGGAGAAAGAAAAAAAGTTTCCTTATTTATAATATATTAAAAGACAATATGCAAGGGTTTTCCCATTTAATATTTTTCCTATTAAAAGCTGAGCTCTTGTTTATACTGAAAAAAAATCTGATTACTTTAAAGCTAGAATATAAGATAATATGAAGGGAAAGAAATACAAAATAGGAAGAACTTAAGGTTTGTTGTGCTGGATAATAGCAGAAAATTTGCTAATCTGTCTATTCGTGAAAACACTTAATGAAGGCACACCTAAAACAGGCCAGATAAAATCTTTGTGTTTGACACAGTTTTTGATATGTCTGTGAGATGCACATAATCAAGGGCGGAGTCTTAACAAAGCAGCTCTGCTGCTACTTACTTGCAAGAAGCTAGAAGGAAATCTTAAAACTCTCCCTGAAAGAACAGCATCTATATCTGTGTATGTATTCTGAGGATTGTTATTATGTAGTATTAGATAACGAGATGCTATGACTCCCCAATTCTAAATGGAAGAAGAAAGGAAGCAATTACCTACTAGCTTTAATATTGCATGTTACGGAATGAAAATTATATATTGTATTTTAAAAATAGACCAAGAAGTTCACAAGCACTGTCAAAGGAATTCAGAAGTTCAGAAAGGGTTTTAGCATATTTATAAGTAGCAACTGACATTCTTTTAGAAATACAAAGATGGTTGCATATATTCGGTTTTTAATAGGGCAACAGCTTTGTGATCAGTGTCATTACGTGCTTTGGAATGCCACATCCAATATCTGGCACTCTAATTCTTCAAAGACAAAATACATTTGTATGTCCTCTCTACTGGAACGCATACTGATTTTTTGTTCTTTGAGAGAAAATTAAAAAAGCTTATTGATAATGCTGAGCTAATTTAAAGACTGGAATGAAACAGTTGGACAATACTCTCTTAAGGTGCATACAATACAGAGGGGGCCACATTTGTGAAAAAAGGACCTTTTATTCAGTTGCTTTCATTTTGTTGGCTATTTTGCAGCAGTAATTATTTTACCCCTTAATTTCAGTGTTTGTCTTAGGAAATTAAATTGGAAACATCTATGAGGAATACAGTCTCTTCAAAGTCACAGCGTTCACATTTAATTCCCTTTCTCCATCACCTCCTTCCTCTTCACCCCCAAATTTGTCTCTTAGTAAGCTAAAAGAAGCCCACACAATACTTTAGATTTTCAACAGTTTAGTCTCAAGACTCCACAGAATACTCATTCCCCGTATGTCCACATACCATCAAAACATGAACTATTTCTCAAAACTCTGTAAAACTGCTGGTTAAAACTCCTAATAAAGAGAGATCAAAGCTTCGAATTTGTGCTGCATTACAAAGCGTGTGTCCTATGCTGCCTCACAGCAAGGAATTTCTTGCATGAAAATGCACAAACAGGTGTCCTGACTTCATGGTTCTGAAGGCTAAGCAAAAAGGTAGCAGAACTCTAAGATACAGGCCACCTGAAATTAAAATTAGAGAAACAGTGGAAAATAGTTTAAATTACATTTAAAACTACTACTAAGTATATTTCTTTATTTTTCAATAATTCTGTCTTACATTTCACCCCACCGAGGTTTCATTTGTGTCAATGCAAGTACCTTTGCAAAAAGAATTCTATTTACCTTCTTCCAAATATGTAAATATACAAATACTGTACATTATACATACACTCAAACTATGTTAAAAAAATTTACACATTTTGGTGCTTATATCATGAAGCTTAGTTATCTCTTCACAGAGAGGACAGTTTGATCTAAAGGGTTTTTACTCACTAACATTTTTCATGCTTAAGTAGTGTAAATCTGAAGTACAAAATCTTAAAATCACCAAGAAAATATGGGGCCTTAGGGCCAACTACTAAATAATGTATCTCAATTTTTACATCAACATACATACGCAAAAGATTGACAATGCTAAGAGCAAATAAACACAGATGTCTCCTGAAAGATTCATTTTCCTAGGCTTGCAGTACCTATTATGACTGGGTAACTATGTCTGAATAACCTCAGGGGACACAAATTGTCTACTGAAGCCCAAAGAATATGCTGAAAATTTTCACCCATTATGAATTCTTATGGTCTATGTGTCCACTGCAAAGAGCTGCCAGCGCTACCTGCTTCTATAAATTAGGTCCCCCAACGCCAGAAAGACACTCCAAATTAGTGGAGAGAGGTGCAAATCATGGTTTTTAAGATTCCTGCACTTCAGTGACCAGCGAGGATTTTTAGTGCAGGTAAAGACGGCTGAGGGGGGACCTTATCAACACTTATACTTACAGGGTGGGTGTCAGGAGGATGGGGCCAGGCTCTTTTCAGTGGTGCCCAGGGACAGGACAAGAGGTAACGGGCACAAACTTGAGCATAGGAAGTTCCACCTAAACATGAGGAGGAACTTCTTTACTTTGAGGGTGGCAGAGCTCTGGCACAGGCTGCCCAGAGAGGTGGTGGAGTCTCCGACTCTGGAGACATTCCAAACCCGCCTGGGCGCGTTCCTGTGCAACCTGCTCTAGGTGACCCTGCTCTGGCAGGGGTTGGACTAGATGATCTCCAGAGGACCCTTCCAACCCTATGATTCTATGATTCCCTCTGTATCAGTAAAAGAAAAAGAGAGAAGTCAGGGTGGGGGGTGATGTGATGGGGGGGGCGAAGGTTTCCACACCCACCTCTCCTCACTGACATGTTTTCAGGAATGAATTAATTCTCTGAGGATGTCTTAGATGTCTTCAAGCATTTACTTTCTCCACATACCAGAAAGAATAGGTCACTTCTGATACAAGCTCTACCCAAATCGAGAAAAGTAAGGCTGGACCTGCTAGACACAGCCATAAACAGACAAATATGCAGTATTTCTGGACATTTAAATTGTTCACTTGTGTGCTCAAATTAAAATGGGCCAGCACTTCAGAACAGGAAACTATTTCCTCTTGACCCTTTCAGAAGTTTGGATGCCTTCCCAGAAATCTCAAGACCGGCACAGGGCTTAGGACTGTGCCTGCAAGACAGCTGCATCTGGATACAGCCCTTCATGGGAATGCACAGGACAAACCATGGAAGACAGGTTGAACAGATGTAATAAACTGAGGTGCTGCCAGGTCCAGAAAGCGATCCACGTTAATCAGATGCTCCAAAGAAATTTCACTCAGCAAGGCAGCGCAATAGGCAGGCCATTTGAAAAGCTAACTTTAGTTATGCCAACAGATCTCACAGAAGCCCACGATCGCTCACACAGCTTGGTATCAGGCAGTTCCAGCTGCCTCCTCTTCTTCTTCTGGGAGGGAATTGCTACAACTCACTGAAGTTTTCCCCCCATGATGACCAGCTTTTTATGCAACAAGAAAACAGAAGAAGGGAAGAAACTAGAAGAAATTTACAGTAAAATAATTTGACAATTAAACATAATAATTCCAATAAAATTATAACAAACTTTGTTTACCCATGAGGAGGGTGAGGTGACTTAAAAAACATCAACAAACCAAGCCTAAAATGAATCTACTTTTGCAATTTTAATCCACAGAATATTACATACAAATTGGCACCAACCAAAATAGCTGCTCTTACTATTCTAAACCATTTTCTTTCTAAAGTGAAGAAATACTGCTATGGACATATGTCCTTAATAAAGCTGGAAATTAATTTCAACCCTCACATTAATTGCAATTAGTGTCAAATTTTTATAGTGCAAAGTGACCTCAACACATAATGATATTTCAGACATGACAAGAAAACTAACAATTTCCATCAGAAGCAATTTTATACCACTAGATGAATCTCGGTCAGAAATAGCACAGACACCATAGATCCTGCCATAGGCTAAAGGGATGATGCAGCCTCGCTTTCTTTAATTTGTATGATTAGCTTTTTGCCATGTGCAGTGTCTGTCACATAATCTTACTTATTTCTTGCATCAGTGTGAATGAGAACTGCAAATAAGCGTCAGGCTCACATGTCTAATACTTGAAACAGATAGAAGATTAGTATTGTTTAAAATAAACACATTCCTCCCAAAAAAGAAAGGTGCACAAGCATCTATTCTGGGTGCTATTCAAGAGAAGAGAATTGGTACCAACTGTGAGAGTTTATTATCTGCCTGAAGATAATAAAGCGAGGGTAAGAAGTAGAAATTGATTGACATGTAATATTTTAATAATTTATTATACTTAAACATAAATGCATATATTTTAAAAATTAATTAATAGATGCTGTAGCAGCTGTATTTTTATATTTCTTCAACCTGATGGCTTATCTGGTTCAATTAGGAAATATTAGACTAGCCAGCTACAGATAATTCCTCGTTTCATTAAAGGAGGTGAGTGGGCAGGAAGGGCTTCCCAGAACCACGCGCAGCGTAAGTGGAGAAGCAAAGGACAGGAACACTGTGGGTGTAAAAAGGCAGGAAAGAAAAGAGAGATGCTTTAGAAAAGCTATGTGGACAGAACAGGCACTAGACAGTAGAGGACTTCTTTGATAGCTAGACAGGATTTGGAAAAGGGAGGCAAAGGAAGGGAAGACTGCGAGACCACGAAGAAATTCGTGGTAAGAATTCAGTCTGAAATTTCACTGACAACAAACCACAGGAGAAATGCAAGACGGAATGTAGTAGTGCTCCAAATATGTTAAAATTGCAAACATTCTTGCCAGCTGCTGCTGTTATCATGAGAAGTAATCTTGTGTTAGGGTTTATTAATAGCAACATGCTTTGGAAGAGACTGCCATTTGTACTTACAGAACACTGTACCATGCAGATTGACTTAGAGCAACAAAATCTTAACTGTTTAAGTATAGGAGTAAGTCCGGGTAAGTAGGAAAAAAATGGCACTAAAAAGATACCAAAAATATCTTTCTAGCACCTCCTCTGCTGTTCTTTTTCAATTTTCAGGAAAGAAAATTCTGTTGGGAGAGTATCCTTAGAAAGAGAGCCGTACAGTGTCACCTACAGACTCCTGGCCTATAAGCCAAGGAACAATTTTCTGTTTTCTAGCAGCTAAAACCACATCCTGTTTGTATTCCCATTTTTGGCTTTTATCTCTACAAGCAGTAAGCTCTCTGTGCAGGGACAATTTTGCATACAGCATTTAGGACAATGCTGTATGTATAATATGAATAGTTATATTAATACAAGTATGCTTTTTAAATCCATGTCTGCATATATAAATGGGGGCATCTAAATCATGAGGACAGACCGCACATGGTACCATGTAAGAGCAGTATGCTGCGACCAGTTACCTTCATTACACAATAGCTACACTATAAGCTGAAATAAATATGCTGACATAGAAACTGAAGTCTAATGCAATTTTAGAAATTCCACAGGAAGGTACAGATACTAAAATATCTGGACTCATGTATTTACATATTACAGATTCCTAAAATAAGTCTTTTACCTACCCAAGTCTCCTATGTACAAGTCACCTCTTTTTTGCAATTTAGAAATAAAATTCTGTCTACTACCTTGCATATGCAAAATAATGCAGCATATACAAGCTTAATAAACTATCTGAAATAATGAACCATCTGAAAAAGAGAGAAGAGAAAGAAGCCTATTTTACTAATTACAACACAAAACATTTGCTGTCTTTGCCACATTATTATAGCATTCCCTGTAAAACAAAAACATCTCCCTAGCTCACCAAGTTTAGTACCATTTACCAAGCATTTACCAAGTGTTATGAACTTCTTTGATACTAAGTATAAAATAAGTTGGGTTAAGGAAGTATTGCTAAACTCAGATAATTCATAAGAGAAAAACATATACAGAAGAATATATTTAGACTTTTAGTATAATTTATGCATTTTAACCCTTTCTTCTTCTCTCTTTCCGTTTTCAATCAGTTTAGGACCAGTGGATCTTTGGTGATCTTGCAATATATTAGAATATGATTGATAAAACAAATGAAAAATGCTGCCCACACAAATCTTACAATGTTTTGCCTACTACTTCAAAATGTTATGGTAGGAGCAAAGTTATTAAAAACAGATTTACTGTATCACCTTCTAGCACAGGATCAACATTTTCATATGACATACATAACCAGCACTTCTCTTTCACAAACATGTATATTTGCAGCATATTAAAAATGTAGTACGGTTTGCAATTATGATCTGAATTTTTAAGAAAAAAACATTACCCTACTTGTTGGATTGAATATTTTACTATTAAAATCATGCCCTTTGAGAGGTGAGTAACCACGGAAGTTTTTCTGAAATGTGATCAAACTGCACATGACTACACAACTGATCTGCAATCATCTTGATCCTCCTACTAAGAAACCTTGCAACCACATTGATTACTCAAAAAAATATTTTAAGGAACACAACAAATCAAAAGTACAGACTTCCTTAACTAGAAATAAATAAAAGGAAAAGTCATGTCAACTCCAGTGATGTTTTGTTGCCTTTTCAAAACTGAGTAACACTATAAAATACCTGAACAGAATTTAGAAAGATACTGCTGTTGTCCCTGTGCAAAACTATATTTTCAAACAATTTTTATCATGAAATGAAGATAAATAAGCATACCAGGAGCTGGAAAGAGGGCAAAGGGAGAGAGGAAAAAGAGGTCTACTTTTAACAGAGGATGAATATCAACGAGAAGCTGTAGGGAGAAAGCAAAATTAGCAGGCCAAAACTAGGTGAAGGGCAAGTGAGATAGAGCAGAGCCTCAGAGTTGCAAGAAAAAAACTCAAGCCAAGCAGTAAAACTAGGAATGAGATGGGATCTTCGCTCTGAGGAGTGGAACTATTTAAAATAGCAAAACCATCATTCCCTGACTGTAAGGGTTCAGCACATAAGGAACGACAATCAATCGGTTGTGATAAGCGTCAGAGATCCGAGAGCAAGATGCTCATGCTACAGCCCTCCTTATTATGACTGTTTGACTTCTTAAGCTTATGACTTCTCTGTGTCTCATTCTAGTTCAGTTCAACTTCCACTCAAAATCCGGGGAATGTCAGAACAAAGATTGCCAATTAAAATTAGTCTGTCCTCTTTGTGTTTCTGTATTAAGAGACAGTCGTGACACGGCAGAACATCTTTTCCTCACAAAGGATCCTTTCCGCACACCTGAAAAAGCTCTGTTCAGGAAATTAAAATGGCTTCATTTGTTGTAGAAGGACAAAAAGTGTTTACTTAGTGATACAAGGGACTGCAAAAAGAGAAAAAGGAGATTCACAGTTAAGGCAGCTAGGTTTCAAAGCAATAAATGATGTATTTAATTACACATTTCATGAGTTCCCCTCCAGCATGATCAATCAGCAAAGAGGCAGCTGGGTCAGTTTATGGCATCACTGCTGACTCCCATTCCCTCTTTTCTTCTGCTGGATGCTATAACCTCCACAGCTTGACACGGTAAAACAGACAGACTTCAGGCAGGCAAAGAGCTTTCACAAAGTAAATCCAGCATGTTTGAATAGCTCAACGTGAATAACAATAAAGGTTTCTAAAGACATCTAAACAACTGGGCACAAAGGAGGCAAATTGCCCAGGCAGCTTTCCTTCTGACACCTCCTGAAGGGAAGTGACTGACTGCGGAATTGTCCTAACATGCTTTCAGCATCTGCACCCACGCATCCCTCTGTAACAGACAGCACTGCTCCTTGCACGGAAATGGAAGTTTTAAATACATCAAAACCACAAAGAAAAACATTTTAGCTAGCGTTAAATATAAATGAGTTTCCGATTGCTGCTTTTATCTTGGCCAGGAATAGGTAGAACAATTTAAATATAAAAGTGTTTCTCAAAGACTCAGTATGGTGACAGGGGATCACTGAATATTCTGAAAAAGCAGTCTCTGGGAATGCTATGACATGGTGGAAGTCTGGAGAAAAAAAAAAAACAAACACCAACCCACTCCATCACCTTCCCAAAACCCCAAGTTGCCAGAGGTTGTCCAAGTATTTTTGAGCCAGTACAGCAGGTTGGGCTAGATATGCATAGTTCAGCCAGCAATTTTCTTTTTCCCAGGGGATGCAGGGAACAGCTGTCTGAACAGCAAACTAAGTGCTGCCTCCTACAAATGGCTATCTTAAGCCCAGAGCGTCTGTAACACCCCACAGAAGGGGAGGAGTAGACGGAAGCATACTTCTGCCTGTATCTAGTTCTACAGAGCCATACATACTGGCTATACCGGACTGTATCGATGCTTTTGAGACCACAGGGCTCTTCAGCAGAGTCAGGTTGAGCCATGCCACCCTGAGTTGACCACATAATTGAGGATCTGCCCACTTCTTTTTCCACTTCCTATTTCATTCCCTCTCAAGTACAGTACGGGGTGAACTGGTTTGCAAGCAAAATGAAAGAAATAATTGCAGAAAGAAGGAAAAAAAGAAGGGTGAAGAAGATATTTTTTAGACCGCCTCTGCTCCACATTGAGAAAATAAGTAACATATTGCTTTTCTTCAAGGCTGTCACCTCACACAGGAAGAACTTTTATTCCCCTTCTGAGAGGAGATGAAAGGCATGGGAGAAGCAGATTCAGAGTGGAGATACTGCATATACTTAAAAAAGGAGAGGAAACAGTTCATTATTCAAGATTATTTATCTTCTAAAAGGAGTTAGCCTTTAGGTAGAGTGTTACACAAGACTTAGTCTTGTTCATTTCTGTAACTTTTCAGTATTCCTTTCTTTCCACTCAAAACCATCTGAAGTACTTCCATTTCATTCCAAAGACCTTCCAAAACTGAAACTCCAAAAATAATAAACACTATAGATTATAAATTTAACAACGAAAACTAAAACATCTATAAGGCTGGCTTCACTGTGAATATTTGGATATCCAGAGCAACAGACACACTCCATTATGAGAAACAAACGTAAGGGGTAAGAACAAACTTCCTTTCCTGTAGATATCAACTGATCAGTCCATGATCTGTACTTCCATTCAGGTGACAAATTCTAACACACACAAGGGAATTTGAAGTTAAGACTAAACCAGCCTTGAAAGAAAGTTATTTCTGACAGCCTCTCAAAGAGGCTTCTTACCACCAGTGGCCATAATGCAAACTCCCTGCCACAAAGCCCAGAATCAAAAGGTCTCTTGTAGAAGATGCAGGCACGTGGGAGTGCTTCGATTTGTCCAGTGACAGACTCTTAAGACTCCTTTAAGTTTTAAATTAAAAAATTATACACATATACATGTATATATGCATGCACACACATGCACACTTTCACACTTTTTTCTTTATGCTCTTCTGACAGTCTCTTCTTACCAAACAGTAAGAAATTCCGAGGGAAAAAGAGATTTATTTTTTTTCTCACTTTATGCTTAAGGGGAAAATAGTTTAGCTCTTTTTCATATTACTCAGGACCTGATCCAAACTCAGCTGAAATACAGAGAAGCATAAGATAGGAAGATACAGCATTTCAGAGAAAGCTAAATATATTTTTGTCCATTAAGTAACTTGTTACTGTCATTCATGAAATAACGTGCTATACTCAAGCAAGAAATACGATTCGTTGCAGAAAAATTCAGGACTACATTTCCCTGAAAAATTGAATGGATGGACTACTTGGTTAAACTGCTGGCACAAACATTTACATAGACTTGACTGACAATGAAAAGGGTGTTTTGGTTGTTTTAACACAGAAATTAAGTGATAAAGAAACAAGTCCAAATAAGCGAAGTTGTTCAAGCATAAGACCCATTAGTATTTCAAATAAATTATTAGCATACCAGCCAACCAGAGGAAGGAAAAGGAACTAGAGTCTTTTTCCAAGTGCTCTACTGTAGTAGCAAATGGACCGATACCATATGTAATGATTACTCATTACAACTCTTACGACCAGTGGATGCTCTTGTATACAAAAAACACAGGAAGCATTTCATTGATGAACTAAGTTGATGAACTGCCAAAATCTGGTCAGATACATTTTAAGGGTGAAACACACACATACAGTGAAACTATTCTCATAAAACTGTATGGTATAACAGAATCTTTGGTGTTTCTGAGAGTATGGGCACTGCAAATAGATACCCTTGTAACCTTGACTTTTCTAGCTTGGAATAGCACAGGTTGCACACTGAAACCCCTGCTTTATAACAATTCAGTGCTACTTTAAGCCACTTGAAATGAAGGAATGGTGCCAGTGAACAAGTCACTTTCACAAATTCTCCAGCTTATTAGCACTTCTTAAAAACATATATTCCATGTGATGAAATTGTTATACAGCAACCTGCAAGGCAACAAGTACTGGAATTTTCAGAAAAAACATGGAAGACTAAAGAGGGAAGAAATCTATTTTTAAAGTAGAGCTTTTGAGATAGTCAAGAACTGTAATGGTTCAGAAGGAAAAACACTTCTACTGTTAGTGTTTTAAGAACAGTCTAAGGGGAAAATCACATAGTTAATTAAGAGACCAATTTTTTGTCAACAGAAAGTATTTACCACGGCAAGCAAAATACAGCACTTGATTTTGGAACATATGTGACGTACGTGACTATCTCGTAAGTATGGTCAATGATCAGCTGCAGTTACATCGCACGGAAGAGCTAAATGATATCTGATACCTGAAGTGTGTACTAGTTGAGAGGTATTCATTGCTTCTTCACATTATACTGCAAAATCTACTTCAGTGCCTACAAAAGGATGTGTTAATGGCTAAAGAGGACCACGGCTACGTCTACGTTTGACAATACTTCATCAATGTTTCAGTGACAGCTTTGAGGAAATACATACGTTTATTGTGTAAGTACAGTACTTTTAGAGCTATGCACTAAAGTTATTCTCAAGCACTACATAAAAAATGCTAAGTAATACCATTTTTAACTGGATTCAGATTAGTAATATTGCAGACAAGTGTTTTAACTACATGAGCAAACTGACAAAATGCGTAAGGGCAAACTGTTAAGTCCTGTGACCATTTATAGTGCACTTCTTGATAGAAGCCCAATATAACTAATGCAGAGGATGCAGAAGCTATGAATTGTCAGCTCTCATAACGGAAGTATTTTTACTCACAAGGATCATAGTACACATTTTAAAGATGTTTTGCTTGGTTTAATGTACAATTAAGGAGAGGAAGAAATGAGTTCAAACAAGGAGAAGGTCGATAATCTTTAAGTCAGGTCAGTGTTTGAATGCCCCAATCATATACTTGCCTGAGAAAAGTTGGTATTGACATATTACCAACTCAGTAAGCTAGAAGCAAACTGTAGCTCATGTTCTAAAGCACATCAAGTTTAGGTCTGAACATTAAATGCTAAATAATTCAAAGCATTACTTGTTAAATGAAAAGCAGAATTTAAAAAAAATCTGCGAGTTGCGTATTATTGAAAACTTTGTGTCAGTACTCATATTTGACATAAAAATACTTTTTTGGTTCTTACTATGTTTACTAAAACGATAAATCTACATAACAGAAGTATTGATTCTCTCAGCTGGTGATATGCAAAATTAGGTGGTTGTTGGTTTGTTGTTTTTTTTTTTTTAATATGCAGAAATGAAAATGCAGATGTTGTATGCAACCTATGCGTGTTAGCATGGAAGGAACCCAATATGGTAATCGTTATGAGTTACACACAGGCTTTGAGTGCTGCAAGCCATGACACTAAAGGCGGAGCTCTCATCTTTTCCACTATCAGCTGCCATCATACTGAGAATTATTAGCTTCAGAAGACAAGATAAACTTAAATAGATTGATGATATCTTAGCTGGTAAAACATACATTTACAGCATTTCTTGATTTCCACCTTAGCCCTAACGATAAAAGAAAAGTCGATGCTGAATAGCTTTTTAAACCCTCCTAGACCTAAACCTCTGAGTCATTAAACTGACTGCTTGAACATGGTGTAGGACAGGACAACTGAGAGAGACTGCGGTCGTTTTGGAACCATGCAGAACCTTCAGAGAACTGCTTTAGAAATTATTTTTTTTCATATTCATGATAAGTTAATGTGTGACCGCACTTCTCATTACACAAAATACACACATAAATCATCAGCATTAAAGTTCCAAGAGTATAACGTATTAATATAGCCACAAAAATACTTGTGAAATATATCTACTAAACTTGTCTTCTATGCTCTATATTATTATTAATCCAAGACAACGGAACTAAAACTATCCAGACATATTCCAAACGCTTATTTTCAAGCAACCAGTTCTCAAATCACAGAAAAAATTTGAAAGCATATCTATTTAAAAATAGAGGGTTACTTTATCCCTTTCCATCTTATGAAACGTTCCTATTCAATGTTTAAACACTTAGGTGTAACATCTAATTTTAAAAAAAAAAATACTTTTTTGAAATGCACGATCCAATATTAAACAGTCACATATATATATACACGCTAGTTTTTGCATTGCTGCAGGTTGATAGCATGTTGTTAGCTTTCAACACATGCCGTATACCTTGTACATATAAGAAACACTCAGACATTCAAAGCAACCTAGTAATCAAGCTTTCAAGGGTGATCTTGTCAAATTTAAATTTCATCTGCTATTTCACTAACTTTACTAAAAAGGACTATGTTGACATTCAAGGAAAGCCAGCACATTTACAAAAGCTGAGCTAGATTTTAAAACTTGTATCAATAAATGGAAATAGTATTTATTCAGTACCAATAGAAAACTTAAAGTAATGTTGGGAAAATTCATTATGAAGAGCAAATTTATTTATAATTTTACTGAAAAAAATGTACCAAAGCATAATAAAGAAAAATTAATTTTACTTTAAATAGGAGCTCAGCAGTATGCAAACTGGGTAATGAAATCATGATGTAAGTTGATTTGAAAATATTCGCTTTTTATTGAAAATTGTATATTACAGAGAGAACAAAACTTAAAAGACTTTTTTTCCCCCCCTACTCATAAATGTGCTTTACGAACCTCTTTATTCATATAGTTCCTGAAGCTGTAGCATAAGACCCGTGATAGTTTGTCAGGCTAGGATTGTCTATATATAAACTATATCGCAACCTCTACATAGTAACATGCTATTTTTATTTTCTGTAACAGCAAAAATGTTATCTCCATTACTGAGTTACAAAAGTATTAGAATTATATTTTAAGAATCCTTACTAAAAATGTTAAAATATTAATTAGTTTAACATCTCTAAATTCTCTACTTTAGTATCCAGCAAGTTGCATGTGCCAATATGATTCAGAACTGCATTCAATGGATTTTATTACTCCAAACTATCTACATCACCTAAAAGAGTGAATAACAGCAAAATACACATTTATGAATGCACCTATTTTGTATAGCATTTGTTTTCATTTACATGGTTTACAACTATAAAAGAATCTCTGGCATGTCCCTTTAAATGAGTAATAGCCAAGACAATATGCACGGATTTTAATTAAATTAAAGCACAAGAGTTATTGAAATAAATGGCCTGAGGGCTCCTCTGTGGCACCCTGAGTGAACAGATAATACAGATATAAGTATTTCCTCATGGAATGAATGCACCATGACAAAGCACAGAGCTGCAAGCCAAGTGATCAAAATTCAGGTTTTCAAGACACTTACCCGCCTACGGCAGAAGGGCAGCCCCTGTGCAATGATGCTGATGCTAAATATCTTCATCACGGTTTGGTGTGGTAGAGGTTCTTTGGCACTTTTAAGATCAACAGGAACCAAGCCATGGTTGATGGCCGTTTTCCCAGGTTTGGACATTTTATCGTTCTTACTTTGTCAAGTCTACTAATAATGCAAGAACATTGTGAAAAACTTTGCTTCTAAAGTTGCATGATTTCTTTTTTTTTTTTTTTTTTTTTAAAAAAGTTTCAGGATGGTGATTCAGCTCCCCACAGCCTGCTGCCTTTGTCTCTCAACCTTCTCCTGCCAAGTGTCCTGACCTGTCTGCTGCTCAGTGAAGTGCAAGCTATCCTAGTATAGACAGGAATTAAACTACCAAGGGGCAGGCAGACTGCTCCTGCCAGTCAAACAGCTGGTGGACCTCCCCTGCAATGTCAGGAGAGCCCTTCTCCAAAAAGGGATCCCCAGACTGAAAAAGAAGAAGAAATTCACAACTGCCAGGAGTTTTAATAGCCACAGCCACTTACACTTATGCTTTAAAGGAAAGAATTTTTTTTTTTTTTTAAATAAGTCAGCATTGTGCTTTCAGAAGGAGAAACCAAGGAGACTGCAACCTTCAGACAGTAGCAGTGTTACTACAGGATAAACTCCACCACTCACTGGGAAGACTCCTTCTGGACCTTCAATAAAATTTGACAGCTAGTAACTAAAAAACTGACCTGGACTTTGCTGATTCTCAACCACCGTCTCCACAAACATAATGTATTGCTAAGTCCAGAAGTTAAAAAAGGAAACAAAAGTGAAAAAAAAAAAAAGATACTGGGGAAAAAAAAATATGAATCCCCTAAAATGAAGGTATTGGCTCGCAACTTGTTCTTTTAATGAAAGTGGAGGCTATAATTTTATTTTCACCTACATTGTGATTTTCAGCTCCTTCTTCCTGGCCGTCCTTGCCTATGCACAGGTACTTCAGCCTGCACAGCCCCCCGCCTTCCCTGCTGCTGTGGGGGGAGCAGCATCTGCGGGGCTTTGACTCTAGAGATGCAATGGTACTGGAATATAATCTTTTCTGGTCATCACTGGTTTGAGTACCAGTTTGCTCAGGCCTATCCATCACACTGATGGAAAGGAGAAGGTCCCTTCCTCCAAGAACAGTGTCGCCCAAAGGATGGGGGGAAGGTCTGCCCGCCCTTAAGCAACAAACCTGACTGAGGGCCATTTTTCAGGAAAAAAGTTCTTAGTCCACTGAACAAAGCTAGAACAGCAAAGTCTATTACTCAGATTATCTGCAATTAGTCTACTTCCATTTTAAATAATTTCTTGATTAAATTAGCTTTTCTACAATGCCTCTAGGTTCCCACAATCCCTTTCCGATCCCTATACTTGGACATGTTTCTTAAAAAATATATTAAAACTCTGAAAACGTTTTTGAGCAAAACTAAGTAGAAAGAGAAAAGCCTCGGAAAATGTCTTATGAAATTGCTGATAAAAGACATAGAAAACCATCAAAGCCCTTGTATGAACTGAGTCGGTACAGTCCAAAACACAGTGAATAAATGACCATTAAGAAATCTTACAAGTCCCTTTATGCACAAACCAGCAAAGATAATTAACTGTATAATTATATAAGGGCAAAAGAGAGTGTAGTAATGCTTTAATGCTCGAAGCACAACACTGTAACTTGACAAAAGACAGCATTAAAATACGCCTGGTATTAGCATCTCCACTTAGCCCTTTGTTTCCCCTTCAAAAAGCCAAGCTGTGAGCATGCCTCACTGGCATATAGAGGGCCTCCCCTGACCAAACATTTGTTTGTTGAATGGTTTTTACAAAAACAAAACGCATATAGAAAAATCCCTAATGTTTCATTGAGTATATATACATTACACTTAGAGTATCCTCCACTTATAACAAAGTATCTTTCTCAGACAAACAAAAAAATCTTATTTCTTTACAGATGTTGCACATGGAAATGCTGTTACAGAATGCTGGGTAGCACAGTATTTTCATGCACTAATATTTATTATTTTTTTCTTTTCTATCATTCCATTCAAACGCCATTCCAAATCACATTTAGGAATACATTTTCTTCTTTACATTTCCTTCTTTGTGCTTCATCCTGTAGCTTACGATATAGTTTACCATTAGCCTGTACTCAACAGCGACACACCATCAGATCACAGTTTATAGCTTCATTATGAATTACTTCATAAGTAGGCTTTCACTTGGCCGGAAGACTTTGAAACTGACAGCCCAAGACACTTTTCCACTCAAATAAGAAAACTTCCCTGAAGTACTTCAAAGAGGGAGAAAGAGTAGCCTTTTGTTTCTGCTCTGAATAACTGAAGTGAAGAACAGAGCCAAAACCCCAAAGAGATCAACTTACGTACCCCTACTGATTTATTGTTCAAAAATAAGGAACAGGTCAAAGTTTTCCATTTTTGATATACCGGTCACCGTCTCAATCATTCCAACAAAGTTGGAAGTTTAATAAAATGTATTTATATTAATATAATTTGAGATTTGAATAGTAAGCATGCAACACGACAAGATCAGATACAGTATTTCATACAAAGCAAACCTCAGATACTAGTTTAATAAATACTCTAATTTAATTTCATACAGAAATGTCTCTATGTGCGTGCACTAAGAGAAACTGCTTAAAAACTCAGTTTTTAAAGATTATTTCATCGTGCAATTGCTGAAAGGAAAATTTGACAGTGTGGCAGGTCACGATTTTAGTATCAGCTGTTATTAGTTGATATTAGAACCTCGTATCTTACTACTTTACACACTTAGTCTCTCCTTTTTTTCTTTTCTTTTTTTTAATATTAGCTCCTAACAAAAGTTCAAAGCAGGAACATAACTTCGCTCTTTTACACATTTACACACAATTGGGGAGCAGACAAGACTGAAATATGGCATTCTCCAAGCACCGCTCACAGCACAAGTCCTCAGTCACAGGTTCTCCTCACACCTCTGAAAAGGCAAAACTCTAATTGCCAGCCCTTCTTCCTTTGTTGTCTGAGATAAAAGTTGCACGAGTGCATTAGTTTTTCCTCAGGATCTTCCAAACTATTCTAGAATAATTTCACAGGGACACACTTGTATCTGAAAAGAAGTATCATGTTCACATTCAGTGCCATCCCCTTTCTAAGTGGACAAAGCCAAAGCAATATAACCAATCTAACAAAGCTAGATTTCACACTTTAACAAAGTAATAAGGAAAAGCTTCAGTTTTTATCTCTGCCTACTTTCCCCTCCCTTTTCTATCATCGTCTCCCAGAAAAAACACTTGCACTAGCAGATGAGAACTTGCTGGCCCAATTTTATTTCCATGTATCATCACTTCTTTTTAGTCTCAGATTTGCTACACATTACTGACTGTAGGTATTATTGTCTTACAGTAACGTTTAAAGGCTGCAAGCTATGCTGGACAGCTATAAACATTTAATAAGTGAAAGTCCTTAGCCTGAAAATACAACACAGTCTAAATTGAGCAGTAAGAGGGTGTAACAGCAAGACAAAAATGGAGAGGGTTGGCTATCTTAGAAGTGTCAGGAATATATCGCATATGCTAGATATCACTTATTTTTGTATTTATTACGCATATAATTCTAATTTAAGCTCCAAATGTAAAGTTTAAAGAGGCACTCTGTTGCTTTTATCTTTAAAAGTGTGGGGGTTTTTATATTATACAGGGTGAGAACACGTATAAACTTGACAAATGTGAAACTATGAGAATTTGAACTTTAAAGCTCTGTAATACATTTCCCTAACATCCTGTATCTAAATGAAGTGAGGCTGATTTCCAGTGATGCTCTTTTTAGGTCCCCGTCTGTCATTTTAATCAGAAGATCACAATTGAAGTCAGATCACTTTATTTAGATGCATACAAGTGCCTGAAAAATTGAATTTGAAAATACTAATTTCAGATTGTCATGGACTATTAACTTAAACTTAAGAATCCAGAAGATTCCTCTTTCTTTTTGGCCAGTCCAGTGAAGAGATGCCTTTGTAAAATGAATGCATGTAGTAACAGCAATAATTTTTATACCTTCAGAGTAATTCAAAGTGATCCTGTAGCAGAGTTTTTTTAGGAGCTGTTTACTAGAAAGCAAATTTTACAAAATTAATTAGCTCATTCAGCATATTTAACTCAGGAAGGCCATGGTTTTAAGACATGGATCTAAGAATTTATCCCAAAACCGAAAACCAGCTTACTCAAACTTTACAGAATCTGCTCCTAGAGCTGACAATTGTTTTGCATATTAACATTACTGGGAGAAAATAAACAAACTCATGACATTTTAGTATGGTGACAGAACAGTAGAAGACCTAGAGAGACCTAAATAAAGTATTTGCAAGTATAGAAAGATTAAATGCAGAAAGCAGAACCCCAGACAGTTTTTCCACAGTTCTTAACATCGGCGGTCAACAGCTGCCCTCAAATGGATAAAACAGAGCACTGCAACATTTTAAAAGTCACCTTCTCAAAATAATAGCAGCAGCATAATAATCCTTTGAATATATTTGATAATATACTTCCTAAATAACATTTTTAGTAAGCTCTGCATAGCTGTGGCATAAAGAATGCACTATAATTTATATTATACAGAAGCCTTATTGCTCCCTTGATATTCATGCTGGTCCCTGCCCATGTGTAGAAAGAGGGAGAACCATTTTGTTAGCAAGCGAGACAGTCTACACTACACTAGTAACTACTCTTATAGAGCAACTGTGGTCCCAAGTTTATTTATGCAAGGGCTTGCTAATATCAGTATACCAATAGCTCCTAAATAATACATTGCATATTAGCTGCTTTGGACAGGCAAATGAATAAGCTGTATAGAAAAAAGGCACTGCTGTACAAAACTAACTGCAACTGTATTAGTAGTGCCGCACAGAAAAAACTATTGCTCTAAATAGTCTCTATTGTATCCAGGTTTACCCAACAGAAAAATCTGCACGTGTAAGAAAACACAGTGACCCAGACCCCTGAAGAGGGTATGAGGAGAATCAATGGAGAGGATCATTTTGATCTCACAAGATCGGAATTTCCTAATAAATGTACACTTGAACAGCATACAAAAGGGGCAAAACTACTAGTAAAACATGCAAACCGATTGCTTTCTCTGTAACTCGGGAAAAAAACAAGTGTGGTACTGTTATATCACAAGCAACAGAACCAACAAAGCCTGACTCCAGATGAGATTGTCATGCCAGTTTGAATTGTGCCTGAATTACACTACGGCATCTCCAAGGCCTTACAGTCCCAAAACGTCAGGCAATCTACATGGAAGAGTCACTCTGAACAGCCCAGCCATAGCAAAGCTTTATTTGAGGCTTATGCCTTAACTATGAGTTTTGACTAATAAATGGCTTCTACGGTGTAAAGTAAGGAAAAAACGTCAACTGAACCTTTTTACATGGTCAGAGGAAAAACCAATTCCACAAGGATTCAATGAAGTCTAACCAAGTGATGGTCACCCCGCAGACTTCTTCCTCAGCAGATGCACTAATAAATCCCTTTCCCACCTACTCTCTAGTTCCCTTGAAAGCTTGTGTAATCTTAATCTTTCTCTCTGCCAAATTGGGTGAAAATTAGTCAAGAGATGGAAAGGAAGAAAGACAATGACAGGCAGATGTCTCAACTGCACAAGCTTTGTTTTCTTTGGCAACGTAGTGGAGAAGAATATAGATTTTAACTTGGACTCACTCAGATGACACTTCCTTGTTATAATTCTGGCTCTGGAACTGTATTGAGGCACGGCCATTAATAACTACTGGGATGAGAAAGGTTGGTGTTGCCTAATACATAAAAGCTACTTTAAAATTTTTGCCATGAAAGGGCAAGAAGGAGATACCAATGGATCTGTTTGATCCCACAGCTGATCTTCTTTGGACCTGAAATGAGACAAACAGGTCAGATGGAGATTCCAGTAGCAAAAGGAGAAGAGTAGCACCTCCCCTCCTTGCTCTAGCCATTTTATTCCAAACTCTTCCCTAAAGTGGCCATAGAACTTGTCAGGTTTGTGAGCTCTGAAATGACTCCAGTAAGCAGAATACATGAAAATCCTCAATTTTTGTTGTTGCTGAGTTATTTTTCCAGTAGATTAGCAAATGTAAACAGCGCACAAAGCAGCCAGATGCACGATGAGACAAATAGCAAAAGTGTTTGGAACTGGAGGGTAGTCAAGACCTCCATCTTTGAGCAACAATGAGCTATTAGATCACCTTTCTTTGTCCGTAGATGCCTTAGCATGCAATACTGGTCCCAAGGAGACGACAATGATAAAAGCTTCCTAGGTATCTCAGCAAATACAGAATTTCATCTCAAAAGAAAGTGAAGGGAACATGCAGGTACGGTGCAGCTATAGGCGTGGGATCTGCCCTCAGTCACAACAGTACTAGAGCAAAAGAACATTTGAGAAATTACAAGCGACCATTTGCACAAGCTAACTTTTTGTAAGGTAACATTAAGTGTTTATGAAAGAAACATAAAGACTGTCTAGTAAACTGCGTATTGGGAAGACTATATAATATTAATACTAATGACGCTATTGTATCATTAAAACATACTTAACCATGCACATTTAAAAAAAATAATTCCATCCATACTTTGACATCCCTGTAAGTATACATAATCATTTGAAACCAGAGGCCTATATAAGTAGGCTTTACTCCACAAGCCTCCTACCTTTCTTTACTATACTATGTGGTCTTGTTGTCATTGTCACTTTTTTTTTTAAACTATCTTTAAAGCATGTGTCTTCATTTCTTCATTAAGCATTTCAGAAAACATTCCAGGTATGTAACAGAAATCCAGCTGCATCATCTTGCGTTTTACAAATATTCCAGAAATGTCTGCCCAGTCCTCAATGGCTATAATATGACTTGTTGGATAAGCAAGTTCAACTCTTTGGCCTAGTCAGAGTTGCACCAGCTGTTAAAAACAATTGCTACAGCTGCTCTGCAGGAATTTATTTGCTGACCACTTATTTATGCTGTTGTTGCACCTTTAAATAAAGCTGAGACAAGAATTAAGAACTACAACAACAGGTAGAGAAGCCATGCAATATTTAACACTGGATTAAAATGCAAGTCAAATTCCCAACTGAGGATAAACCGGGGGAAGGGAAAGCAGGTGTTTTTATTAGTAAGGAGGCTGCTTTTATGAAAAAGGAAGATAGGAAACTGAAAATTACCATTCCATATGGTAATTCAGGTTTTCTTATCACTGTATCGCTCTTCCATGTAAAATGAAAGACTTGCAATGAGAAATTCTCTACTTGTATATATACATGCACAAAATACACACAAGGTAGTACCAAAATATTTAAAACATGATTATTTGTTTCTGAATAATGTCCAAAAAGCACTGCCAAAAATTAGTTTTGGACTTAGAATTTTCTTCCTTTATACATATTAAAAGGGAAAATGTGCAATCCCCAAAACTTCAGAAAGGTGTTAAAAATATTTCTTCCACCTAATGCACCTAAAAAAGTATTTATTTATTCTGTAGTGAAAAATTCTGTCCAGCTACCATTTATTCAGCATTAAAAAAAATTCCTCTTGTATGAAGCCTGACAACATAGTAACACCCTTCATATTAGCTATATTATTTACTGTCAAAATAAAAGGTTGAACAATGCAAAGAATTACATTTTGTATGTTTGAAACAATATAGACATCAAGGTCTATTTTGATACAAGATTGTGGTTTTTCTTACTAGAACTGTACAATGCACATAAATCTAACAAATGTAACAACTGATTGTTATACTGGTATTCATTTGATAGCACCAAATTAAGCTATATAATCCTTTTCAGCTGGTTAACAGCATACTGCAAAGGGGTGTGAGGCTATTCATAAAGCTCAAGATATGCGAAGCAAAGAATGCCTAAAGAATGCCTATAGAAAGAAGCAGGTACTTTGTGGAAGGACTGGCACTCTTGGTTGGTATGGTTGCCACCTTGATCTTTTATTTGTCTTTTTTTCCACTCTTTTTTTTTTTCCATTTTAGAGGAAAGGAAAGCCTTGCCTGTATTTTTATTTAATAAACACTGGCTTTCTTCGATTTGTTCAAATATCAGTTATTATTTAAAATGCTTATGAGTATTTAACGGAAATTGACTTTTTGTATATGGACAACCAAATCCAGCTTTGAGTTTACTGGCTGGCTGATACTCTGACTTCAAACCCTAGCAGCAAAGTGCAGTGCAGCAGTACCAAAGTCTGACTGGCACAGCGTCGGAAGTTTCAACAGTCTGTCCTCCAAAACAGATACACATGCATGCACGTAAACACAGCGTTTAGTGTACTTGCTGTAGGACATGTAATACTAGCGGTTTACACCAAAGCCAAAAATTGTGTAGATGGGTGAACACTTCAGGGTAACAACTGAAAGTGTCCTTGCTTTGCATGAAGTCCAGCTTAAAGAGAAGGAACAACATTATTACATTTGGCAAGGATGAGGGATCCATAATGAACAATATTAAGTCTCATTTCTTCCATTCAGGTGTGTCACTTCCATTTTCTTAATTTCATTTTTATTTATTCATTTTAATTAAGTGAATTATTTTCTGTGTGCTTTAGAAAAGTCTGACCAAGGGATCAGAACTGAAGGACTTATGACATTGGCAAAAAGAGCATTTATTATTTGTTGGTTTTTAATTTTTTTTTAAGCACTCAATATATTTGGGTCAATAATGATCATGATAGCTGCCATCGTCAAGGGACACTCCATAATTTAAGTGAGAAGAACAAAGGGTCACCTGGCCACTTCCAAACACAGAAAAACAGTGGCTGGATGACATAGGAATAAGAATGCGATGTGCACTTACAGGAAACGTTGCTCACACTTTACTTAAAAGTAGTAATGACTTCTGATGATGAATAAGGTGGAATTTATCCCTGCTGGCAATCTGTGGTGGTGTTCGGTGCATTTTCCACTTTAGCAGATGCACCAGGGATTCAACAAACGTATTAAAATTTAATAAGCATTAACAGAGCAATATTTCATGACACAGCTGAAAAGCATAGCCACTGTCTCCCAAGACTGAATTACATTGAATTTACCAAAAATCACTATTTGCTCTTTTTATATTGTGGAATATACAGTCAGATAGTAAAGTCAGTAGGAGACATCAACTTTTAGTAAGAACAAGCATAAAAATAAGTAAGGTTCTGTAAAGTAGTTGGTTTGGACCAGCTTGACTTGGGATAGAAATCTTTGTAGTTCCTTAGTAATTGTGTCCTTCTCAGATCCTCTCCCTCTTCCCAATTCTTGTTACAAACTAAAGAAACAAAATTTAGAATTAGCAAGAAGAGGAGAAAGAAGAAATAAGAGAAGTAAGAACAGAAGAGATGCCTGACAGCAATATCTTCTACTTGTATTTCAGTGCTTATTATGGAGATACCCATCCATGCACAAGAACCTTTAAAATCTCAGTATCAATTAACTATATGTAACATTACATCATAAGTTGCACTATGCCGAGTCAATGCACAAAAAGTTTTATAGAGATTATTTTAACATAAAGCACATTTTACAGTAATTTTGTGAAGCCTTGAACTTGTTTGGCCAGGAGAGAATGGGCAGAAATCTAGCAAAATTTGCATAAAGTTTATGAAGTTTAGACGGTGTTCTCATTAACCACCCTAGGGACAAGAAAGGAGCAGATGCTTACAACAAAGAGAACGGTTTATAGAAACACTGGTTCTAGGTTTTATATGGATTTTTCTAATAGAAATTTCACCAGTAAGGGAAACAATATAATATTCACATGCAACCTGAACAAAAAGTAATGTCAGATTAATAAATCTATACAAAATACATGTTGTATCACTGCTACACAAGCATAGCTTTACGCACAGATCAGACACCATATACTACCACAGAGAAACAGTTCATGTGTCAAAAATCATTCCTTTGTCAATAGACATTAGATGCTGGTTGTTCAAACATTCTGCTAAAACAGCTTGGAAATTTCAGTTTTAAGCATTCTGCCTGTTCAGAAATGATTAAACTAGCATATAAATTGACATTGTCTAGTTTTCCTCCTTCTACTCAAGAATTTGTAAAGATATGTAAATTACTTTACTGTGCACAGTTTGCTGAATAGCAACATGTTCTGCAGATAATGAAAAGTCTCCTACAGAAATAAAGGATGTACAGCTATTTTGCAGATTACAGTGAGAGAGAAATGCATCAGGAAAAAATGTTAGTCCTGCAGCAGCTGTTAAACATAATTCTGGTCCTCAGATCACCTTCTGTTCCTCTGTCCCTCTAAGCTTATTTCAGATCTCATCATTTTATAAGTATAAAACATCAGTGAACACAAGAAATGTACTGATCATAACTTATATTTTTAGACTTACACTTCAAATTCATAGCCAAAAGAATATTTATCACCTTCCATTTGGGAAGAGGGGGTGTCAACAAAACCAAAAACTAACTCACCAGCAAAAGTTTTACTTCCTTCACACTTGGATTCACCATTCGCATCAAGTTTCATAACCAGTAATACCAACTGGACTTAAGCCCCAAAAGGTGAAGCAGCTTAAAATTGACACTCAGAGCAACAGCATCCTGTTGCTGACAAAATGCTCAGTAAATACAGCTGTATCACTACAGGCTGGAGATATTTGGGCTAACGATCACATCAGGCAACAGCACCTGCCACATAGTCAAGAACAACATAAGGAACAAATGGCATATTTAAGTGGGGCAGAGCTCCCAAATGTATTTGTTAGACAAGCCATGTATCCCAACAACAGTAAGCATACTGAAAGTATTCTCAGGCACATTTTCATGATTTCTACTTCATAATGTTGTTGCCATATAATTGGTGAGTTGAAATGGTATTACTGCACTTTTTCTTTTTTTTTTTTTTTTTTTTTTTTTTTTTAAAAAAGCTCATTTTCATTTTGAGAGCAAAGATGCAGAGCAAAAACCATGTAGGTGCCTAATTAACTCTTAGTTCAAAGCCTATGAAAAAGTGTGCAACTACAAGACGCTGCTTCAGGTAGTTATCCTGAAGGTATCAATTTAATTTATTCTACATAAAGTAAACTGATACAGCAGTTTGAGCAAGTTCCTTTTCAATACTTACCTTTAAGGAGCTCTGCCTAGGCCAAGCAACTAAAAGACAATTCAAGTCAACACAACCTTGTGGCAATGCATCAATACCGAGCAAGTCTAAACCAAGCGGTTGTTTCCCCATCCCCCTAAAAGGTGTCTGGCATTTTTTCTGCTTTAGGGAACTGCTGGAAACAACAGCTGTGAACAACCAACCAACAAGGCTACAAAAGAATTACGCACAGATTCAGAAGAAACTACTGGACGTGTCTGGTAAGAACCACCAGGAAATAAGGAAGGTATACACTCTGAGCTGCAGGCTTCACTGCAAACAAGGTGCAAATGTACCTTGTCAGATACCTGTACAGACAAATCTGCCACAATCAAAAGCTCTGTAGGTTTATTTTCCAGCGTAGCTAGTTGAGGTCAATCCCTTGACTGGAGTTGAAAGACTGACCTCAGTTATTGGCACAGAAGTAGAAAATTGCTTGTGCCTTGCTCAGCTAGTTCTTTAGTCTAGTAAGCAATCTCTGTAACAGAAAACTAAATGAGAAACTAATCAGCACTCTCTCTTTCCACACCAAAAAACATGGGGGGGTGGGAGGGCAAGGAATCAATTAAAATCTACTTATTAAATACAATCTTGTAATCAAAACTATGACCCAAACTGTCAGCATCAATGTTTTCTGTTAAACTACTTTTCCTCCTTCCCAGGCACTGATATTCTTGACTTTTCTTTCTATACACAATTACTTACTTCACAAATTACACATTAACACTGTCATTTAATTCTGTAGTAATATTTGTAAAATCATACTGAAAAGAGGTAAGACGCACTTCATTAAGGGAAAGAAAAAACAGAATTTATTATAAAAGAAATTCCTGTCCTTTGACTGCAAGTGGCAGTTTAACGTAACAGTTAAATTTAATTACTAGGGATTTCAAGAACTTTGTATGAGAAAGCTGAACTGGATAACCAAGCTCTTAGATGACCTACGAACTATAACAGGGATAACCCCTTTACCACAAGCAGAGCCCATGTATCAATTAGCAAGCTTCACGATCTGCTTACAGAGTAGGGAAATTAGCAGAGCGGCAATTATTTAACACCAGTTTTACCTGCAAGTGAAGGTGTAAGAGCAATTCTACTTACAAAAGGCAAAAGTACAGCTAAACCTCTGCAAGCCTTGGGCAGCAAATGAAGCACGGTCTTAGCTTAGCACGGTCAAGAAAAAGCAGAGCAAGCAAGAAGTACTTTTCAAAAGTGCTGGTACTTGTAGTAAAGAAGCGTGATGCAGGTTAATACAGATGGGGAAGGACCTTGCTGTATACAGAGAAACTGAGAATCTGCATTCCTTTCACGGATGCTTTAATATTTAACAAACTACATCTTAATGACAGTTGCATAACCTTTCCAAATGATCCTGCATGCTTGGAATCATTAGCAACTAAACTGTGTAGTATATAAATGAGAAAGAAGTCAAAGGTTAAAAGTGCTGATTGATATTAATCTCAGAGTATGAATATTTCTAATGTTATTATAATCCAATACAAAAATAAGGCTCAGTAACCGAAGAGTAAAACAAATAAATTTAAGACAGCAGAACTTGCTCCGAAATAACTAAATTGTCACAGTAAGGCAAAAGTAATTCTGACAGACAGTTGTAAAGACCATTTATTGTTTACCTTGAGTCATTTACTTATTTAACTCATTATATTTAGTGCTGTAGTTCAGAATAACCAAGGAAGAAGAAAATTTGCCAGTTCCTAAGCTTTTAAAGAAAGCAATGCAAAAGAAGCTTTAATTAAAAAGGAGAATCCCAGGGAGAAGCAAAAGGAAAAAAGTTATATTGCTAATGTATTTTAATATTTTTTTTAACAATCAGAGCAATTCTTAACCTATATCCTTTTTGACACAGCTTTAGCCGAATTATTCCTTAGTTTAAAAACTCCTTAAAGCATTGACTGTTAAGGCAACTCAGGAGACGAAAGGCATGAAGACTCTACATACCCTATGTGTGATCCCAGCAAAAAAAAGATGAAAAAAAAGAATCTCTTTATCGTATAAAGTTTTTCTCCTGTGAACTCCTAGCAGAGAACTATATACTCCATTCTTATCACACAAGCCATCTGAAAATGTTTAATACTTCTCTTTAAAGGAAATATTCCTACATCATTTCATACACTGGAAACAGATTTCTTCACAAATGAGAAATATTGAGTCCTTCTGCTCCAGTTGTATGTATTCCCCAGACTTAAAAAACACGCTTCAAGTTTTTAGTTGCAAGGGCAGTGAAAACCTTTGCAAAGGAACACTGCATAAGTCTCCGTAGGGCTGCAGCAAAGCAATAGCAGCCCCCTCTGCTGCTCAGAATAGGAAAAAAAATATTAACATACACTGTTAGAATAACACCACCCCACCTACACACAATATTCCAACCTTCTCTCAATTGTGTGTACTGCCTGTACACAAAGCAAAAAACTACTTCCAGGGATCAGCATTTCTCTAATCATCCTTTATTTCCCCCTATCCCTACAAGGCTTTTAGTCTATTAACATTCTGACAATAACTGCAGACTTTGACACAGGAGTCCCTCTTCACTTCACATATACACAAACTGCTTAACACAATCTTAAATTTTCTTTGCTTTTAAAAATTAATGCTATCTTTCTGTAAAAAGCCAAAAATCACTGAAAAAAATAAATCCTTTATATCCTTGTGGCTCTATGTACTAGCTTGGACCAAGCACTTCACAGTAAAAAAACCTGTCCCAGTCTGCGCTATTTGAGAGCTCAAAGCTACGTATGTGAGCGTGGCTTTAGATTTGTTTCAGAACTTGACATGGACGTCCTGTTCTAGCTCCACTGAAGTTAACCCAGCTTATTCATTCTGTCTCTTCCTCCTCCATTCTCCGGGGTCAACAAACAAGCAAGAAAAGAGCACCATTACTTACACACTCACACCCAGTGACTTACAGCCAAACAGACAGTATGGTACCCGGAATCAGAAGATGCTGCAATCAAAGCACATCTTTTTTACAAGAAAATTAAGCTGCTTCTCAGCTTTTACCATTGTTATATGTAATATATGTTATATATGAAAGGCATCTATTAAAAAAATCATCTTACTACCTTTAGCAACGAAGGAAATACTCAAATATGGCAACTGCTGAAGGGGTATCAAAGTGGTTTTTGTGGTTGTAGATCCAACTATACCAGAATTTTTCATCTTCATTTAGCTAATCTGTTTTCTGGTTCTTAGGAAGCTCCGGTTAACCGACAAAGCAATCACCGACTCAGCCCACAATCCTGCAACAAGCAAACCTGCATTTGAAGAGGACACTAATTCGGAAATTTAGCGGAGGGTTCTGCACACAGAATGTCTGACTGCTATTGAGGAGTCACCATCACAATCCAAACAGTTGGCACACAGATATCATTTCACGTTCATATACCCTAATTTGCTAAGTTTCATGACAGACTCAATAGAAGAAAAGGAAATAAATGTTGAAGAGAATCTCCCACAGATGGGCTCAAACGCTCCTTCAGACATCCCTCCAGACAAGCAGAGCACCCAAATGTGTTTCCTGAAACCCATAACAAGAAAAATGGCCACACACCAGTTAACAATCCTCAGGCTCTACCTGCTCAATTGGATTTTAAAATTCAGGTCCCTACAGAATACATGAAAGTACCTTTAGTGCCTTCTGGTGTGTATTCTCCCCTCAAAACACAATTTGTGGAGAAATATGAAATGGCTCCTGGAATCCCACCTCGAATGGGAGGGCGTGGTATGAAAAGAAGTTCTATGAAAATTCAAGATGGTGTCTGCCTAAAGTGACAGGCATGCTTTTAAGATGAAAGAGGGCTGCTATTTGCATATCTCCCAACAACTCTTTCCTACGTGTACAATATAACTTTTTGCCATGAACACAGTAAATCACATCTTCTGGTTTCTGTATAATCTGCAGATTTTTTTCCTCTTTTCACAGAGACCAACTTCAAGCATGCAAGGGGGGAGTAAGAAAGGAAACATGCCTTGATAGCACAGTTTGACCCAGAGCACATCTATACCTGCCTCTGGAAATCTCACACTTGCTAGTCTGATATGAAGTAGTTATTTTGCTTAATCATAGAAAACTGTGACAATATTTGCTGGAACGAATGCAGCTAATGCTTCTCAGGAATTCATGGGGTTAATTTTGTTTTTTGTTTTTTTGTTTTTTTTTTTTTTTTTTTTTTTTTAACTTGGTTGTTTCCTAACTAAGGTGGCTTCACCATTAGACACATTTAATATTAGAAGTACTATGTAATCTAGAATCTTAGATAGAGATAAATTAATGCAATGTAGAATTTTAGATAAAGAAAAACTAACAGCACAAAGTTCAATTCACGGTAGCTTGGGTATAAGTGATCATGACTTTCTTCCCCGCTTCCAAAATACATCAAATCCAAGCCAACGCTAAATGAATCTGTAAAGTATTTTAACTTTTTACAAACAATTTCTAAGATAATCAAGAAGGCAATATTCCTCCAAATAAGAAAAGTTCACAACAATTAAAGAAAACCAACTCATCTTGCTGAAAACTGAAAGCCTCAATTAAAAACAAAAAATTTAAGTATATTGAAGATGACAGTCACTAATATTTAAAAACTACAAAACTGGGAGTTGTAGAAACAGTTAAGCAAACTAAAAGACACACAAAAATGGAATGAGTTAGAGATTATATATATTATGATCAAAATTATTTTTAAGAATTAGAACAATCAAAATATTTCTGGAATGTCAACTAAACCTAATGATACATAGAAAAAAAATTTGAAAAAGGAAACAGAGTACAACCTGGATATCCACAGGCTGAAACCCAGTCCGAGATAAAAATAATGCAATGGTTGACATAGAATAGAATTAACAGCACTGATGCCAATTTTTCCATAAAAACATACTGGTTGTCACCCATGTCATAAACACCAGTTTTGATAAAGATAAAATATTGCTGGCATGATATATTTGTTAATACTACAATTTCTAGAGTATGAACAGAGGCAGACAAACAATTTAAATCTAAAATAAGCAAGAATGTTAATTTACATGAGCTATTCCCCAGTGACGGTGACTACCAGTAATACTTTCTTGTCCTTGCAATACTACAGAATGCCACATGTACTGAGAGATAAATGCACGTAAGAGCAGTTGCTATGAAATATGTGATGCACTGCAAATGTATTTGTTCGCCTATATTGTGATTAATTGTTACATGACCATACTTTAGGAACTCACGCAACAGAAAGTCATCACAGAGGACTGGAAATGGATGCCACAAATATGATGCAATCAGTGAAGAATCAGCATCAAGCGCTTGTTTCTGTAAGAGTCACGCACATATTATTTACTTTGCCCTCCTGTGCTATTTAATATTTTTATATAACAGACATGACAGCATTTGATAGGCCAGATCAATGCAAGCAAAAAATAACAAACAGTAAAGGATCTGATGAGGTACACTGGATGTGACAAAACTCTAGTCACTTTAACACAACCAAGCGTCAACTCTCATATGTAGGTACAAAGGACACAGGCCATACTTAGAGCACACAAGGCTCTCTGAAAAAGGCTTGCATCATGTTAGACAAATCAGTCGAACATGAAATCCCAATGTAATGCTGCAGTCAAAAGTGTTAACGGAATCGTTTGTTATATAAACAATTAAAATTTGTTCATGCTGTATATTTACCTGTCATTGGCACAGTTGCTACCAGAGTTTTAATCTCAGTTGTGATATCCATGATTCAAGATGGATGTTCAAAAATCAGAGAGAGCATTCAGGGAAGTATCATAACGAGAACAAAAAAATAGAAAGATATGCCCAATGGACACAGGATCCTTATTATTTACTTTTAAGAGCCCTTTCAGGGTGAACTTAATTGCTTTATGTATGCAAGGGAAAAAAACCCCTCTTGTTAAACAGCTCTTCAGTGCAACAGGAAAATAATAAATGGTAATGGTCAAAAAAAGACTAACAACAGGAAGAAGGCAGAGTAGAGTAAAGGTGCAGAAGTTTAGACACTGATGATAACTAACAAGCTATTAACCTAGGCTTGAGATAGATTTGTCTTGCTGGACTGTTTCCTGTTTTCAAATGGTGAAATTTTTCTAAAAATACACTTTAGCTTGTGCAGAAGTCAATACAGGCAGCCTAACATTTTATGCAGGAAATGGTAACAGGTAACCACAAGGACCCTTCTGGATTCCTGAGTGTTGCTGGTGAATGTAATGAAGACACTCCTGAACCACCGGCCTTTTCATTTCAAGTCCACATGCCCTTTAGTCATAACGTTTTCACATTATGGCAACAATCACCTCAGTCATTTGCACAGAGTAGTAATATGAGTTAAGTATTTATATATAGTTTTATATGTGTATTATATAAACATTACCAAAAACATGAATAGCTATAAGATGCATATATACATATAATGGGTTTGATGCTTCTGGTGAAGTTTATCAGGTAGAAGAACACAGCTAGCTTGCTGCTGTCAAGTGGAAGTCCAGGTGACAGGCGGCAAACGCAAGCAGCATACTTTGTTGTGTTATGTGGGAACCTTGCCATTTCCTTCCTTCACCGCACAGGATCCCGCAGGCCAATAAGCAAAAAAGTAGTCAGATTAGAAAGGGACTTTATTCAGTACTTTATGAGGAAAGGAATAAAAAGTAGAAGGACGAGGAGATATCAAAAAGTTGAGATGAGTTGCACGACACCTACGGCAGTAGCAGTTGCTATTTTATTGAGTCTCGCTATTATCTCTTCGTATTTGTTAGTGATGAAAACTGTATGTTGCCAATATTGCTACATACAACCAGACTAAAGTAGCAACTGTGTTGGATCAGGAATGTATGCTTCCCAGGAGCCAGGCACACGAACAGTAAGTAGCAGACTGAGCCGTCACAGACGATGCTGGCGGCGCACAGCAAGTTTCACGGGAGCACAGCATATGGCAAGGGAGCAGCTAATTCAGCCGGAGTCATGAGAACTGTACTAGACTACAGATGCTGAGAAGCATATCTGAAAAGCTAAAATAAGTCTATCAGGTTCAGGTCTCCTAGGATGAGTCTATCTTCAACAGGTAGAACCAAAAACAACGTCTGGAGCTGGTGAGTCTACAAACATGCCTTTTTCTTCTCAAAAGCCGCATCTTAATGAATCATGTTTATTTTTACTCTGGTAATTCATTCATGCTGCAGCACAGCTATCTTTCTACAACATTTCTTAACACAGAATGTGTTCCTATGGTTAAAAGTTGGTTTATTAATGAATTGGAAACAATAATGTTGCATTATGTCAGTCTTACTGTGTAACCATGAGCTAGAGCAGTGTCGGCTCCAGCAGCTTTCAAACCTGTGCTGATCCTTCATGTACGCAGTTAAAACTACATAAAATAGAGCTGCACCATGAATCAAGAACAATTCTCAAATAAGGTTCGCTACCTAGCTCCCCAACAGTTCTTGCAGGAGCACAGCCTGGGGACGGAGCACAGACAACAATGGCCAGCACTGCACGGAAGCAATACGCAAAGCAACTATCAGACCCCACAGAAATTGTGCTTCTATATATAAAAAAAAAAAATAATAATCTGACAGCTTCCTTCAGGCTAAACCAGCTTGTTTCAGTTTATGTCAAATACACCTTAAAAAAAAGAAGAAAAAACTTGCATTCATTATCAGACATAAGAAAAAAAACCTGACCACCACTGAAAACTACGCTCTGCTCTATCTGTATATAATTTGAGTATGGTTATTTACAAAACACTTCAAAAAGTTTCCAATTCAGAAACTTAAAAACATATTTTTGAGTGTAAGCATTTCCTACATGAAATATCGAGTCCCTACTGGATGCAAGTTGTTATATGATACTCAGTAAGTAATACTACATCTAGGAAAACCAAAGCAGAAACAAAAACAAGAATCTGAGTTGTAGAAAGCCACTTGAATGACATGAAATATGGTACTATTTCACTCCAAATTAGAAAGAATATACTTCAGTACCTTGAACAGTAGAATTATCAATAGAAAATTATATAATTTACCAAAATCTCATGTGAAAACATTATGACTTTTCAAAAATCGAAGATGTTAGCTGAGATACTTTAAACACACAGGTGAATTGCATAATAATCGCTATTACCAAAAACATATTTGTTAAAACATATTGCTGCAGCTTGCAGAAGCAAATGCTTATCCTATTTACCTGTTCTAGTGCATCTTCCAGACTGATTCTCCATCTCTATACATGGATGTTCATACTCAAACACACAGGGAACCCTGTTAACTTATGTTAACTGATTTTTTTGTGGGTTTATTTTGGTTTACATCACGGTTTTTTTTCTTTTAAAGTACATTGTAAAAATTTGAGTGGTTTTTGTCATTTTGTTTTTTGAAAGGTGAGAGGAGACTAGGTGTTCTATTACTAATTAATGATTAAGAAAGAAAAATTAGTACATAGACTTAGGAACAACATTATTCCACAAAAACACTTACCAGCTCCTCTTTTTTATTAGTCAGTATCCCCTCTTTCATTATTCTTTCAGATTTTGCTGCTGCTAAGAGTTAAGAGATTTCCTATGTCCTAAAGAATTTGAAAAATACGCTGAACTGCCAATATACACTGGAGTTTATAACCCAAAAACCTTTTTTTTTTTTTTAATCTAAAATGTTAGGTCATACAAGTAGCAATAAAAAATACGAATATTTATTTCCAAATTCTTATTCCACATCAGAAGTTCTCAACGACCATTGCACACAATTTACAAGGTCCTCACGAGCAGGATACTATATGACATTATGTAATGACTTTGTAACTGAATGACTGGCTAATGCACTTTTGTTTTTAACCTATATTTTGTCAATGAACTCACTATAACCTGGCCAGAAGAAAGAACCTGATGTTTCTATAATATTCCACCCTATTTTTTTCATTACAATGTTTTCACCTAAGTGAACCAGATATTCTCGGAGAACACCACATATCCACGATTGCTTACCTTCCTTCTTGCCTGCTTTGAGAAGGAAAAAATCATAAATAATGCTGGGAGGGTCTTAATAAGTGTGTGAATTAGCATGTAAAAATATTTATAAAGAAACACCTTGATCTTTTGAACATAGTCATCAGAGCTCTGTTCCTTAAAACATATAGGCACATTTGTTCATGTCAAATGCATGCAAAAAATTTGATTATTAACAGTTAAAACAGTATAGTTTGTGGACTGCATAATGAGCTCTTCAGGAAGTAAAATCTTTGCTTCATTGTAAAACTTTAGTTTAAGTTAAACATGCAAATTATTTTCCAAAATCCAGAGTTAATGAGGATTAAGAACATAAGAAAAAGGTAGTTTCTCACCTTTGTCTTTATGTAGAATGGCGATGACTGGTGAATGGGCAAGTCCACAAGGCTATTGGAATTTGTGACACTGTTACTGTTAGCGTGTTCATCTTCTCTACTGCTGTCATCAGACTGATCGAAGTCATCGCTCTCCTGGTCCATTTCCTCCTCCTCTTCCACCTCCTCCTCTTGATCACCAGCATGTTCGTCATCTTCTTCCTCTTGGTTACAAGTGGATTCTTCATCCACTGTAATAAGTCTATTGTTATTTTCTTCTAACTGTTCCTGCTGAGACTCATGCCTGTCATCAAATCCAGGTTCTTCTCCTATCTCCCCATTCCTCCCAATGTGCTGTTCCTCTTGTTGTCGTCTTTGCTGCTGCTCCTCCTCTTCTACAACCCGATTCATCTGTTCCTCATCTACTTGGCTTGAGGAAGCATTACCTCGAAGAGATCCACCAGTTCGTCGCCTCTTGCTGCCCACAGAGAGCAGTTCCTGATTCATTTCCAAAAGCCAGCTTGCTACTTCTTGGACCTTGGCTAGGCTATCTGAAGATGCAAATGCTTTCACATTCTAAGGAGACAAAAAAAAAGAAAAAATGGGAAGTTACAAAAGCTAAGTTTTTAATGCTTTATCTAATAAAAAATGTATTTCATTGTATTACTCCTGACAACTTCAAATTCCAAGAAACAAGGAATAAGAAGAATGGTTAAATGAGACTCTGAGAAGTTAAAAAAAATGTCAAATTTAGGTGCATGTTAATAGAAATTGAAAAATACTAAAGCAATTTACAAATATCCACACATTCAGCTACACATGTGCGTGCAAGCAATATACGAAACCAGCGGGATATAACACAGTCTAGCTAGATCTTAAATTTGGTATTAGACTTCTAGCTACACAACCTTTCAGGCTGGCACATTGTGACTCCAGTTCCCCCAGATTCTAGTGATGCGTTAAGTAGGTGAAGTCAGACAGGAACTCAACAAGCAGTCAATTCACAGGTTGCACATGAAAATATGTGCAAAGAGAAAATAACTAGCTTTTTCATTGTGTATAGAACCTCTGTCCTTGGGTGTCCATAGACCACCCCACACACTCAGCAGGCTACACTGCGAGAGACTCAGAAAGTGCAACAATATGATACTGGAAGGGAGCACGACTTCTGAGTGAGCAGTAAAGGATATAAGTTTCCATAAGCACTTCAGTAGAGGAAGATATCCTCACCTTTCCCAACCTCATCCCCCTCACCTTCCTTTTTTTAGAAAGTCCTCCATCTCTTATAGTTTAAAAAAAAAATCAAAACAAAAAAACCCTAGAGCCTTGGATGATGGAGGTGTGGAACAGATAAACCCCAACTTTGCTCCACAACATTTGTAAAAACATTCAACTTAACAGTGAAGAGGGAAGAAAGTACCAGAAACCACGGCTCTAAGGTAATTTTCATTGTGTTGTACCATAAAAGCCACAGAAACGCATTTACAGATGTTTTTCAAGTCTTTCATTGAGAAGGATTTGTAGACGGGATTCTGCACACTTGTTCCCTCTTCCTCAGGGAAACGTTACTTACATCCCAAAAACGTGGTTCTCAAGTTTCCACATATCTACCCAGACGACAACTGCTGCCAAATAAAACTTTATGAGCTCAAAAGCTGGATATATATTCCATAGAAAGTGTCCACTAGCAATTAGCTCCAATCAGTGAATTGGAAGCTAACACTAGAAGACAATTAAGCTCCACACATCAAGACAAAGACGTGATGGAAGCAAGCAGAGGCTGTGCCAACTCCTGCTTTTACCAGTGGAAAAAAAAGCATTAGGGCACTGGGGTGCACATGACCCAAACCAGAAGCTGACGACTCCAACCTTGAGTGCAAGGGCCATCAAAAGTGAATGTGTTTAATTTTGTATATATAGTAAGTAGCACTTGAGAAAGAGTGTACTCTTCATGGCATCGAAGAGAAATGTTTTCACATAACATTTTTCCCCAAAGCCCAGAAACCTTAGCATATTGGAGTGATGTTTAATAACTCGCTTTCATCAAATGTCAAATTTGGTTACATATATAATCTGAGGATAGTACAACCTATTTATCAGGCTTGCTACACAGTTTGGGCATTATGAACGTGACAACACTGCATCTTATTTTCTCATGGAAAGAGAAAATATTTGGATTTTTTGAAGCATTAAGTCATGTAAATATCAATAATCAAAAAAAAAAGACCAAACGAGATTTACATCTTCACAATCTAGCAATTTTAGCTTCCACCACAAATAACTCTCTAAATAGCCATGAATGCAGCTTAAAAGTTTTAATTGCGCTTTTTCAGTATCAACAACACTATTTCAAATATGTGCATCAATTATTGGTTCAGGCTTGACAAATTGCAAATGCTGCATTTGTTTCCATAATTTAATACATACTTTTAATTTGTATCTATAAGCAACCAACATGAAAGGTCGGCATTGAAATACTTAAGGAATAAAATGCATGATTCTGCTAAATGCTTAGGTGACAAAAGTAACACTACTGTTACTGTTAATATACCCAAATAAAATTCCAGTCCATTAAAAAAATATGAACATACACTATATATTTTTAATTATTCCTACATTTTTGTAGTGACCATCAGTTCACAAAATTAGCTCCAGTCATAACTGATTTCAGTTTTACTCTGTATTTGCACAAATAAACTCGTTTTTTCCAGAAGCCTGTAACATGCATTATCAAAATTTAATTACAAGCAGTGCTACATCAGATATCATCAATATGCAAAGAGGTGATGCATTTGCTAAAGAACAGATGGATGTACATTATCTGAGAGATTTGAAACATTAAAGCTGCCTTCTGTCACGTAAGTGCTTTCAGAATTAACTACTGTCAGCTAACACACAAGATATGATCATTTCCCTATATACGATAGGAGTAAGACAGGATTATTATTTTGCAGGAAGAAGTGTGTTTACAATTCAACTACCAGAGCACTAAAATGCTGTGTTTTCAGCTAGTACAGTGCCTCATTCATACTCTCAGAGCCCAAAATGACTCAAATTAGCTAAACGCCAGCAGATCCAGAGAGGAAAGCTGTTGCTTTCCTACGCACTTCAGACCGCAAAGAGATTCTTTTAGACAGACACCAAAACATTGCAGTGCAGCGGCAACACTTCTCATAAACATGCAAAACTCATTAAACTCTGTCAACAAGCTGAACGGGGCAACTTCCAGGTAAGTTTCACAACACTTGCAGCTGGTCCGATGAAAAAGCAGAATACAAGGAATCCCTAAGGAAAATGGAAGTCCCTGGGCTGATCCAACTGTAAATTCAGAACTGAAGAATACACCCCCCCATCTATATTGAAGATCAAATGCTGTTTAAGCAGAATTCTTCGGCTTTATCCATTAAATTTGCACAGAAGATAGATTATAAAAATAACCCAGGACTACAGTTGCTCAAAACCACCTGTAAGAAACACCAAGCAACACTGGGAAACTACGGAGAAACTCCTCAGATCTATCTACCGCAACAGGTTGGATTCTGTACTGAGAAGAAAGAGCGACCACTTCACTTCTTGCCTTACTGCCGAAATACCTCTGTCCCTCTAGTAGATACAGAAGTTGTCACACATTTTTGCAGGTTACAAATGTTTAATTGGGGGCGGGGGGGCAGAGAATAATCAGGAAATCTCCATCAGTACTGTTGTTTTTTATTATTCCTTTTTTATCACTTGAAATTTTAAAGAAAAAAAAAAAGGGAAATGAGGTGGGTACAGAGAGGTGGGTGTGAGGGGTAGGGGGAAGTTTGTTTTTTTTAACAAAGCATAGCAGAACTTGTAAAGGTTTTAAAGAATTAACTTTGAAATTAAAGAGTTCGACTGACTTGGATAGTAATCTAAGTTATGTTAATACTGATCATGACAGCAATTAGCAAAAAGACAAAGTAGTTACAGTCACAACATGGCTGATGGGCAGTGGACACTCCCAGAACAAATCTTGAGATTATAGATTTGATGTACAAAAACAATTGGACTAACACAAAAACTTCTGTAGATATTTGATTAAATCCTGCCTAACATATTAATGTAAATAACCCCATAAAAAGCTGATGTATATTTGACTGAGTAATACTGAATTACAATTGAGGAAAATAGAAGGTAAAAAAGGAACATCCCAATCTACCTCCTGAAAGAAAAATAAAAACCTTATAAGCACACTTTGCCCAAGACTGACACTGGTGTGTTGGTAACTTAAAGCTAGGTCTACATCAGCAAGCAGCACAGAGCAGCAGGGGCAGACATGCCAAGCAGAGACTCAGCATCCCGAGGATCTGGGCTCCGGGGAGGGGAAAAGGCTGTTACTTCCAGACCAGCTCTGACCCCCAGAGCCCAAACTGACCCTCACGGCTGGAGCACTACTTCTGGCTTAGTTTCACCCTGAAGGTGCTCTGGGACAGCTGAGGAAGTTATACTTTAAAAGCATGCTCTTGATCTAAATCCAGACTAACACACAGGGGTACACACCAGCCCTGCCAGCCACTCAAGATACGTTAAGCCCATTTGAAAAACATGCACACGAAGAGAATCAAATGCAGCATCAAGCAGGTAGAAATAAAACACACAGCTAACACTGATAACATTGTGGACCATGTTGTATGAAAAAAAGAAAAAAAATTTACTGTACGGCCGTGATAGCTAACAATGCAAAACACTATAAGCAAGCAATCTACATGCTGTATTAAAGAAAACGTTTAACATATTGATCCGATTACTGGCTACACAGTTTGTACATGGGAAAGATTCTGAACAATAGCAAAGCAACAAACCAAAACAGTCCACATGCAATTACTGGAAACTGAAACTATAAAATGCCAAATGAAGAATCCACCACCTATAAAAGAATTATAGGTTATGGTAGTGGACAATTATCTTCAAGCAAGGACTTAACAAAGGCAAGATACTTCAGACAAAGTCACAACTTAAAGTTATGAGCTTTAAACAGAAGTTACAGGAGAATAATTTTGCTGCATTACTCAGTAGCAAACTTGATTATAGTGACAAACTCCTCAAGTCATTAAGATTCTGAGTTGAATACATTGTACAGAAGAGGAAAATAAACAATCCTTCCATATTTCATCAGCACAAAATGTTGATTAGCGCAAGATTAACATACAGCTTTAAAAACTTTCAATAACTTTTCATCAAAATAAAATACATCATTAACAATGCATCTCATTCTACAAGTATGCATGCTTTTTCTACAAACGATAAACTACTACTTCCAAACGTATACACACCTCAAATCTCTTGGTCAGCTCCAAGCTCCAGAACAAATTGGCAGCTAAAAAGATTCTCTGCTCCTGGTCTACTATCACCCTGCCCAGCAAATCTCTGCCGACACTTTGAGAAGCAGCCCACGTGCTGCTATCCTGCTCCCTTTTTCACTCTCTGTAGATTCTCTAACAATCAATTCACGTTGTTTATTCAGTGCGAAGTGGTCAAAGTAACCAACACTAAATGAAAGTGCTCCGCTAATTACTTATTTATGTCAAACGTGAATCTGACAGCACACAAAAAAAACAGATTTAATATTCACTAAATTTTAAAAAAAATACAATTAAAGTTTCCTGTGCAAATTTAAGTAGGCCCAGCTGCCTCTAATCTTCTTGTGTGGCCAGTTAATTATCCCCCTCCCCACCGTAATCTAGCCCCAACTTTGTATCTACCTTCTGAGGCTTTTCGTCAAGTCCTTGTGCCCTGACCTCCCCTCCTGAATGTTTCTGAACACAGACAATTCCAGTTTCCCCACAACATGTGCTCTACTGTAAGATGTCTCTCCTGTTCTCACCTGTCTCTATTAACCCCACAATCCTATTTCAACAGACCTGATCCCTTCTCTCCCTATTTCATCATCCCAACTTACTTTTTTTCTCCCTGGACTGCCTCTTAACACAGTTTCCTCTCTAATCCCATGCCTCAGTCTCCCAATCCCTTTTGGCCCACAGTGCTCCCTTACAGTCCCAAACACTTTGCTCCAGTCTGATCCATTCCCCGCCGAAAGTGAATGGATTTAGACGAGGGACAATAGCTGACAATACATGGGTAGTAAGAGCACAACAGAGCAATGTCCCTTACTATCAGTTATGGGGACAAACACACAGAAGCCATTAAAAAGAAAACTTTGTTTTAACACTGGGCTGGAAGGCCAAGGGCTAAAGAGGACCTATCACGTAATCCTACCTCTTTTGGTGGACACAGGTAATGTATTTAATATAGGATAAAATAAGAAATAGCACACAAAACCCACTACAGAATAAGATCACAAAAGTAGTTTAGGAAATAAGTAATTGCTGTAAGAATTTACGTATATTTAGCAGTACTTAAACTGAATGGTGTAAAGAAATATCAGAGATAGAAGAGAGATGAATAGAACTTTCATGAGCAAAAGTTTAGAATAAACAGCTTGAGCTACAAGCAGTCAACATACTTTTTGTTTAGATGATGATAAAATATGTATGATCATGCCTAATTACTTTATGCAGTTTAAGATATTTTATATCACTAAGAAGAGTCCAGCACTCAGATTGTTTCTGACCTTCAGCTACATTCATACATAGATTTCCATCTGCACATGTCCAAACCCTCCTTAAAACTCAACTGTTGAATCAAAGATAATATTTTTTTGTTTAACAGGTCTTTGTCCTCTTCTCTTTACATTTATTTTTTCCATAGTGTTTCCATATGACCTCCATTTATGCACATTTAACATCATCACAGAACATCAACTTCTAATGTTCAGTCTTTACTCAGAAACAAGTAACACTGTATTGCCTGAGTAAGTGGATGAACAAAACTCTTTTCAGCTGTTACTGTAAAAGCCCAGTCTCTTTGACACAGGTTCACTTAACCCTCACAGACAGTGACTGTAGGCAGAGAGGGGGAAAAGCTGCAAAAGGTGCAACATGCTTTCTTGCTGTATACAGGCAGCGCACACACAGATTCATCCCATTCACGTGGGCAACACAACGACCTGCGGGGTTCATGCCCACACAAACACAGAATCTGGATGTGTTACAGCTAAAAATTAAAAAATTAAAGCAATCAGCACATAACAGGAAAAGAGGAAACCACTGATTTTTTTCTTCTGTAAACACTTCTCCATAAGTAACTCATGACCGTAATTCCTGTATTTGACAGTTTTAAAAAATTGCCTGCATTTTCCTTGTTCCAAAAAGGAGAAAAATATCACAGCAAATAATTAGTGAATAGTGTGTTACACAAGTTATGTTTTTACCTTAAAATTGGACACTTAAGAAAACACGAATTACTGTGAAGTACTGTGGTAAGGATGGGGTGGAGATAAGAAGGAAATGCAAAAGTGACCCATGAGGAAATTGTTGAAAGCCTCCACCACCCAGTAATAAGAAAACTGTACTAAAAAAAAAAAAGAAATTGAGAGTCCTTTTCCTCAAAGCCATATCCAAACTGACAAGTTATTAACACCGGTACAGTGTTATTGAAGAAGTGGGGAGCTCATGTCTGTTTATCAAGAATCCTGTTCATACCTCTTAGCTCCCTGAAAAGCAAGACCAACATTAGAAGTACAAAAGTTACTCCTTATTTTTAATTCTGCATTGTTATGTTTTCATCAAGAAGAGTGAATGGATATAATTTAGAATTAAATAATTTAAATTCCTTGAAAGATATCATGGGAGGCAACAATCCACAGTAGGAGGAGATCAGTATTATCACTGATCTTACTGTGTTCATATAAACAATCACGTTATTTTTAGTAGTTACATTAATAATGACTGTTATACAGAAGATGGCTGGTTTTTCTTTTCACTAACAACTCTAAAGAAAAAGAATTAAGCTGTAAAATGTGACAAGTTAACTATCATGTGTGACTAATCAAAGGCTTCTCTTCCCTTTTCTCAGAAGAGGGAAAGCAGAAAAAAAAAGCTTTGAGTTATTTAAAGGGTGCCAAGTTTTGCAGCAACTATTGAAAACAAAACAAGCAAGTTCTCCATATAATCCTCCATGCCTCCACTTAATCTTTAATATCAAGCAATGTCCATTTTCTCATTGACAGGACCTCTGCACTATAAAAGTAAAGCACACAATTTTCAATTACATTGCCTTATCCTTTCTGCTTTGACAACTACACCATTACTTGGGTTCCTGTACTAAAATTTTTACCTTTCTAAATAAAGAATTCTTACCTTGCATAATTAATGAATACCTGTTTTTCACAAATTAGGTTACTACAAGAAGCTTATGCTACTATTGCTAGTGAGATAGCACAAGCACGCTTGTTTGCTCAATTTAGAACAGCAAGTTTTTATCTGTTAGTATTTTGGTCTCATGTAAACTATGCCTTCTGTGCATACTAACAAGGAAGAGTTTCTTGCCAAAAGCAAACATTAGATCATACTTATAGGAACATAAACTGAGCATCTTTAGTTACATTAGTTGAGAAGCACGTGGGCTGAAAAATTCTCAGGTTAGAAAAATAGGCAGGCAGTTTACTATACTCTCTTCAAATTTAAAGATGCTGTTGCATGTCTACTTAGCAAAGGCTAGAAACGTACTAACGGAATCATCACAACTCTTACTTCACAATAGATACACATGTAATACAGTATTTCTCTAAAAAAAAAATAAAAAATATCACAAATCCTCTTACAGTGCAACAAGAGACTAAGCAGTCCTTAACAGGCTTGGATAATTTCAGGGTTCAATTCACTCCTCTTCCCCAAAAGTAAGTAAACAAGGTTTGTAGGTCTGCACTAAGCATTGTGTTTCACTTTCCTACATATGTCTTTCTACCTCCAGACCAGACCACCTATATTCCCTATCATAAAAATCCTCGTGGTCAGTTTTACAGCATCATCAACATCACTGCATGTGGGGAACTCCCTGGCAGCCCAGAATAACTGCTTAGGATGGTTTTACGCACCTTAATGCCTTTCATCCATAGGAAAGGAGCCCGAAGAGCCGCAAGGATGACACTGCTAGTCTTGCTTTCTAGTAGTAAACTTTGGTTAAGCTATACCAGAGTGTTACTGTGTCATGGAAAACTCTGAGTTAACACACAAGTTAAGCTATAGGTACCAACAGAAGGTACTAGAAATCTCAACTACGAAGTCCAGAACAATCATTCAGCAACGTTTATTTTAAGTAAACAGGCAATGGGATTACTATGGAGATACAGCTACTTTCCTCCCAACTATCTAGGCAAACAGGGATTTCATCTAATAAACAAGAAGCAAGATCCAATCACTGAATGCTGAAATGAGAAAAATCCAAATGGAGTTAACTATGAGGATAATTACTCACTGTAATAGCTTACTAGGAAGACAGTAAATTCATCACCACTTTAAGTCTTAAATTAGAAACATACTCCACCTTAGTTTAACGCACTGTTCTGGTTTTGGCTGGGATAGAGTTAATTTTCGTACTAGCAGCTGGTACAGTGCTGTGTTTTGGATTCAGGATGAGAACGTTGATAACACACTAATATTTTAGTTGTTGCTAAGACTTTTCAGCTTCTCATACTGGCCTGCTAACATTCAGAAGGCAGAGGGCACCCAAGAAGCTGGGAGGGGACACAACCTGTACAGATGACCCCAACTGACCGAAGGGATATTCTATGCCATATGATGTCATGCTCAGCATATAAAAGCTAGGGGAAGGAGGAGGAAGGGGGGTACATTTGGAGTTATGGTGTTTGTCCTCCCAAGTAACCATTACACATGATGGAGCCCTGCTTTCCCGCAGATGGCTGAACAATGAATTCCTTGTTTCCCTTTGCTTGCGTGCACAGCTTTTGCTTTACTTATTAAACTATCTTTATCTCAACCCATGAGTTTTCTCACTTTTACTCCTCAGATTCTCTCCCCTACCCCACCAGGGGGGAGTGAGCGAGTGGCTCTGTGGTGCTTAGTTGCCAGCTGGAGTTAAACCATGACACACACACATTCAACGACTGCAGAACACGCAGGACAAGCATAGCTCCCAAGGCACGGCGAGCTGAACACCTCTCCCTGGGAATACACACAAACAAGAGCTGCTGTGGTCACCTCCCTTCTGCTCCCACAGTGACATACAGGCAAAACTGTTGATTAAAACCTGCCTCGTTCCAGTGCAGACCTATTTCACAATCACCAAGCTTAACACACAGGCTAGCACGGTATGGCCAAAACGACCTTAATAAACAATGCCGAATTCCTGAGGCTGGAATACGTTTCTAATGGGGAAACCTACAGACCTGAGCAGTAAGATATGCTAAGCCACTTTATGAATCCATTCACACAGTCTGTTACCTCACGTGGTCCAGCTTTGCAAAGCTGTATCATAAGAGCAATACATAAATAACTTCCAAGCAGAGTTGCTCATTATTAATGCAAACTATTCTCAAGGCAAAAGCAAACCAGCATTTGGCAGCAAGAACACTGCCATTAAGACGTTTGGTCTGAAAACCTCAAAGTGATTTATAGAGTACCCAACTGACTTCTCTGTCTCGGTTTCTTTCCTGTCCACTAATCATAAAAGTCATTTTAGGTACATTTCCCCAAACTATGGATTTTACTGATACTAAATTGTAATTTTACCAGATGGCTGGTGTCAGCTTCTGGCAAAACGGTAGTATGATTTCTTGGACTGAATCTCCAATTCAAATGCTGCAGAAGTGCAGCACAAACAAGCAGACACGCAGAACAGCAGAGATAGCCAAAAATAAAAAAGGTCAACTTAGAACACAGAGCAGAAAAGATGGAGCAAAAAAAGGTCATCTTTAACTCAAGTGGGGGAATAGGCCTTGAGGACAAATAGCAACTAAATTTAGTTGAATTTAAACTTAATTTAGTTAAATTTAAATGGGAAGAAGGAGAGGAGATTAAAACCAAGTACTAAACTCTCCCCTACTTCAGAGCTGTTTGAGATAGACACCTCTAATGTGGAATGACAACACACAAACAGATGGAAATACATATATCCTTTCCATTGAAAAGCATTCTATTGGTTAAAAGACAGCAGGACTGAAACTGAGGAAAGTGAGAATCAAAAGCAGTGACTACAATTTAAGAACATTTGCATTTGAACAATTAAAAAAAGTTTAAAATAAATACCCCCTTTTCAAGCAGCTCTTATACTACCTCTTATCACCAAGAGCAATCAACTCCTTTTTATTCCAAGAAGCTTCAAGGGACAGAACAGTATTTTCAAGCCTCTTAATAATGACTAATGAAGTAAAGGAGAAGCAATGCAGGTTATGCCATGAAAAGTGCAATCCCTTAATTCTGTTCTGATGCAGGCTTCTGCACCAGACTTCTAGAAAAGATTATCAGGTTATTGTAAAAATAAAGAATAGCCTACCAGAGATTAAACAGTCATCTATTAATTCAAACAGTACATATTATTTTTAAAAAACTTTTTTAAAATACCCAGACCTTCTATATTATTCTAAGCCCACAAAGAGATAACAGATAAGGGAAAAAGAACAAAAATCCCAAGTCTTGCCAAGCTATCATCAACATTTTCTACCTCAAGATCCATAGTGGACAATGCTTATTTCCAGACTACTGCCAAAAATTTCTATTTTAATTTCCTGTTTTCATTTGCCTGTTCTTCAAAAAAAGTCTGAAGGACGATGACCTATAATATTCAACTGTCATGTAGTCCTAATTGCTAGGAAAAAAAATGAAGTAATTCTATCAGTACCGTTAAAACAACTGGGAGTAAAAGGCTTTACCATATTACGGACAAAGATAATTTCCTATTTGTGTTTAGTTCAGCAGAGTTAAAACTGAATTTCTGAGATAAGAAAAGGTAGATGGGGATCAGGTTGGGGTAGAAAACATGCTTCATGCAAGCAACACAAGATATTATCACTGGTGTATTTTACCATTTTGGTGGTAAAAACTACAGCCCAGCCTTATTCCTGTGAGGTTGGTCTAAAAGAAAAGGAGTAATATATATTTTATGAAGAATACCTATCTTTCCACAGTCCCAATTCATATCTTATGAAGTGTTCAGCTGTGTACATTCAATCAGATTTTGTGCAGTAACCGCTGGGTAATACCGTCTCCATTCTGAATACCGTATTTTCAAAGATGAACTCAGAATCATATAATTTCTTCCAGAGCCAGTCAATGAACTTGTTAAATGCCTTTGCATCAACATCTGATAAGGAGCCTTTGACCTGCACTTTTTTTCCTTACAACAAAAGCAAGAAATACAAAGAAAAAGAGAATGGCAGCATTTACCAGACTTGCTGAAATCTGCTAATACACTGGTTTGTCTGCATCTTCATCAGTAGAAAGACGTAAGTAAAACAAGGTCACATACCACCAGGACACGGCAGAACAAATTCCCCTTCCCAGTGTCTCACTTAATAGCAAAGAAAAAAACCCAATTATGGTCTCCACTTGGTATTAAAAAAAGGAAATGCCTTCTCTTTAACCTCACGTCTCCAGAACATTGCCTACCACACATTGGTTCTTAAGTGTTATGTTCTCTGTGTCACGGCGAAGCTTTCCGGCAGTAGATGTAAAATCTGACCTTGCAGAACAACAAGGCAGTTGCTGACAAACAGCACGCGAGATTGCCAGGTTTCAAGGAAGATATCCCAACCTGTCTAAAAGAATCTGGCCCCGGCCCAAACAGACCCTTAGCAGGCTCCACTACAGAAATGGAAATGGTTGCAATTATTGTTATTGATTTAATGCCCTTAAAATGGCTCTCTGAGAATCTTATTTCGGAAACTAATTAAGCAGTATGGTTCAGCAGCAGGGCATTTGCCTAACAACCTATGGAAATGTAAATTTGCTTGGCCAAACTATTTCTAGGATCGGGAAAGTAATTTTTTTGCATCTGCACAACTAGAGGTGAAAGTAGGTGCCTAGGTAAGAATCTGAGGTGGCCCACGATATTAATGTCAGGCAGGCATTCAAAGTTTCTTTCAAATCCTATGAAACCATCAGCTCTAAATATTCTATGTTTCTGCTCTACAGCACTTTCCTACTACAGAAAGATGGTGTGGTGACAAGCAGTAAAAAGAGCTGAGTCCAACAGAGGAAAGCACTGACCACAGATACAGTGAACAAATGAATTATTTACCTGAACTAACAGCTGAAAGAGATACCGATACAGCCTGTAACAATATAAACAATCTCAAAATTTGAAATCAGGATCATAATTTGAATGGATAAAAACAGGTTGCAGAGAGAGATCCTTTTCAGAGACTAATGTCATTTATGATGCTGTTACTGCTCTGCCACAGGATATTTTCAGTGGAGCTTCACTGAAGTCAACTGAATGCCACCTAACCCATTCCAGACAAAATTAGGCAAGTCAATTTAAACTCACCAGTTTCCTCTAATTTATACAATGTTGCTGGCAATGGATGAAGAGTGACTGATGTGAATTGTTGTAAAGACAGCAGACCTTACACCCTTCCAGCAGTGAGCAGGCAACAGCTAGGGGGACCAATTAACATCTTACACCGCTGCAAAATAAACACCTACCCGTAAACTTAAAGCTACACCCTTCAATAGAAGCAAGCCACGCTTCATTGCTAGCATGACTTTCCAAGGGCATTGTCGGTGCAGTAATAACTGTCCTCCCCCGGACAGCAGTGCTAAACAGCATCAGCTGTATTGATCAAACACAGACGGCACTACTCCCTGTCCAAACCTGGTGTCTGCCCTTGCTGCTACATCAGGTGTATAAGCATTTCACAAAGGTCAGCTGCTGTAACACACAGCTGCCTTGCAGATCTCGGAGACCAGCACCTTTCTGAAGCAAGCCGATGAAGTTGCTCAGGCCCTAATGAAGTTTGTGTTGACATTCAGAGGAAGAGACTTGTGAGATCGCTGGTAACAGGTGGAAATCCAAAGCAGCTGAGACAGTACAATCTGTGAGACAAGATGGTTTGTCTCCTATGTGCCACAAGGACCCACAACATAATAGGAAGGGAGCCTGAAGAGTCAAACCCTGTTGACACAAGAGAACAGAGCTCTGGATGCGCTGAACAGGCAAGGCACATTTCTGGGTTGGTTGCTCATTTTCTAACAGAGAAAGCTGTTCAAGAAAAAGACTCATAAAATAACCAACTGATTTAAACCAAATTTTGAGGCCGTTATCCAACTAATTCACAACATGGTTTTACCACTACCATGTACGAGTGATGTGTGGAATAGTCCAGCTGCTAACAGTTGCATTTACAACTGTTTCTACTGATAGAACGCCAAATTGGATAACTCTATGAATAATACATTGGTTGTCAGTAGCAACAGCACCATCAAAACCAGGGTGTCTATATTTGTCCTTACTGGAAAACCTGGCTGATTAGGTCATGTCCTATGATAGGCATAGCTTGAAGCCTGCAAAATGGACCTTACAGTAACCATTCTCACTGCAGCAGCTCAAAAAGGCTTTTAGTAACTAGCGCTCTCACTAAATAGCTCAACTTTTCAAAAGGCCCAGTCCTCCACTGAGGGAAACAGAATACACTATGAACCATGCTGGCAATGTAAAGTCCAAGTTATCCATCACAGCCTTCAAGTCTGTGTGTATCTTAATTTTTCTTGTAATCTACATGTGCGTTTCCATGTTCTCAGATGCAAGACTGATTAACAAATGGTACCATTCTGTCCCAAGTTCAGAAATCACTTTTTGGTCGCCAGGACATAGGAGTCAGCTATTTGTTCAATAGAAGCAATGATAAGGTATAAATTGTAAAATGGTACAAAAAATACAGCTGAACTTTCTAAAGTATTTACTTTTCCATTCCCACCATCTCGATACCTGAGGAATATCTAGTAAATTAATTTTTCTTTCTCCAATAACAATCCTACAAAGAAACTACACTCTTAAGAAATGCTTTCATTTCCTGGTGACATTACTTATAGATTTTTACCAAAGACTGGCAAGAACATATTTTCTACTTGTAGCAGTGCGGGGGGGGGAAGAGGCCAGTTGTGCATCTGGCTTGGGAGGTAGAACTGTCCCACAGAGCAACATCTGCCATGCTCAGTGCTAGGACTCACCAGAAAGAAATCTTAACTCAACAGATGTGATGCTGTCTGTTTTGTTACAGATGGACAGGAGGAGGCAACCTAAAAGTCTGATCCCACGTCTGTTCAGTCCCAGATGATAAATTTACAAGACAGAATGCATTCAGGAAAACTTTTTCTGAAGAGTCGTAACATCTGGAAAAGGCTTGACTCCCAGTAGCAGGACAGCAGGCTGGACACCACTAGTGAAGGAACAGAGATTGGATGATGAGTGCTCCATAATTCATACCCCAAGATCAAGTATTAAGCAGCTCCAATGCAGGCACCATCCATCAACAAGAAATGGTTGACTTAGTAGAAATCACATTACCAACCTCAAGAAAGCATGAGATTTTTATGAGCTTGCACAGAAATTCTCCTAGTTATGGGACAGAACTTGGCGACATCTCTTTGAAAAATGAAAGAAAGCCTAAGCAGATTTTCTAGCAGGACTTTTTCAAAATACAACAAATCAACTTCAAAAGTCTGACAGCAGTTTTTTAACAGATATTTTTGAAAGATCATTTAGTTGGTCTTTTTGCTTTTTAGTTGTGTGAATACAATTCCAGTGGAAACTGAAATATTAGCAGAACTTTTTATAGCTAGAGATACATTAGGACTAAAACAAACATCATGGGGAAATCCTCGCTCACTGAGTTAAGAGATAGAACTGCAACAGGGCACTCACATATTTAAAAAAAAAAAAAGTTTTGAATAAATTAAGGACTAACAGCTAATAGAACCCAAGTGCTCAGCAAGCTCCCCAGCACATTTATTCTGCACAATATTTATTTTGCTTTCAAAGTAGACTTCCTAACACATTAAAATAAGCTATTTAAAGAAACTTTCAGAAATAACAGGAGTGTAGGCTGACACGCGTATACCCTTCCTGAGGCATAGCTCAACTTCCCCCACCCAACCTGCTTATCACTGCATCCAACCAGATCTCCTGGAGTACCTGCGCACATAAGCATCACTAATCCGCTTCAGTCAGAATGAGCCAGGTTAGCCTACAAGTTTAAATTCTCAGCTAAGCAGATTCGTTTTGCCCGAAATAGATTAGGAAGCACTGGCACGAGCACTTCCACTAACAGATTAAAGATGCGAACAATCTCCTTCAGCAGGGGGACAGGACATGCAGCACATGGCTGTAACGTGCCATCAGCCCAGCTGAACTTGAACTGAATGCCCACTGCAGTCCAGTAACCTCCACCTGGGAAATTAGTAAAAGCTCACTTCAGGTTCACAGTCTGTTCCATTTCACAGCTCCTCTGTGTTGATAAGATTTTTGTTTGATAAACAAAGAAGAGAGTACTGGTCAACTGGAATTGCCAGAAAGATCCTATCTCACTACCCTAATTTCTGGGCTTCTTGCTTCTTTGTCAGTCACTTTCATAAGTGACCATCCTGAGAAGGCTCATGAGGACAGATAATTTCAAGGACAAAAAAAAGATCGATGCATATATTGAGATTGCAAACCCACCACAGAATTTACTACTTGGCCAGAGTGCTTTACTCCCAAGTTTTAAAAGATTTTCTTTTTTTAAACTTCCTTAAGTTTTTAAAATAACCTCAGAAGTACCATGCAAGGGCATATGCACTCCACAACTGGAACTATGAAAAAGGGTCTTTCTAAAGGTAAAGGATTTCGTGTTTTTGTTACCATTATGTTGCATTCACATGTATCTCCTCTTGTTCTGTTACTGCTTCTTGTTATTCACTTCTCCCAGAAGGTCTGAGAGAAAAATTTTGCCCTAGCATCCTTTTTCTACAAGTAAAAAGCAAAGAGATTAGAGCCTAAAATGTAGACAATAAAGACAGGGCAAGCTAAACCATTCAGACTGATGACCAAAACCAAGGAACTGAAAAGCTAAACCTCTAAACCTATTACAAAAAAAACCCAAACCCTATCCTTTTCTAAACACCTTCCATGTTAACAAGATTGTGCTGAATCATCCAGTGAACAACTGGGTGGGAGAAGCGATTGCTGTTGTACTTGGAAGAGCCCTCAAGGAACTGAACACCATCAAAGACTTTCCCACACCTTTTTTTTGTTTTGTGTTGTTTGTTTTTTAAGAAAGAGCAGGCATGTGTGGGAGAGATTAGAAGGTAAAATACTTCATGAAGATGCAATAAATTTAACATGATTGAAGAATTAGGAATTTCTAGCTACAAAATACGGCACCATTGTTCAGGAGTACATGCTGCTCTTATCAAATCCTCATCAACAAGCAGCATTTGGAAAGATCACAACTGAATGTGGAAAGAGCTACAGACTTTTGATATTCACAGACGTTGTAATAAAGTAGAAGAAATAAAACACAGGTCAGTCTATGCCAACTGAATCTCTCCTGTTTTGGTAGCAGCAGTGCTACACACTATTTCAAAAGTGATCTGGAATCAGCCAGCCATTACTACAAAACCCTCAAAAATCAACACTTGTAGATCATGCGTTCATTCATATTTTATAAAAGCCTTGTTACTGTAAGTTTCTAAGATGTGGTGAGAAGTCCAGAATATTTGAAGAGAAGATTCTTTGTTTATTCTGAAAAGTATCTGCAGTTGGTTTTCAGCATTCATTTGTTTATTTATGTAATGATCACAGACTTGGTGACAGACAGTAGGGGTAGTGAAAGATGGTAATGAAATGGCTTGTAAAAGCTCCACCCTATCTTTTGAAAGAAAATCTGAGGGGGAAGACAGACTGACAGATCTTTCCAAGTGTTAAAATATCCTATAAAAGGCTCCAGGAAATGAATCTATCCCTGCTTGTTCACATATCACATTTACCATTTCCACTATATATTACCCCATGGCTGAAATGCTCAGTAAATACTGCTTCTCAGCCTCAGTGCATTTCTGAAAAGTCTGTTTGAAGTCCTTCTGATCTGCAGGAGTAGAACTACCACAGAGTTTGCTTCTTCGTGTGCACATATCACCTCCACATTAGGTACCAGTAAGCTTCATACCTAGTACGTAAACATGAAATGCAAATGCAGGTGCTTTCATTTGCCCTTCATGGGGCAAATCCTTTCTCTAAGTAGAGGTTTGATAAATACCAACTAGGATCTCCCACTGTCAATACACACATACCCTTCCAGAGAGAAAGAGCCAAGTGGCTCTTGTACAGCAGAGTCCACCATTTATACTGCCTAAAGGACAGTATTTGCTCAACAGAATTCACAAATCTCAGGCCAAGAAGAGAAGGAATATGTAAAAATCAAGACATACTATTAGTTGTTTGCAACGGGACAGATATGCTGCTTATAAGTTCCTTCAGTGTTGTTTAATGAAATTTTAAGTAGTAACACAGGAAAGTGGGACTTGATGAGATCCCAGAAAAACTGTGTTTTGAAAAGAAATTGGAAGGTGAAGTTAGAAGCTGCGTGTCACAACAGAAAATATTCCAGGCAGATGTGGCAGCATAACACTAGAAGTGAAGCATAAGAGGATAGCAAGAAAAAAAATAAAGTGAAGAGTAGAATAAATTATACAAGGTCTGAGACGAATTATAGATAATTCATTACTAGATATACAGTAAACAGGATCAGATCTGTTCACTGCCTGTAGCCAAGAAAGTGCATTTATTGATCTACTGTATTATGCAGGGCTTGGAAAAAGACGACGACTCAGGAGTAAGTGTTCCAGCATATCAATTTTTATATTTAGTAACAGCTGAAACAAGCAGAAATGGACACTTCATAACATTAGTACTTGATTGTTTATTTTATGCTTCAAGATAAATTGGCTTTGTGCACCCAGAAGAGGAACACTGTCATAAAGGCCAAGAACTCAATTCCTTAATTTAATAATACTTAAAGCTTCTCTAACAATGGAGATGAAGGGAGTCCAAACAGCATTGTCCTTGCAGCTTATTATTGGTACTGTTAGGACAAGACTTTCATAATGGAAACTGACAATTAAGATGTTAGACCAGTCAGCCAGTGAAGTTCACCAACGAGACTAATTAACGTCTAAAGTAGTTGCAGTGTTTAGAAGCAAGTATTTTCAAAGAGTCTTCATCTCACTGAACTCCTTTTATTTGACATACCCAAGATATGCTTGTGTAAATCTGTGTACAACCCTGAAACATAAAGGTTGCTAAAGCACAACCCAAGTTTCACATCACGTGAAAGTGGCAAAAGTCTATTCACCTTTGCATGGGGCTCTTCGCAAGAGACAAGTTACACAGAGTTAGTATGACACATCTGCAACAGGATCCAATGAGAGTTACTGACCAAGTAAATGAGCAAAACCAAACTCAAGACTAGACAATTACAAACAACAGGTCCTCTCATTGCGATTAGTAGAGACAAAAATTTGACCTTGGGACAGCAACTGATTTTACAGAATTAAAAAACATGAAATACCAAAATAGTGCCTTTTTGAATTCTACCTGAGAAAATGCAAAGACTGTACTACAATCCCTGCATGAAAATGAAATCAAATGTTCTGTCTGCGACAGATTTTGCTTGACATCAGAAGCTATTTACCAGCCATCAGTACAATCATTAATATAAACCAACTAAAGGGAAGACAAGTCTTCAGGTATTAGCAGTACTTGCCTATTTTACAGTCATAGTAGGTTTTAATATGGAAAGTAGTGGGATCATGGTTCAAGGAATATCAATTCTGCTACTGTGATAGATGACCTGTCAAGATACAATAACCACTGTATTCTTACACATTAAAAAAGAAGCCTAAATTTATATAGCAGTAGCACCCACCTTCCTCAGCACCAGGGATATCTTAACTGGCCATCTGAGACCTTGCTTTTTAAAACCAAAAGTATAATTGCATTCAAACAGCATGAGTAGATGCACAAAAATCTGTTATTTGTGAATAGAAGTGGCTAAATAAAGTGCAAAAATACCAGTGTGTCCTCACTGTTCCCTCCTCAAAAAACTATGCCAACTACAACTCCAAGTGAAGTTTGACACCATCTGTCACCCAATTACACCTTATATAATGTATGTCATCAGGACATTTACCGTAGCCATTTACCGTATCACTTTGCAATTGATGGCACAAGACTTAAGTATTCAACTACCTACATTTTCCTGCTCATGGAACCGTCACAAACATCTGCAAAGCTGCATGTGCCAATACAAAACCTTTTCAGATGCAATGGCTAAAATAAATTGCTAACAGTTAGACCGCCAATGAACTGACGTCACCTTTTTATTTCTCAGCTGCTCCCACAAGCAGGTACTTGTGGTATGCATTATTCTCAATAGTTCCTACACTTAGAATTTTAATTCTGAGAGTCAAAGATCAACTACATACATTGGAATAGCATCCACTTCATTCAGGATGTGGAGACCTAGCACACATAGAAAGTTTTAAAAGTGTGCTTCTTACATCAGCAGACAAGAGAGGACATTACGAGTCTGTTCTGTAAGTTACAAGAATCAGATGCCACTGGCTTTTAGTACTGCTGCAACCCACTATTCCACAAACAGCCACTCTGTGCACTAACGCAGTGTGAGAGCCGCATCTACTGACTTGTACAGAAGTCAAATCCTGTGCCCACTTGCTGCTGCTGGCACATTCAGTACATCAAATGACAGCTGAAGTGCTGGGTACTTATTAAGACTTTGTTGTGAGAAGTTCAGCATGTTTTATCCTGCATTTGCCTGGATCTATGTAACAAAGTTTACACCAACTTAAAAGTAGACAAAATCCCTGAAAATGTCCTGATTAAATTTTTTCCAGAGGCTCTGCACTCCCTGAGCTCTACTCTTTACCTGTTTTACAGTTTGCTTTCATGTTTAATTCTCCCTGTATTTGTAAAGTCTGAAAAAAAATATCCTATTCTTCTCTGTTCAAGAAGAGATGGAACTTACCCACCCATAAGAAAGCTGAGGATAAATAATAACTGTCAGAAAATGCCAGACTACTGGGCCATGTATTGGCTGACCAGGGCCTTTGCATAAAAGCAGTCACCTCTCCAATGGAAAGCAATGCCTGCTCTACACTATAGATTCTCGTACTCTTAACGTGCCATCTCCTCCCTTTACTCAGATGTGATGCAACAACTGAAGTACAAGTTTGGCATGGTGTGTTTAGAGAAAGCACTGTCACTGCCCTAAAATGAGTTAATGTCTCTAATATAATCAATACACATTCTGTATCTTCATTCTCTCAGAACAGGGTTCATGGCTGGTTTTTGTTTGGTGGTAGTGTGGGGCATTGTTTTGTTTGGAGGTTTTTTTTAGACACCATGGGGTCTTAAACAATCTGACACGTTCCAAAACCCAAGTAATTTTTGCCACCTTGGCTGGCCACTTGGTCAATGTACCAGCTCAGAACCATTAAATGTAGTTTCCAACAAAACCCACTATGCTTCTTTGCCTACCTTTATCCACAAATAGAAGGCTGCTATTTTACTTTATTTACAAAACTAAAGGTCTGCAAGGAACTTGGAAGTGGACTACTACTGGGAAAAAAAAAATATTTTCAGGTAAACAACTAGCTTTATAGAATAATGAAAGGATTAATATTCTATAAAACTGGTTTGAGGAAGCCGTTGAGACAGAAACAAAAAAATCCATTATGTTCTTCATAAAGAAAGATGCCTCTTCTGCAAGTTTGTCCAATGGTCACCAAATGGCCAGGAACTTCTCAGTCTGGGAAAGATCACTCTGCATATCTAATAAGAATGAAACTGGGAAGTGTCAATTTTTTCTCTTCAGGATGGCAATTATCCTTACACGCAGTATTATTTTTCACCCATTACTCTGTGGGCTTAGAAGCTCTAGAAAGATGAAGTACAGCAAAAACATGTTAACTACACATTCTTCTAAAGAAAAGAGTGCAAGGTGTGCAAAATGTTAAGCAAGTTATACCAAGTACTTAAAAATTAACCTACATATAGCCATCAGTGCTCCCACCTGATCAGAAGAAATTTTTAAAGGAGAAACTACTAATGTATACATACACATAAGTAAGGTACAAAAATCTTTGTTACAAAATGGAAGGAGTGAGCAGTTTAGACCAACAATACTTGCAAAACTTAATTGGTTTGTAACTGTCAGTTGTTGCTGCTTTCTTGAGCTCCAAAACAAAAATTGAGACCAAGTCACCTGCAAGTAGATATACAGAGACACAGATATTTAAATAAATAGATAAATAAATAAAATTGAGCCTCAAACAGGCATGAGGAGCAGGCAGAATCTAACCTAATTCAAGTGAGTAATGCGGATAAGTGGCTTGCCAATTCATGTTTTGTTTCAAATTCAGCTGGCACACCACACTAGTTCTGATGCCCTGCATTGACTTATCAACATGATTTGCACATCTTAAGATCTTGAATTGCTCGTGTTATGCAAGGTATTTTTCTAAGCAGAAAAAAGAATTAGTGACCAATCTTTCATCAGTAAATTACCACTCAAAATTAGAGGTTGTTATACCTTTAGAGAAATAAATTAGAGAACTGCTTTCCCATCTCCTGTATCCCTCAGTCCATGTTGTCTAGCTGTTTCCTTTCTTCCTCAATTTAGGCCACTTAACCAAAACCTGCTCAAGAAAAATATTTTGTTGTCACTCCAGATATTGTGAGAAACTGCCATGTCTGTGGGTGGAAAGCAGATGGAAAATGCTTTTGTATACATTAAGTTATGACACGTTCAGGAAGCCTCTTCTACTCCCCATCCTGAACTGTGAGTACAGGCATAGGCGTCTGGAGGAAGGAAAGGTGTAATCTGCATCCTCTGGGGAGACCGAGGGGAGGGCAAAGGGACAAACTGACTATTACTGACAACGATGCATCTGTGAGCCAGCACAGTGGGAAGTGGAAAGCAAACAATGGAAGTGACCAGGCAAGCAGATGGAGCCAAAAAGCTTGGGGGGAAAGAAAAATAATCAAGTGACAGCTGCATTAGTTGGCACACAATCCCCAATGGTTGGCAAAGATGCTACACATACTTGTGAAGAAGTGGCACAAAAGAAACTGAAGCAATAAGATCCATCTTTCTGTAAAGAGGCTATAGAAACAATTTTGTTAAAAAGTGTTAAAAAGATAGGAATCAGATCTTATCTTTATCCCAACTCCAGATGTGAGAAACTAGGTGAGTCAATACCTTCCTTGTGCCTTATTTCTCCAGCTATACCAAGTGGGAATCACCTTTTTAAGGTACTTGGAATATCCATACGGAAGTTTTGCCACCTTTCAACCACTTAACTTTTCTTTGTGCCTTTCCCACAAAGGAAATACTATGTAGAGAAAATGTGATCTAGTGGGAAAACAGCTGAATTCAGTCTGAAGAGACTTGGTTTCCATGCTCAGATTTACCAGGGGCGTGAAGAGAGACCTTTAGCCTCTTCACTTTCAGAGTCTGTCTCCCCATTTATAAAGTGAGGTTTATTATGTATACCTTCCCTGCAAAAAGGCTTTGAAAAAGTGAAAGGTAAATAAAGGATCAAGAACACCATCGCCTTGTCAGTGCATTACAATAAAGTCTCACGTATCAATTTTTGCCCTCAGGGCCTATCGACATGCCCACAGAATGCAAACAAGGTGTATTTAGTGAGGTATTTTTCCACCCTTATTATTCAGTGGAAGTTTCCAGAGTATGTTTTATTATACATATTTTCTAGATTGCTCAGTGCTATGGTACATATGTACATTCCATAGTTAACTGCTTTATCTTAGTAACAAACATAAGGTGAAAGAGTGGTTTTGTCTCCCTTCTGCAGACAGGCCAGCAAGGTCAGCTACATTGAACTTACTGTGCTATCAAGCTCCTGTGAAATCCAGACTTGTATCTATAGCAATGTCAGAGTTCAAAGCACAGCTACGCTACAACTCTAACTCTTCAAATTTGATTTTTTGAGCACTACACCTCTTCCCTCTTCTTTTCGATGGTTGCACCCACCACCAGTTGCCTGTGCTGATTATGTTTCTTTTTCCTCTAGCATTCCCACCCCAGGAGGGCCAATGACCAGGCTAACACGTGGTCCTAAAACAAAAAAAGTCAAGATTATGTAGACAGATGAGAAATGAAGAAACACCCACATGCGCATTTGTCAGAGCGCATGAGGGAGATTTAAACCAGCATTTCCTTCTCCTCAGTACAGTATTCCACCAAGTAAGTGCAGAATAACAGGAGGGATGGATGAGGACTCTAACCAGTCGTTAGGGTATCAGCTAGGAGGGAAAGCTGTATTTTAGTCCTGCTCTTTCTGCATAGTTGTCAAATTTTTGAGAGAGACCTGGAAATAAACGCAGGGAGCAGATTCTGGTACTCGGGCATCTCTTCCCCAAACTCAGGGCAAAGTACACTAAGTCTGCAAAATCATATTCCTTCCTGCTTTCTTCCCCCTTGATGACACAGTGGCCTACACACATCAAAGCTGGAGGATGCCCCCCACCCAAAAAATTTCTCCTCGCTCTTCTAGAAAAGGGAGGGATGTGGGTTTATGGCCTTGCAGGATGAGGAAGGAACTGAACCAGGCCTTGAGTGCTCTAGCCATTACCCTTTCCTGCAAAGGGTAGGCACTACCACCAACAGCGTTCTGGAAAAACCAAGTCCTGTTCCTTTAGGTTCCCACCATTAGGGAATAGCTCTGCGCTCTGGATAAAATGCCAGCATAGATACCTAATGCACAGCCATTTCCAACAGTCTGCAATATTAGAAACATTCTTTTACAGTAGTAGCTTTGCGTTTCTAATATAAGGAGAAAAAAACCCAAACCTATCTTCCACACACATTGCTTATGTGGGATCAGACATTTGGCAACGATACATATAGCAAACAACACAATTGAGACAGTCAACCTTCATTCTCGTTAGGGCCTCCTCAGAGCCACTGCAGGTTGGGGAGAAGGAAAAGGAAAGGTGGAGGGGTTGGAGGGGAAACCAAGACAAAGAGGCAGGCAGCTTCAGGAGATGCTGTGGATCCCTTAGAGATGCTGCTTTTCAGATGCTGAATGACAGTATTGCAAGTAAGAAAAAAGCCTTAAAAAAAAAAAAAAGAAAATATTCTGAAAACGGTATTGTAGGCACACATACAGAGTCTGCGTGTAAAAGAGAAGGTTATAACCTTTCATTAACTCAGGTTTATCTGAATAGTTTTTAAATAAAGTGAACTCTTACTGACTCACCCTGAAGGTTAAGATCTTGCTATAATTTACCTCAAAGCAATTTTTTGTCAGTATTAAGTTGCTGATAAAAATGAGGGATTTAAAACATAAGTGCTGACACAACCCTAACTACAGAGTTCTGTGCAGCATAGTGGCATAGCTATAATTAAAAAGACAGCCTACAACAAGCAAAAAGCTTCTCTGCAAACCTTTTTAGTGGATCAATACAGTATCATCAGTGACATCTCAATAGGGAGGATAAAGGAAAAAGGAGGCTTCTTATGGAATTAAGAATAATCATATGTATTAATGAAGAAAAACACATCTCTCGAAGTCCATGGACAAAAAGTTGTTAAATTTACAACTTAATTCTAATATTATCCACAAAGCATACAATACCAATATCTGAAATGTTTGTTTCTCTATTTTTCTGGCACTGCAGTATAACTGCAAAGATAGTTAAGGCGACAGATAAAATCCTACTAAAACTGGAATAAAAACATACGGGGGAAACAACTGTTTGAAAGCTTCAGAACAGAAGCTTTTGAAAAACGTACAAGAAAAAAAGTCTTTGCAATCACTTCACCAAAACAGTGGGCAGAGTACAGCATTCAGCTTACGAGGTTGTAAGATATTTTTAAGCAACTGAAAGTGCTGCAAGAATGACCAGAATGGTTCATACTGCATCAGCTTTATTCTCGTTGCGTCCCTGAATACCATCTACTAAGGCTGAAAGTCAACAAGCTCTAAGTCACAGTGCAGTCACAAAGCGTAACATCTGGTACTTTAGCAAAATGGAAATTCACTCAGAGGTACAGCAGGAACATTAAGCTACCAGTAGGTAAAAAGTTTCTCAGAGGGCCTTTCAAACCAGCCAATGGAAGCACACGTGTTCATTTTTGTTCCAGTGATATTATTGCTTAAGAATCTGAAGATCTCTATCACTGTGATGACATTTCATTCTCCATGGCTGTCTTGTGTAATTTAATGAGTACAAATCATCTGGGGGTGGGGGTTGGGGAACCTGAGGGGAGAGTTTTTAAGATTGTACAAGAAAAGTTCATTTGATTAAAATAGACAATATTTAATTTGAATCCCAGAATCTCGTAGTCTTTAATACTATTAACAGGCAGCCTTTAATACTATTAACATGATTGTCTGTGTTGTAGCACTTGTAATACCATTTGTAAGAAAGTAATTATATTCAAATCAAGATTTGTGACGTCAGTCTTTTGGGATGAAGAAAAACTCTACCATTCTGGTAAACCATCCCAATTCAGACTTTTGGGAAATCTCATTTATTTCAGAAATTGATTTTTTTTTTCCTAAATTCAGCTTTGAGCAAGAGGATATTGCAATGGTTTTGCTATCTCTTACATTGCTGTTCTTCTGATAATGACAATATTGATGGCAGTAATAGCATTTTACCACAAAACGTTACTGTTTACTGGGTTGTCATCATTTTTCCTTTTTTGCCAACAGCAGGAAAGAAATGATGTGCTGCTCTTTTAAAAAAAAGTAAGGGAGAGAAACCACTTTAGCTTGACAAAGGCCAGGGAAAATCGAAATACTAATATAAAAGGGAATCTTTAAAGAGTTAATAGATGACAATGCAACAAATGCTGGATTACAGCTTTGTGGTACAGAACAGTCTGCATCAAGAGAAGGAGCGGTACGATTTAGCTCTGAATACAGTTACAGTTGAACCTCAAACTCAGGGTTACAGCCATGCAGATGGTCTGACTAGATAATCATAATGGTCCCTCTGACCTTAAAAGTCTGTTTGTCCTTTCTCCCCCCCCTTAGTTCCTCGGCATAGTTTGTTGTGTCCCACAGACAGAAAGCTTCCTCCCTCTTGGTTCTGCACCCTCACCACCATCTCCTCATTCAAACACCACCAAGGAACGTTCTCTGCCTCCTGAAAATTCAGAAGAAAAGGTCAGTTGCTACTTAAACTTATTCTTTGGGTATTGACAGTCCATTTTACCATCTCCGCCCTTCCTACCTATGCTGAGGAGGACCAGTTCAAAACAAACAAAAGACCACCTCATAAATCAACATTTGTTCATAAAAATCATAGGCCACCATACTTTGGAATTCAGCAAAATCTTCTCACTTCTGTTGTCTTATAATTGCTCTACCCCAGAAAGTGGACCGGAAAGACAGCACAACTGAAGAAGTTCCAAAAAAAAAAAAAAATTTATCTACTTGCTCAGCTGAAATACTTCATGCCATTGTTACATGACTGGGTTTTGCTGTGCCATATGCAAACTATGGGAAGTAGGCATCTCCACAGGAAACAGAAGTTAGGAACTTTCAGTCTTCAGCATCTGTATGACATAACATTTAAACATGAAAATCCATTTACAAGAAGAATTAATCTTAACTTTAATAAAGGTCTTGACCTAAAAAGGCATAATTGTGCTTTTTTTATTGGATATATCTAGATTTGTATTTTCTCTTCAGTCTACCAAAAGAAGGATTTGATTTTTCCTTTTTTTTTTTTTTTAAAAAAAAAAAAAAACATTATTCTTAGCAGAGCTAAATTTAGCCATGTGGGAATTACTAGGTTCCTTTTACACACACTAGGACTGCTATCTAAAATGCAGAATTATGATCACAAATTTTATTTATGAGAGAATGAAGCCTGGCATTCAGATCCCATGATAAGTTTATAATGATACCAATTTGGAGGGCAGCTGGAAACAAAGAAGAAAACACAAATCCCAACTATAAAAGTGGTGCATGTATGTAAAAACACACACACTGCGTATTATCTGCAAAAGCAAAACCAAAACTGTGATTCAGCAGCTATGCAGGATTCATACATACACAGATAATAAGAACAGTGCTTACAGCAAGGTTTTCCACCCTCCAATAAAATCCCTGCCTGTTTCTAGTTCGTTATAGGTTACTGCTTCTCTCCTTAGTATCCCATCTTTAGCTTCCTCAAGTCTTCCTCTAATTTCATGCAGGACTCCTAATTTTTTTCAAAATTCTTTCCTACCCCCCCCCCCCCAATATTTCTTCTCCACTACTGGTAATTTTCCAGTTAGAGAGGAGGGCTACATATATAAGAATACAGTGTATACACATTCTAATACAATGAGCATGTCTTGACAAATTTTGAGGTGCAAGATACGCCCTGCATCCATTTTCATAGTCACATTATATTATTCTGGACTTCATTCAAGTTAAGTTCAGATGAGGCCCTAAAATGATCTACAATCGCCAGTGAACGAATATTTGTTCCTACTGAAGTTACCAGGAATGGGGGAAGCTGTTAATCAGTCTGGTCAATTCCTCATTAAGTAATCAGGTACAGAAGCCCTGAACTGATCTGGAAGGTCAGGGAGACCAAGAGAAAACCAGTTTAACAGATCATTATCTTTTGTCTTTAGCTACACAGGCATTCATAAACAGCAGATCGCTCAGTGTAGACTACTGGAGAGTGTTTCACTGCACTGTTCTGCATTAGAAACAGACTTTGCTCATTGCCAATATCCCAACCCTTTCATATGAGTTCAGATCACTAGAAATAACTTACTCTCAATCTAGCTACGTTGCTCCCACGGTCATGCAAAATTTCACTCATTTTCTAGCCTCACCCCTTCTCATCCCAACTCAGACACCCCCAAGCATGGCGCAGACAGCGAGCATCCCAGGCGACCAACAGCCTGACCCCCAGAACTGCACCCCTGCTCAGCCGCTCTCCCCCTGAAACCATCTGCTCCTCCAAACAAGCGCTGCCCAAGTGACAGCCGAGACCCCGCTTGCCCTGCCACGGGCCAGCTGGGGAGGCTGAGCTGCTTCTACTGTCAGTGGAGGCTGATGACACCATTATAACATATGTTTTCTATTGATGATGACGCCATTACAACATATGTTTTCCATGTCCAACTTTTCATCAAGTGCAATCCGTATCACTGTAACACCAAGACAGAAGGGAATGAAGGTCTATGTTCCACTTCCAGAATGTAGAGAAAATATTAGAACTTCTCAAAAAAAAGGACTGAAATATTTCAAAAGTGTTACACAGTGATTTTTTACACTTAATCTTTGCAAAGAGATCAGTAAATACAAATATGGGGTTTCTCCTATTGGTAATAAGCATTTACGATCTGGTAAAACTTCCAGTTCCCCTAGAAGCTAGTATGGTTATACAAACCAGTATCATCACATTTCAGCAAAATCAAATTAAACTAGACCGGTTTAAAATTAAAGTCCTTCCAGGAAACATCATCTTGTCAATATTTCTCTGTGAAACACCTCTAAGAGTTCTGTTAAAGCAGGTAAAAAGTATATTAAGCAGCATTGATTTTTATGAAGTCGATATAATTCTCTCACATGCTTTTTGTAAATAAAGGAATTTAATTTGTTGGAAGATTCTTTTCATTGACACTTAGGAGACACTTTAAACATACAACAATTTAAGTCTACAAAGTCATCCCACTAAATAGTGTGCACAATTAAAAACAAAAAATGAAAGCTGAGGCCTAATTATCAAGGTTAATTTTCAACAGTGAACATACCATTTAAGATAACGCCAGTTTCTTTGTGACTTTAATATAGGTTTTTACCATAGTGTTTAGCATAATGTTTCACACACTCAAAGTTTCATTCTCATGACAATGTGTTTAGAAAACAAGTCTTTTTCAGGGCTTTTGTAGCAGTTACCACTACAATTATTTTCTGGAAACTCTCGTTTTAAATCTGGCAAAGTGCAGGCTGTTGTTAATAAGAGCACTGCTGAGGTGCCAGGACCTAAGGACTCTCTGCCCTGTCTGTCCTGGACATGGCTGTGCGACAGGAGCTGGGAGCCATCCCTGGGGATGCAGTGGGTGGCCAGGGGCAGGGCAGTGGGACAGGGGCACCTGGGATACACCGCGTTACCCAAGGGTCACCAACACACACTGGAGGCACTTCGACAAGTCCCCAGATGAACTTTCTGGTCGCTAACCTTAATCTCAACGATTCTGATACTGCTGTTCAATTAGTTCCGTTGCTCCTTCTGCTCCGTTAACGCAATAGTACTCCTGCAGCACAGATTATCAGCATTTACTACTATTTCAGTAACACATCACTTTCAACCGACAGGCCCTTTTCTCTTCCCTGCCCTAGCTACAGTTTCATGGAGTTGTATGTTCTGCAGTGCAGTTTTGCACATGAAACACTACTATTTTACAAAAAGAGCCTATTTTTCATTTTCTCTGAAAAAATGCAATTCTTTCCAACTATTTTCCTCAGGGATTCACAAGGATTTTCCTCTTGAATTTCTGAATATAATTCACTAGCTTTTCAACATTGTGTTTAGAATCACAAAATACAGCCATCACATCATCTTTCTCACAAATACTTTTATATAATACAACATAATGGTGGCAAAATTCTTATGTAGTATAAACTAACTTTGAGGAAGTTGTATAAAAATAAAAGCAAACTATTTAAGCTTATTTTTCTCATCAAGTTAATTCCTTTAAATGGAGGTGATTTTTAATTATTCTCTTTCAAGTCAATAGTTCCATTTCCTATTGCCTCTTAAGGCAATTTAAAGTAAACGGCTGAAACACTGTGATATTGTTGCCTCCCTCCACACCTTTTTTAAAGTCAAACCACTGAACTCAATCATCATAGAATGGTTTGGGTTGGAAGGGACCTTAAAGATCACCTAGTTCCAACCCCCTGCCATGGGGGTGGAACTTCCCACTAGACCAGGTTGCTCAAAGCCCCATCCAGCCTGGCCTTGAACACTTCCAGGGATGGGGCATCCACAGCTTCTCTGGGCAACCTGTTCCAGTGTCTCACCACCCTCACAGTGAAGAAATTCTTCCTGATATCTAATCTAAATCTCCCCTCTTTCAGTTTAAAGCCATTACCCCTCGTCCTATCACTACGTTCCCTGATAAAGAGTCCCCCTAAGTAAATCCTGCAGCCCAAGCTCAGTGAAGTGCTACCCCCTGCCACCTTTGAACACTACTCCTCTTCAGGCTCAAAAACCACTTTTGGGCTCATTCTGCTACTCTAAGACAATGACCATTTTTTTCACACTGAAAAACAGATATTGTATGCTGAAGAAGTGGGAATTTGTGTTTCTTTTTACATGCATAAATTGGTGAGACAGAAACCTATTTCTGCAAGGGAACTCATGTTCATTTCACAATGTAAAAACAAACAACGAACAAAAAAAAAAAACAAAACAAAAAACACAACACCCAAACCAAACAGCTGAGAAGAACCTAAATGTCAAGCTATACACTAGGTGAACAAACGTGGAAATAGTAGTATATTCTCATTAGGAAAAAGGTGTAGCAAATTATATGAGGAAGAATCAATTTTCTTTTACTTGCCACCTCTGGGGTATAAATGGAAAACAAAATTGAAATCTGTTGGTTTAAATCAAGTGTTTCTTGCTTACTGATTTGTATCAAGTGAGAACTGGATGACAGATCTTAACTTTTTGGTTTAGTTTAATCATGATTAGGTTCAACGATTTCAAATTCAAGCACCTTGACTTACTTCAGCCTACTTAAAATCACTGTATATATCATCACTTGATAAATTGTTACGTATTTGATCTTAGCTATTAGGTATTTAATTGCCTGCAGTACACAGCATACAGATGTCCTCAGGCCAAAGTGAATGTCATCCTTTAAAGTTCAGCATACTGAAGTTGTCTTTTGACTGTTTCTTACTTCAAGGTCCATGTGAGACTCCTCTGCTTCTTGATGCAATTTTTTCCCCATCAGTTTTCGTTCCAAAATAGGCACAACAACAGTTAAAAGCCATTTTTAATAACTCAATGAGTGGGTTTTTTTTGTTTTAAGTTTTCATTCTTATATGATATGGCACCTAAAAGTGAACAAGCACTCAAAAGGGCATGTTTATTCTTGCACAATAATGGATAAAAACTAGTAACTTTTAAAAAAATAATTAGGTATAATTTACTAATAGCCACTGTAACATACTCTTCGCTCATACTACTCTCCAATTAACCTGGTGATGAACAGTGCACTACACACAGCTTAAAAGTTCTAAGAGTTTAAAACATGTTTCAATTTTATCAGCCTAAAATAGCTTAGTCCAAAAGGCAGACCCAGTTAAGCTCCTCAGTTTCATTCACTGGATTGCAGCTCCAAATGACTTTTCTACAGTAAAATCCATATTCTGATAAGGAATGGTCTTTGTTTAGTTTGGTTTGGTTTGTTTTCTCATTAGAGGCAGATTTCTGCTTCAAAAGCATAATATACTAACAGAAAAATACAACACAATAGCAATCCACAAAGAAATGTTGTATATTGTCCTCTAGGCACAGACTTGGACTACATTTAGCATGGGCCAAATTCTCAGGGAATACATAAAATGCATAAAGCACATGCTTTAAAGTGGCTATCAGGAAAGGAGCTGAGTTGAGATGCATAAAGTTGACTAAGACAATTTCCAATTCTACACAGAAAGGGTTTTACAAATCTAGAATCTGAAGAGTCGGTATTTAAAAAATTCAATGTATTTCAAAGGTTATTAGAGAATACAGCTAGAGAAGTTTCTATTGTGACAAATGAGACATTGGATCTTTGAGCATCTAGCAGTTTCAGAGCAACTCGAGGCTGCAATCAAAACATCCATTAGAGTGCTCCACGTTTCAGAACAAGCAAGCAAGTGGTTGTCAGTGCAGCCAGTAAATCACCTGATCCTATTACAAAATCAATTACTGCAGCACATTTCTATTGCTACACAACCTGATAATGGCAAAATGATACTGGATAGCTACTGCAAGGTCAAGAAAATTGCTAAGAACATCCGAAATTTGTCTTTTTATCATGTAAGTCCAAATTATAGAGCATCCTTTTAATGGTATAGTTAAAATTTAAAATATAGTTACCTTCTTTGGCTGATTGAGACATTCAATGGATAGTCTCTGCAACTGCTCTGATGTATGACTGCAAGATAGAAGATTGGAGCAGCAGGTCGAACAGCCCAGCCTCTTCATTAAAGAAGAAATAATGCTGCAGCCACAGCCACACATTGACTCGCTCATCAGACGAGTTTATTCTTAAAGAAATTAGGACCAGTACTGTCCCATAAACACTCAAAATTGGCCAGCTGCCTCATTCTGCAGCTCCCTGGCTGAAATTAAGACTGCTAAGCAGAAAGGGAAAAAAAAAGTGTTTCTCAAAAAAAAAAAAAAGTCAGCCAGTCTCATCAGCAAGTAATACCTCACATTCAAAAAATGTGTACTTTTTCCCGCTACTCCTCTTTGCAAAGTAAGCTGAATTGAAAAGACGGATAAGCTGCCTAATAGAGGAGTAAATTCAGGGATGGCAATCTCTCCAAACTGCTTGCTGACTATTCCTTCTGTGGCTCTTGTCACTTCAAGCCTGTTTTACCCTCCCCGGCGTCACAGCCTATCCAGCCTGGGCCCGGCCAGAGGAGGCTACGCCGGCAGCCAACAGCCGCCAGCCCCACCCCGCGCAGCCCCACACGCTCGCCCACAGCATCCTCCGCTCGCCCACAGCATCCTCCGCTTGCCCACAGCATCCTCCGCGCCGGCGAGGGCCCCCAGCTCCTCACAGCCACAGCACGGAGCAGGTTATTGCACACGTTCAGAGCTGCCAACCTTTTATAACGCCTCTGCTTGAAAAGGACCTTCCAATTACACAGGAGAACGACAAGACCTGTCTGACTGCTACACTCCGAGACTGACTATTTGCAACGTCTGGGAGAAAAGAAAAAAAAAAAAAGTCCTCCTGAAAAGTCAGAATGCGCGAGAAAAATGCGACCCAAATCTACCAAATCCTGACATAAGAATGGCTGCTACAAAAGGTACGTGAGTGAGAACAACACTAGGAAAAGCCAACAGAATTTTAAACCCGGGAAGAAACAAGCGTGAAAGAATTTATAGCAGAATGTCAAAAGGCAACACAACCAACTCTCAAAGCAAGTTAGAGGCAGATTGTATAAGCAGCTTTAATAAAGTCTTTGAGAAGCCTTCACTCCAAGAAAAACAGAAAAGGTAAAACTAATTCAAATGAACAGTCAGACATATACAGGTCTTCTAACCTTTTAAAAAAAAGTGTACTCTGCTCAAAATAAAATATTGAATACCTCTCTAATTTTAACACACACAAGTAACTTACTGCTGGAAATGTTTTCTCATTTGCAAAAGGTACTAATACAATAACTAAATACTTCTTTTTCCTTTCCATATAAAAAAAGCACAAGTAATATTGTAAAAAGCTCATTTTAATTGGTTTAAGATGGTATGCAATACTATTTCTCAAGGTAGAAGGTCTCATATTAACACGACTGCTTAACCTGATTATGGGATAATCTGACTTGAAATAATTGTCACTTACATTTATAGAGCTATCAGTGCTTGTTCAACAGCATCCTCTTTAGCAGAAGGTTAAGAAAAATGCAAGTGACATGAAAGCAGCTGAAATGAATATAGTCAAAAAAACTTCTCATTTTCACACTGCATGGAAAGCTTAATTTCTCTCCTGCCTTCTCTCCCCTCCCCTTTACTCATTCTCTCTTTACCCCTCCCTTTCCTTGGTTTAAAGCTGAACTGAGCCTCTCCCTTCACCTTGCTCTGCCCTTTTGATATTCATGGTTCTATTAAATCAATTTCCAGTAGTATCTATATACAAGCATGCACAACAAATTGAACGATAAAAAGAAAAACCTTCGGTAGATAAAGACTACAGATGCAAACAAGCAAAATAATGCAGTAACCTTTTACTCGCCTGCTGGAGGTAGTCTGCTGCATAGAATTTTAAATCCTCATCTGCAGATGCAATTGAGCTGGTATTGCCAAGGACTTTGCTCTTCCTGTGCTGATTCTACACGGCTATTCATCGAAAGAGCACATTATATAGAAAATTTAAAGTAATATCAGGTGAAATTACTTAAATGGCTTGAAAGGAATCAACTTCCAAAAAAATCAACTATAGCTCTGACTAGTCACATTTCAGAGATATGTCAGACACATTAGTGAAGAAAGTCTTATTGCTGATGCATGCTTGCCAGCAATGTGCAGGATGTGGAAGCAGAGAGAGCTAATGAAAAAAATTAATACACAGATTTAAAGTGCAAGGATCATGCTCTAATGCTCAACATTTCGCATGTCCTGCATACCACAAAAATCTCCTTTCACAAGCATCTATTGTTTATAAAGCTAAGAAAATATTGTTAAAAGCAACCCCCACATCCCCCAACTTCAAATCCTGGTCTCTCAGTAGACTGCATATAAGAATACAAATATTCTTATTGTACCTGTATTTCTGATAAATAGAAATGCTAGCTTTTTCCTTTGGTGGCACATAGTTAAGGATTACGCAGATATATTTCTTAACAAGAAACAGACTAAAGGAAAGCATCAATATTTGGGATAATGGTTTCCAGTCTAACAGGGTTAGGAAGTAGGAAGGTACTTCACTAGAATTTGTATTATTCTGGGTAGAAATGAAGCACCACCAGTGAAGCCTGCTATTCATTATTTATGAATTTTTCCCCTCCTCATGTCGGTTTCCTTAATGTAGTATTGATCCCAGGGTGCATGCAGATAGAGCTAGTGACTGACAAGCCACAGTTTCACAGAATAAGTATCTGCAACATAAATCAATATTTTTATGAATATCAAAGTAATATCACTGTGGGATATTTTCTTTTTTGCCTATCTATGGACAGCAGAATTGAAGTCCTGCTCATAGTTAAGAGATGAACAAACTTCTTTCCCCCCACCAAAAGCATCCCAAAGTGTCATTTAAAACACAAAGACACACCTGCTTAAATTTTAGATTGGTGTTATCCCTGTATTTTGTTTCTTCTACTTTTCTAGTGTTTTATCAGTAAAAATTTCAATACATCTTTACTCCCTACGGTATGTTTCACCTGAAATTAAAGTTGCTTGCTATGAATCTTTTTTGTTACTTCCCTGTTTCAAACTAAAGTATTACATGAGTAATGTTCTCCTTCGTAATACTCACTGACAGGACCGAATCACAAAGACAACATCCTCAGAACTGTGTTTACCTTTCAGAATATCAGCTATTTTTATCATTATGTTAACTCTCATGAGTTCCAAAAACTTAGTCAAATCCAAACTTAAACACAACAAGGTTGTTTATGGTTTTAAAGAAACATTTATCTCACTGACAAAGCTTTCTTGCAATGTTCTCCATTATAAGCCACAGACTTTTTCTATTTAAAACAATGCAAAGGAGACATGATTTCATGCTAAGCTAAGGCCATACTCTCCTGTATGCAAAATCTCAATGGGCAAACAGCCAGACACACTCTTAGTTAAAGAGCCTGGATAAAATATCACTTGGACGCAGAGAGTGGAAAAGACTGTAGACTATGAAAAGTGTAAGTACCAATAAAAAAAAAAAAATGATGTGCAGACTATGTATTTCACTTAATTGTTTGCAAGGATATACACAATGAAGTGATATATAAATTATGAAACAGTTACTGAACAAATAATCAAATGTATACAACTTTGAACTGGGGGAAACCCTTCCTACAAAAAGAGATTCTTGCCAAATCAGTGTAGCACACAATTAGGGCAAAACCACTATACTATATACAACTCATTGTAAAGTTTAAACGTATGGCTAAGATCTAAACATCCAACATGCTTGATATGCAGTAAGATATTCAAACTGAAGAAAAAAAAGCCAACAGGTTTATTTGTTACGTATTTAGAAAACAGCAAGAGAACGCAGGAGAAGGTACAACTCTAAAGAGCTCACAAGGATGGAAGATACTTTCCACAACAGATCAACAAGTTTTAAGGCCACTCTCCGAAAGACAGTCAGAAACAGAGACCCCCGGGGCTGGGCACACAGCCTGGCCAGCTCCCCTGTTCTGTCTGCAGCCAGTTCCACTGTCTCAGAAAGTAAACCCAACATGCAGAGCAACCACCTACATTCTACTTTTCAATAGCTTTTCAATTTAATTCTCAAATTGTTGCTTTAAAAAAAAAAAAAAGCAAGCTTTCAATACATACGTAACTTTTAATACAGTCAGAACATACACTTGTTTGTGCTAGGCAAGAATTAATACAAGATAAGTATGCAGACTTTTAAAAATTATTTTTCAAGTGAAGATGACAGCAATCTGAAAGAAATTCTCTAAGTCTCATTAAAGAAATAAAAGAACTTGCAGTGCCATGAACTGAACCTAAGCTACGTATTTCTTTCATAATCCAAAAAGCTGCTTTATTGGTACATAAAAAGGACTAAGAGTCCTTTCATACACGAGTACCATAAGTAAATAGGTAAAAGATAGCTTCTAATTGAAGGTTTGCTATTGGTAATAAAAACTTTAAAAAATTCTCCATTGGGAGAGGCAACAAATTGCTTCAAAAATTACATCATCTGCAGCACTCTGAAGAAATCAGAGAAGGTTCCAACTTAAAGATGTGAATATGTTCTTCGGATGTTTGGATTCTCATGTCAAAGATAATCAAATAAACCAGAAAGATTTAAATTTTTTTAAAAAGCCATCACAACAGACAAATACACTGACCCTTGCAATAGGCAGATTTCAAAGCAGTTACAGGAAGGATATAAAAAGGGATGTCTGATTTCACCTAAGACACAATGGAAAACAAAACATACAAGCAGCAGCTATCTCCAAAAAACAAACAGCAGTACTCTTCCCAGTCTCACCCATAGAAATAAAAGGAAAAACACAGTCCTAGCATTTGCAATACGAGGATGTGTTTTCTTGAACTCTTCTGGACATCAGTGGACTTGCCATCTTCCCCTGCACAGTACAGGCCTGTGACCTGAACCCTGGCTTCCAAAAGCACTGCAATGCTAGGAGGTTTGGGGCCTGTGGTTCAGTCACCTGCTCTGAGGGAAGAGCCCACACCACTGCCATTCTAATTTCTTAACACTATTCACTGCAGGAAATGCAGTGACATATCCAACTAACCAAACTGCCAAACATCTCCATACAGATACATGATCATCATTACCCATCCAAATTAGAGGCTCCCTTTGCCTAAAAGTATATGCACACACTGCCTTCTCATTAACTCCATACTGAGTTCATATTTTCAGTATTCATCTTGCATGCTGTCCCTCTACCTGAACTCTCTGTTGGAGAGAAACAAAGGTGACGGGATACCAATTCATTCTCTGTAATTTTGTAAGAGCCACTCCATCACTTACCAGACGTGAGATGTGTTTATTCATCATACCTGTGCGAGACTCACATAGCAACTGCATTTCTTTGTCTCAACTTCGCTACAGTATTCCTCCCAGCTGAAACATCATTTGATATTTATTGCAAGTTAATACCGCAAGGAAGAAAAAGTTGTTCCTGTATATGATGAAAGTATTCTCAACATTTGTTCCAACATACTCATAAACAGCCTAAAAAGAAAATAAGTTAAAAGAGTGGGGAAAAAACATACCTCTTAGAGTCAAGGTATTTTGCACTCTAAAATTTAATCTCTCCAATCCACAAGAGTCGCATACTATAGAAAATTGTAGTAAAACTTTTGAGAGCCTCCTGTATCTCCTCTTACCTAAGGACCGTATGTAGGCTAGTCTCCCTACTCTCCTGGCCATGCAACACCACCACAAAAAGTCTTTCATGCTCCATGTGTTCAGTTGGTTTTATTGCAGGCAAGCAAGGAAACAAGCAGGAAAAAAAAACAACCACCTAACAACCAAAACAACCACCACCAAAGAACAAACACACACACACATAAAAAAGGAGAAATCACTAGCATTTCTTTGCCTGGGGCTGAGTGAGTCCTGCAGCCACTGGTCCTGCCTCCCTAGCTAACCTCCCTATGCTTCACTCCCAAGAAGAGTCATATGTACCTCTTCATCTGGGCTTATTACCTAAGTAAAAAAATCACATACCTTCAACAATTACCAGCACCTGCTAAACCAGAAGAAAGTCCTTTCTACCATCTTCCAGCTGTATGAGGGGGGAAAAAAAACAAAAACAAACAAACAACAAAAAACCCCACCACAAATGTTTAGCCGACACAGTGAGTATGCTCTAATGAGGGTAATCAGTGTGGGGCTTGTGAGGATGTCTCCTGAGAGACCAGGAGATGATCCAGCGGCAAATTTCTGGATGCCTTTTTCTAGTGGGCTTAAGGACAACAGATTTCATAATTTGGCTTGGGAGCTAAAATCACTTAGCTTAAGTAAAGCTGTTGATAGACATGTGGTTCCTGGCATTAGATAGGAAGGCTACATTTGAGTCATGAACACAGGCAGCAGCAACCACTCGCACCAAATTAGGTATGGAGCTATTACAGCTAAATACAGGGACATCTGCACAGGAGTTGTTCCTCTCCTCCAGTCCTCCTAAATGCACTTACGGCTTTACTGAGTAGTCTCTACTTCCCCTTCTCGCCTCTTCCCTAAAAACCATCTGTACAGGACAGTTTTCTACACAGCACAGGAAAACAGCTGGAAATTATAAATGAATTGAATACAAGTCAGTAATCCTTCAAGTAAAGAATAAATTCACACTACCTACCTATTTTCAGTATCCTAAAATATTACCTCGTTAAGTATTAAAAGCTGTTAAAGATATCCACATGTGCCTGTTTTTAACAGCTGGTGATTTTCCTCATTTAGAGCTCTGGGAAGCAGTCTGGGATAAGCACTTAGCTGACTGCCAAGTTACAACCCAGTATTGAAATAGTTAATATTTTCCTCAGAGGTAACCCTCAGTGCAAGCAATGAATGTTCCTCTCTTTCAGAGCTCTTGTTTCAGGCTATCTGCTGATTTAAGAAGGAAACGCTATCAATTTGTGCTAGGTACTTCTTTTTAAAGGTGACTTAATTATGAGTGCTACTCCATTTCAAACAAAGGCAATGAAAAAATATTCCCAAAGTAGTGCAAAAAGAAAGCTGACATCTTATGGAAAGAGGAATGCTGCTATAGTGCCTTAGCCTGTAATAAATGTCACAGAGGATGCAAGTGGCTCGCCATTTGTCTGCAAATTTCAGAGCCACCCATTTCCATTACTACTGATGAGGACAAGAATGAGGACATCTGACTTCTCAGAACAGCCACACCATCACCACTGACAGGATGGTAATTTTTCCACAAGAAGCACAGGTTAGTAACCAGGCAATTCCTGCTATGCCCTTGGAATAGAATGCCTCTGACCTGGCAAGGCTGAAACACGAGTCTTAAATGGAGGTTTTCAACCCCTTTATGTAGGATTGCCACAAGTAATTTAGCCCAGACTTAGCATCTGACCCCTGGTCCGCCTGTCTCCTGGGGCAAATGGGGAGGAATGAGAAGTAATATGGACATAATCTTACATTTATGTGTCATGAAAGCCTGATGCTTGCAAAAAACATCAGGCCTGCTGTACACAGGCAGACTGCTCCACTGCCTGTTCAGTGGCAGGTCCTGCCAAGCAACAAGGAAGGAGAGACCGCACTCCCTTCCCTGCTTCTCAAAGTACCACCACATCATCCAGCAAGGTGCGTTTCTGGGAAGAACAGGCAAAACAGGAGAAAGGCTCCCTGGCAAAACAGCAACCCTTAGATACAGAAGTTATCACGTCCCCATGTCAAATCACACCATGAAGCAAGACGTGTAATTCTTTTTGTTCAGTGTAATTTCAAGAAATATTCAGAACTACTAAGTTCTTTTAAAAATATAACTTACTCTCTCTCATCCATAATCTAGGTTTTCACAGAGCTGCGGACAGAAGTCAGCTTTATGAAATTCAGTTTTTCAGCAATATTTTTTGAAAACACCAACACAAACAAAAAAGTAACACACCAAAACAAAAAATGAGATTTATCCATGTCCAAGTATAAAGGAAAGCAGACCTTCACTTTCTGGTTAACCAATAGGAATATTTCAAATAAGAAACCTTACAAGGCAATTACAAAGTTCAAGAGAGAAGGACAAGAGCCTCATGAAGATCAATGTTCCCACTATATTTCACGTTAAATCAAGAACCACAACAATGAAGTTATTCTAATCCTGCAGGCTGCAGGAAAGAAGTGGATTGGCCTTTATTATGTTTCAGACATAGGAAACTCAGAGAAGACTAGCTACTTCAAATAGAAGTGACAACATTAACGTAACCATTATCAACTAAGAGACATTTTTTGCCCCATTGCTCCACTCAAGATTTACCCTCCACCTACAGGCCTACAGTAAGGCAAAATATTTACTATAAATATTACCTTCTGCAATACTCTGTCTGAAGTCCTTATTCATTGCCAAATGTGTTTTCATTACCCTTTTGGAAGTCACGGTCCAGATCTTTCTGCACAGCTTTACCCACAGCTACAGTTAATACAATCTGTATGAGTGAGTCATGTGGAAAAATGCTAGCTTAACACCAGAAGGTTATGAAAGTTTAAAAAGCTATTTTTAATTTAGATAGAGGTTCATCACACCACACAATTATGTCCTATGCCCCTGTTAACTTTCTGGTGAAAAGCTGGGGCTTCTTATTAGGAGAAACCAGCTACATTTAACAGCAGAAAACATTAACAGATGTTGATGTAACAGGATGAAAAAAGCACCTTGCCTGTTCACTTTTTTCATATGAGATCATCAATCTCGTAATCCTAGAAGGGAAGCTGTGTCCTCCAGCTAAAAAAAAAAAAAAGTGAATGTAATCTAAAACTATCAGTCAGAGAAAGTGAGCATTTTGCAAAACTGTACTTCCTGGAGGATACTTCACATTTCCTTAACAAAGACTAAGTGAACTTCAATTCCCAAAGTGAAACAGATAAAAATACAAAGTCCAATCTAACTGAAGGTAAACAGAAATTACAATCTTTCATCAACCTCCTCCTAACAAAAAGGAGGTGGCACAAAAATCCACATACATATAGATGCAGTGCAAAATTTGTTCGCAAAAATATATAGTGTGTCAGTTCTTGACTTGGGCTGAATAGTAAGGAACAACCTACAAGGACATTCCATATTTATGACTGCTATATACTGAATTTCGTAATACATCTTATAATACTTTCATCCATTCAAAAATCAGAGACTGATACAAAAAGAACCGAAGAAATAGTTAAATCTTTTCCAAACTATCAAATATATTTGTATTTATTGATTTATCTACCGGACAGAAAACAAAAGCAATTAGCTTCTCCCCACCTCTTTATGCCATACCGTCTATTTTCTACACAGAAAAACCAAGGCTCATGTAGGAGCTTAACTTCGAAAACACGAGTAACAATAGCAGTACAGATGCTTCAGTACAAGCTCTAAGTACGTGCCAGAATGCAAAACTGAAGCACTCTCCATCATTAAAGACACTAGCTAAACACACACTAGCATAGTCGTATTAACTCCCGCTACAGTCACATCTTGAATTTTGCTGAGCTAGAGTAACCCAGCGTCAGTTCTTACCACAGGGAAGTTCACCTGAGGCTGCTGCAGTCTAACAAGCACTGGCAGCAGAACCACTTAACGCTAGCTAGCTTCAAAAAAGTACTTTATTCCCCTTTCAGGTGTTTCCACCCCCATGTCATCCCTGGCCTTGAGCTGGCACAAGAATCTGTGCAGACTGCATGGACGTCTTAGATGTTCTCTAGATAATTAGTTTTAACCTGCCATAGCTGGCACTCTGGTTCACTGCACAAATGCTCCAAAACTTCTAGAAAAAGTCAAGAGTCAGAAGGTGATCAGAAGAATCTGTTTCAGTAGTGCTGCCTACTTTAAAGTACTCAAAAACTATAGCCTAACACTAGTTTCGATCTTAGCAGCAGCGTTGCTCATGCCAGGTTACACAGCCTTTGATCCCTCGTTTCAAACCCCTCTCCCTCCCATACAGAGGGGAATACAGAGGTATAATTGTTCATTTAGTTGGACAGGGAAGAATAGGAAAATTAATTTGGATGAAAAATAACCCAGGAAAAAAAGGCGGCCACACTTCATAAAATGGCCAATCTAGATCATTGTGCTATGCTACACATGACTTCATCAACATAACACAAAAGTGGACGGTGAGGTGGAGAACAGGAGCAATGAAGGGGGCCAGGGGAGGCTGGGGATATTGCTCTTTGAGCCAGTAGGGTCATCACAGGAATTCAAGCGCAACTAAATCCATAGATGTCATATGTCATACTGATGAAATAATTTGTTCCTCCTTTCCTCACTTCCTTGTCTATAAAACGGGACTAATGCTTACTATGGTTAGGGCACTCTGGTAAGCTAAAGAAGTTAAAGACAAAGTATTTACTTAGTTATAAGGGGATAGGAAAGGAGGAATGCAATTCTTCTTGAAGACAGGACAATAAAAAACACATAATGTGAGAAACAAGTAGTTTTATTTCCTTTTCCTGTAACCAAAGTATAGGAAAAATAAACGTTAAGGGTTTTGACATGATGGAGCCAGCATGTGAGAGAGAAAGAAGCGCTCGAAACTGAGAACAGAGCTGCAGCAATAAATGTTCTGAACCCTGTTCAGAGGGAGCTCAAGCTGGATGTGCTCTAACGTGCTGCTCAAAGCACTCCAGACCTTCAATCATCCATGGCTGCCGTTGCATTTGAGCAGCAAGTGGACCCACGGCATTACAGGGGAAGAAGAGAAGAACTGACTTAGAACTAGCACCCTAGCTATAATTACCCATCAATGTAACATCCTAAACAGACTTCTATTATGTATTACCAAAACAAGATTTTACTTCTAAATGACAACTAGTTCTTGTGTTTTAAGGCTCATTATTTTCTTGGATGTTAACAAGCTTTAATTGATATCAAGATGTGAAAGATCAATTAAGTAGTGAGGTCACAGTGAGGTCACCTGCGCACATATTGGGAGCCAAGTTTTACATATGCAACCAGTAGCAGCAAGCAGCTAGTGCAGATGAAGCAAGCCATACAAAGTCACATAAGGTTTAATACGGTAAAATGCTTAACTGGAAGCAGAAATATGTATACAAGGATATACATATACAGGCGCTGGATCATCTGGTTAGATGATCTTTAAGGTCCCTTCCAACCCTGAACCATTCTATGATTCTATAAGGATCTTGCAAAATTCACATCTGATTCCATGCCTTTTAGCAGTTTTTAGTTTTATAAATAAGATCTCTACAGATCTGAATATCTTTGGTCCCAGAACGTACAATTTACAAGTGACCTTTTGAACATATAAGACCTACTGGTTTTCAAAATTCAGGAAGTACTTTCTCCCTAAAGCAACACTAAGATGAACTAATTAGTGTACAAGTAAATGCAAGAACCCTAAATGACAACTGCTTCACATTCTAGGTTGACGAGCAGAAAAACTAGCAAAAGATACCTGAACAACTGAGATCCTAAAGAACACGAAGTTTACCATTCCTGTTAAGATCATGACGCTCTTTTCTCCAGACTTCAGACCCAGGTTTGAACAGACGACAGAAAAACATTTTCCTTGAACAATGACACGCAGAAAAGTTAAGATGCTCTGCAAAGCCTTGACAATCATATTTCAGCTAATTAACAAGACATCTGCTGGCACCATTAAAAAAAAAACCCTGAAGACAAAAAAACAACACTATAATATGACATTACTATTGTCATAATTTATTAACTAAAGAATAGTACAAGTGGAACCTTTACAAACACAATTCTAAGGTGTTTACCTGCAACACAGAATGTTTTTCTTAAAGATTCTTCACCTAATGGAACCTTTAGAACATCTGACAAGCAACACATGGGTGATGCAATATGCTTGGTGCGATGCACCCCAAGCAACACACTCCCAGCTCAGTTTCCTAAGGGTCATATTAAACATAAAACCTACAGAAGAGCACATGATCTTGTTAGGCCAGCTGATTTGTTTTGTTGTTTGGTTTGTATTTCATTGTTTGGAGGTTGGGATTTTTTCCTCTTTTATTTAGTTGGGAGTGGGTGAGAGAGAGACGATGACATCAAGACCTTTTAGGACATAAAAAGAGTCTATTGTCATTCATTTTGTGTAGTAACCATTCAAACACAAACCTCATTTTATTTCATTTGTTGTAGCACTGCAAATAGAGTGTTTAAGGACACAGTCAAGGTGAAGTCCCAGTTTGCTCATGCCTTTTTTTTTTTTGCCTGCCATAACATAACTAAATCAACTTCAATTAAATTAAATGCTTTAGCTAATTAATCAGTGTAACTAATTTATCATTTGCTATTTACACTTAAGAATTCATACACTAGAAAATTCTGCCCCCTCCCTTTTTGTTAGCTAGCATAAGGGATATTACCCTTCTTCCCTCTCCTGCCCCTCACTGCACAATAAGCCTAGTCTTACTTTCATTATTCTACCCGGTCACAGCTGCAATGCTGTTTACAATTTGCTGGATCCACTCCTCAGGATGCCTAGTATATCATGTGTCTCACACATTCCATAACACAAACATTTTAAGTCATTCTAAAACTCTTAGGCACTAAGCTTTCAAACTGGCATAAAAGAAAACATATACAATCCGGGCACAAATATGGAATTTCTCAGTGACTAAGATTTAAATCAACAACACAGGAGGAAAAGTTCTCCCATATTATTTCTTGCAGCTTTTTAATTGATGTATCTTCAGTGTTTCAGTTTTACATAAACATTATACTTCTAGACTTCACCAGCCAGGAATGTCTTTATTAAAACACACAAATAATATTTATTTGCATTTCTATGTTATATTTACTCAGTCAATGACCTTTCCCATGAAGGACTGCCACTGTCCCTCCCAGTATTATATTCTAACACCTGGATATGTCACCTGCATCCACGGCCCTGGTTCATTGCAGTCCAGTTCCCAGACTTTTAACAACCTGACTTTAAGTATTGCTGCTTTCGACGGTCAGCCCGTCTTTTATCACAGTGCTCTTCAAAGCTGCCATACAGCTTGCCACTCCTGAATGCAATGTGGACCTTTCAGAGCAGATAACTCCAACCATTTTACACACTCATCTCAGGGCAGTCTCTGAATATTAGTCCCCCTAGCTAAGTAGCAGTATCTTTGGAGCATGTCAGATAAGCTGAAGTTCTTTAGGAATTCTTCACATCATCTTTAGGATCTCAAAATCATCTTTTCTTAGCTTTCTGCAAATAGTTTCTATTTCTATCCACTAATTTTTATACTCAGTATTTTAATGCAATGTAAGTCAGTCCTCATGGAAGGTGTCAGGCAGTCACATGTTGAACCCATTAGCCAAAATATTGTGTCAGTGAGCAGCAGAAAACACTGTATAATAACCTCTAGGTACGAACAATACCCATAAATCTATTTCAAACCCTCCTCCTCACGGTTTTCAATTGCAAATTTTTATTTTTATTCTAGCATTTCATACAAGTTTAAAAGTTCACACAAATTTAAGAAAGCACGTCTCTTAAATTTTTCCCAAAAGAATTATTTCCTACCAAAGTTTATATTCAGATAAATATTTCATCATCCTCCAGTGGCTAGCAGATCAGCCTATACTTCAAAACTTCAGTTAAGGAGACAACTGCAAGTATGTTATTAAATATTCATATATTTTGTGCAACTGAAACTCAGTTATAAAAGTGGCTTTCTGACCCAAACTAAATTGGTGCTTGTTTACTTTAAAAATGCCTGACTGTAAATTGCAGCAGTTGAGGAACTGCTTCATAAGCAGCTCAGTCCACAACGCAGACAGAGATGTTCTGTAATATCATTAGCTGTCTCAATTAAGACCATCCCAGCAGGCAGTCTCAGAATGAGCACAATCCATGAACTAGCCTGCAAAAGGTCTTCTTTTGCCATCCCTGTAAGCAGAGGGCAGCAGCCACCATCAAGACAGCTGGATTGTTTTGCGTCGGGGCAATGAGGGTTGCTCTTCAGCTTTATCTCACTGGAGACAAGTCATCTTCCCAAAGGCCATTCAATGAAAAGTGGACAAACAGCAGCACTCTTCGCAGACATTAAAGGAGGAAGGGCTGACTATCATATTAAATCACTAGCTGCAATGTCCTCTTACAAAAAGAGACTTTGACAGCTAAAGAGTATTTCTGCATGATGTTCAGCTCTGGAACAAAGTGGAGTAATACGCATGAAGAGCCTCACTGGAAATGTACATGTGGTTTCCCAAAGGAAAAAAGGGGAAAAAGTACGTGAAGTTACTAATTCATGTTGTTTGAAGTGTTAAAGGAACAGAATTCTAAATTCAATTTGCAATTAGTATCTAATTAATTCGCTAGAAAACACCGAAGATCTTTCTGTGGGTACTAGTCTAGTGAAAGTACAGTTTCATTTAATCATTCAAAATGCATCTAGCTCAAGATTTGAGCAACAGGAAACATTACACAAAAAGATAAAAAGATTTTCAAAATTGAGTTCCAAAGGGGGGGGGGGGGAGGGTTGGGGAGGACAAAAAACCAACCACAAGGTAATCAAGAGTTACTACAACTACTTAAAGTAATCATCAACTTAAAAGCATTATTTTTTCAATGACTGTCCCAGGAGATCCTATTTCAAAAAAATACTACTACTATTTCATGAGAGTACTGGGAAGAAAAAAAAAAAAAAAAGAAAAGTGGGTGTTAAATTCTTAAAAGAAAGCTACTTTTCAAGTTAAGTCTGAGACAATTGGCAACTTGTTGGGCAACTTCACCTTTGCACCTTTTAATTAAACATGTCAAATCATCAAAAATTGATTTCTCTGAAGTATCTTTTGGATATAATTAGTGCATTATTTTTAAGTTACCTTCATTTTACTGCAAAGTATTATTGCTGACAAAGTTTACAATGCACACAGTTCACGTACCAAATAACACAAGAACACAAAAGGTCCAAACAAGGATCAGGCTTGATGGACAGATGAAAGCACAGAGGCTGCAAGAAGGGGACGGTATTCCTAAAGTGAGTGTGACCCTTGGCCAAACCCACCAAGAACACCTCCCTTTAAAAAGCTCATTCATTAACTACCAAGGGCTAATGATTCAGATGTCTTCCAGGAAGGCAGCTAACAGTTTTGCAAGTCTACTGCTGGCTGTAGTTGTTGTAGGCTGAAGTCTACTTCAACTGCTGGCTGGCAGTTGAAGGGAAGGATGGGAGGTGTCTGCGCTCCCTGCCACAACTTAGATCTCCTATGGGACAAAAATTCAAAGGTTTCAGACTTAAGCCTGCTTTGTATTAGGTAGCACAGATGAAGTAAGAATGTTGCATTGATTCTAAAATTATGAAAGACTAGTTTTAGCAGCAGACAGAACAATGAACAAAGAATATTTCACCATAATTTTACCTTACCCTTGGCTTTACTGAAGACAAACTTCACTCCATATATCAAAAATCCCAAAGAAGTTTACCTTTGAAAGCTACAATTCCTGTGAAGACAAACATCTTCCTACACTCATTCACACCAGACAGAGCAGCTTATACCGTACCACTGCTCAAATTTATACACTTGCTACAGAAGGTCCAATATATTAATTTTCATGTCTTAAAAGGAATAGACTAGAAACATTTTCAAGTAATTTCCTATGTTATGGGCCTTTTACTGTCACAGAAAAGTAACAAAGAGACTTGAACTCTGCATAACTGACAATCTTGCAGAGAGTCTCTCTGGCAGGCTCTTCTTGGAGGCACGTAGTGATGGGACGAAGGCTACAGACACAAGTTGTAACAACAGCAATCTCGACTATATCGTCTGAAAAAAAGTTTCACATCACAGGCAGTCAAACATTGAAGCAGGCTGTCTAGCGAAGCTGTGGAGTATCTGTCCTTGGACATATTAAAAAATATCTTGAATAGCAACCCTGAGCAACTTCATCTAAGCCGGTCCTGCTCTGAGTGGGGGTCTGGACTAGTTGACCTCCAAAGTCCCTCCTAATCTAAATCGTCTTATGACTCCATGAAAATGAAAGGAGGATCAGACAGAAGGGGGGGGGGGGGGGGAGAAGTCAACTGTACCACGTTGTAAAAATAACAATACAGTAACACATATACATCAGTATACAGACTGATGTTTCATTTTTGCCTGTAAAAATGAGGAAAGGGTTGGAGAAACCCTTTTTTATTTATTTATTTTTTTTAGGCTACTCTGTCTCACCAGTATTCTTCTGCTCTATCTCCCTATAATCAAAATTGACGCTTTTTTTTTTCCTAATGTCAACAGTCAATAACATCTAATAAACAAAAATTCAAATCTCAGATTTCTTATGAAAAAAAAAAAAGTCATCACTTGCTTTTACAACAGAAGATTGACAGACCTTTTAAAAAAATCTTATCAAATGAACTGTACTGGTTCTCCATATTTTAATGATTTACAGGTCACTGCCAAAATAGGGAAAAGCCATAAAAGTTCTTTAAAAAGAAAAAAAAAGTATAAACAGTATGTTTGATGTAATGGAGGTGAAGGAAGTCAACCATATGGAGATGAGGCCAGTACGATCTAACAGGTAAGAACGGAGGTTTTCAAGGTGTGAAGCACACATCGATAATGATGTTCAAGCCACTTCAAAGTTCTGCATCCTCCACAGAGTATGGTGTACGTACATACTCAGAGCCTGGAGGCTTCTCCTGCTGCTGTGCACATGCACTGAAGCATATCCTAGCACACCATCCAAAGCAAAGAGATAGGAAAATGCAGGGAATTTCTGATATATTTATTTGGTGCTCCAATACACTGATAGGAGTCAGCAGAAACTGAGTCCTTGACTCTCCGTTGGATTAGTCCCCCAATGCTGAAGCTTTGGCCCCTACTACTGACTATAGAGCCAGATTTTCATTCTGCCCACAAAAAGAAAATGTCAGACTAGTTTAGACTTAAGGGATATCAGGAGGTCTCTAATCCAACCTTCTATTCAAATGATGGTTCAATACTGAATTTAGACCAAGTTGCTCAGGTTTTGACTAGTCAGGTCTTGAAAACCTCCAAGAATGTGACGGAGGGTTTGCACTTCGCAGTCCAAGTCTGTTGATGCATATAGATGCTTACTAATTAAGGATGTGAGAAAAAGGGAATACCGTAAGCAGAATTGAAATGGAATTCAATAAATACAACTGCCTGTGCAATTAGAAATGCCAGAGAAAGTCTAATGAGCAAATGATTTTCAAAAATCCTGTGTGATTTTTAACAATATGAAGCGTTACATATTCACATTGTGTGCATGTATACATACACACCCGCAGAGGCTTCATATCTACACGAACAGCAGCACAAAAAAGATCTCAAAATTACATAGACTGGCATAGAGCCAAAAACAGTTGGTGCCAACAGTCATGGTATCTTCTCCACTGCCTCCTGGAAGCATTGCCCAAACACTTTTGAAATGGCTTGTTTTACAAGAATAAAATTTAGCATGCAGTAATAGCCTGAGTTGATACAGCAAGAGCAAGACTGCATTTGTAAAGGCCTGATAAAAGGATGCTGCAGCAATCATGATGCCAGATGATGAGAGCTGGGATGAGAGGTTTAACTATGTGGACAGAATACCAATCTCACAGATTTTCTGCAGGAAGAATCAGGGTGATTGCATGAGCAAAACAACAGCAGCAGTTTCTTTGTGGAGACACGCTGGTTTTCAAGCCTGTATTGAGACAACATGAAGTAATGTTCAATGAGAGAGCACACCTATGTTTCTGGTAGTCTTTCTGTCTAGTGGGCTGCTACAGATACAGAGTCAGTTCCTTACTACCGATCGACCACCCAGGCATAAAATGACCCCTTTCCGCCTCTGTGAAAATACAGCAGGGTGGTATTTCTCAGAATACCACTTGGTCTGGCGTTGCCATACCAGCAAACAGAAGCAGAGAAAGACCTGCCACTGGGAGGAGCTGTAGTCATACTCCATTTTAAAATCTTTGCCCTTCACTCCGGAGACTGCAAAGCTGACAAGAGTCACCATTCCTGCACGCCAGGTACTGCCAACCAGCCAGAAGCTGCCTGCTTCAGCACACAAAACAGTGACTGAACAAGCATAGAGAACTAATTCTACATTTTTTAAAACAGAAGTCACACTTTTGGACATTAAAATAGCCTGTCATTTGTGGTTTTCCCTAGGTCAGTCCAAAGTTTCATGTGAAGCAAGTGTAGAGAAATGAGTAACCCAAGCACGAAAAAGGTACCAGCTTCCCTGACTCCACAAGTGTGAGAAATCAAACAGTTTCTCCATAATGCCACTTTTGACAACAGATGAAGTACTGCAAACGCAACAACAAAAAATCCTATTGATGTTTATTCCTTTAACCACACCTTCACAAATCAGACAAAAGAAACACTTCAGTCTCCAACACGTTATTTATGAATAGAGGAAACAACTATCAAAAGTCTGGGATGGCAACTTACAACAAAAGACTGAAGAAACTGGAGTTGTTCAGTTCGAAGCAGTGCTTCTCCACCTTTGTCGCTGAGCCTAGCCCAGCACAGCCAAACTAGGGAGGTTCAGCATGACTCCTTCCACAGCGCACCCCAGGCCACAGCCGCCCCTCCCCAGCCTCCCAACCCCTGCAAGCAGCCGTAAGGCCAGGCTCTCCTGTGGTCACTGTCCCTCCCTGGCAAGGTGCAAGTTATAAAGCAGCAACTCCTGAGCACTGGCAAGGGACCACAGCTGACACACAAGCCACCTCAGAGCATGATATGGCCCAGCAGAGCCAGAAACTGCCACTGGTGATGCAGTTATCTCACCACTGGATGCCCGCACCCATTGCCACTGATGATGCTGCAGTGCCCCGTGGATTTGTTAACCTCTGGCTTAGATGACAACAGTGAGGAAAGGAAAACAGTACTCTTTAAAAGCAAGAAGCATGTGTGTGTGGAGGAAAGAAAATAAGTAATATTTATCCTATTTACAGCAAATATAGAGGAAAAAAAAAATGGAACTGAGCTGCTGAAAAGGTGACACCGAGAAGAAGGGGGTAAAGCAGTAGGGCAGGTCTATAGATCACAAAGTGGCAGAAGAAACTGGCTAGGAAAAACATGGGCTTTCCTTCACCAAAGACTTAAAAACCGATCAAAACATTCCTGACAGACACTGGTCTAGAAACAGCAGATTTTTGTCCTAAGGAAGAAGGGTCTCAATGATCTCCCAAGGTCCCTTCTAGCCCTAGTTTCTCTTAATGAGCAACACGTGACAAGATAACAGGAGGTTAATACAATTTCTAATGACATTTTACAAGGGTCTGACTGTCACATCACAATCAGCATTTTGCTCCATACATGAGAGGCCTTAGCAGCGCAGCTGGTAGTGCTCTCTAGTGGAGATGAAGGAGGAGGCGCTTCAGAGTTCAAAGCCATGGTGGCTTCCCAAAACAGAAAATAAACTAATTTTGCTGTATTTCAAAGATCTAATTTAAATAATCACAATTCACTGTAAACATCAATACTGTTATTCAAAGCTGAAGAGGCAAAAGCAGAGGGAACCCCTTCAGAACATAGGTTTTCTAAATATCTACAAAAGATAAAGGTTTGAGTTGTTTTTTTCCTTCCT